>NW_012114141.1:3840841-3857499 GCF_000951035.1 Colobus angolensis palliatus | reverse complement strand
CTGAGCTCGGCGCTGCCCCCTACAGGCCGCGTGGTCCCTCCTCGGTCGCCCCCTGACCCACCGCGAGCCGCCCAGCTCCCGCTCGAGATTGCCGCCGTCGCGGCTGCTGTCACCGAGGCCGGGTCAGACTGGAGACTCAATTCCTTACCTATACTTCGCCTCCCCCGAGCTGCTGCAACTGTCAGTCACCCGCCCGGAACCCCGAGGGGCAACTACCGCGCAGGCCTCAGAGCCCGGAACCAGGGTCCTGAGGCTCAGGATCTCGGCCGCTGCGCCTCATTCCTCCCCCAGCCCCGCGCACTGAACTCGTTCCTTCCCACCCAGCTCGGGACGCTCCTCTCTGACTTCCCCAGTGGGTCAGACCCATTTCATACACTGAGACCAATTCCGTTCCCTTGGGCTCCTGATTGATTCAACTAGCTGGAAGGATGCTGAGGCAGGGGTGAAGGCTAGGGTGGCTGGCAGGCTGTGAGGGGCAGAGGACATCAGCAGAGCCTATTTCGTGCCCTCTGAGTCTCCACACAGAAATTTATCACTGAGACCTTCCCGATTCCCCTACCAGGGATGCCGGCTGGCCCTGCCTGCCTGCCGGGCCCAGCCTAGGTCAGGCTCATCTTTTGGGACAGGATCCCACTTGCAGCGTTACAGTCAGCCCCTCCTCTGGTTCTCCTGCACCCACTTAAGGCGGAGTGACTGGCCTGAAAGTCCACACTGGTCGTGTGGCTTCCGCTCGCAAATATCTCCCCTGGATCTCCCTCCCTGGAGCCAGACAAGACCCAAAACTCCGAAGCGTGAGACCCCAGCCCTTCCACCACCACCCCCACGCCACCCCACGCCCCAGGCCTGGGCCCACCCACCTTTCCATCCCAGGTTCCGTGGGCTCCAGCCTCCTACCCTCTCTAGCACCCCAGCCCTTCCCCAACTCGTGTGCTGTCTTTTCTAGGAATGCAGTCCCCGCAGGGCGCGAAGGAGAAACTGATAATGCGCAGTGGGGTGAACTGAAAGACCTGACTTTCATTAGCGTGGTGTTGTAACAGACTGGCCTTTGACGAAATGGGCTTTACGTACGTATACATACTCGCCCTTGCCCCTGAAGCGACATAAAATACTTTCATATTATTCTTGGGGGCGTTTTAATTCTTCAGATCCTCTGGATTCGTGTTTTTGTAACCCATCAGACGAGCTTTTGTACATCTCTTTCCAACCTGGGCCTACACACTAACAGAAATAGTTTTACATCGAAGGACAATGCTTTAGTGTTTTATTCAGTCTCATCTCTTTTCTTTTTTTTTTCTAGTTGTGTTTCAAAATTTTTTTTTTCCTGTCTTGTGATAGTTTTGGAGGAAAAAATATTGAAATAATTCAAATCAGGCTCTTAACTCTGCTTTATTAAATTTATAGTCATAGTAGCCTGTGAATATGCTTCGGGGGAGGGAAAAAAAGAATGCTGGCGTCTTTATTCTTCAGGTTCCCTAATTTTGATATTTTTAATAAACACCCAGAGGTGTCTCTGCCTTTTTTTGTGTTAGTATCTAATCTTTCCTGCATTTACGAGTCACTAATAAAATGCTGTGACAGCCATAGATCCCGTGGCTCTCACTGTGAGTTTCCTGGGCTGAGTAGGGACTTACTGAGGTTTCACCCCCAGGATGCTTTTTTATAGAAGCACCAGCTGATTCACCAGTGCCTTCCAAAATGAGCACCTATCCATCTCACTCTGGACTCCTAACAGGTCAAACCAGGCAGCTTCGTTGAAATAGACTTGGCATTTAAATTAAAATGTTTCCCAAAGCATCTTGGCAGACCTGTAACTAATGATGCCAGAGGCCCAAGGCCTGTGCCAGGTTCCTTTTTATCCCCATAAGTACTTGTCTCCCACAAGCCATTGGTCACACGCCTGCTGATGTTATAGCAGCACTTCTTTATCCCACAAACAGCCCAACTGTAGGTACCATATCTCAGACATGGTGAAGGGAAGCAGCATGTTCTTCTGACATGTGCAATGCTTGGCTCACAACAGGCTTTTTAATAAGCTAATCTCAGATTTTTCATCACAAGTAGTGTAGTAAGTAATTGTTTTTCCTCATTCCTACTTGTCTCTCTGCAGTCACTAAGTGGTTGCCGTCCATTCCTCATATTACACAAGCAATATTATTGAAGAAATTGTAAATATTTTGCCAAAATTCTTGCTGAAGTGTTTTCATGGCATTGTGAAATTCATAGAAGTTGGAGTTAGAAAAAGAGCCAAAATATAATAGTCACTCCTCAGCAAATATTGTCTAATTGTTCCCTCAGACATTTCAGAGCAGGACAATAAAAGATAGGCAAGACATTAATAAAATGCCCATTCTAAATAGCTCCATGATGCTTATGCCAATTTATTTTATCTATTTGCTAATGGTTGGATTCTGGTGAGCAACCTGCTCATAATATTTAAAGGAGATACCTTTAAAATATCATTGTATCATGCCAACAGTACATGGCTTTGTCGCTTTTAAATTTTCTTCGTATTTCAATCCATCTCAGATTTTAATCATTATCACTCTTCACCAAACTGTCTTCTATTTGCATCATCAATTTAGTGCCCAGAACTTGAACTATTCAGACTCCCTGTTCCATAAGAACCTTCCTTCAGTCTCTCAAAATAACACTGACTCAGCTTACTGACTTCTTGCCATCATTTATACCCTTGTAGGTTATGAATTCATATCTAGTTTCCAGTTCACAGGCTCCAGTATTAGGACTCTCCAACTTTTTTTCTGATTCAGTGAGTACTTGGCTTTCAGATTATTTTCTTCCTTAATGTATTATGACAATTTTCATTTCCCAAACCTCAATCACATGTTATTTCCTCTGTTTCTCCAAAGATGCAGTTCAACCTCTGAGCCTTCATATTCAACTGCTGTTCATATGCTTAACATAAATGCTAACTAGAGCAGAAAGTAGATGACCAAAATGCTTTAAGGAAATAGCAGATTATATCAATGTACTAGTCCACACTGTCTACTCATTTGCTTCCTGAGTCAATCCAAGGGGCTGATTTTAATCTATTATGCTCCTACAGCTTAAATTATATTTATTTTATCATGATCCTCAACAACAAGAAATATGTAGCGATTGATTGCCTTTTTTCCTGAGCAGTAATGTGGCAAGTTAGGACTGCCAAAAGTTTTCATTTCCATATTTTCCTCTCTTCTGACACTAAAGATCCTTCACCCATTTTCCTTGGATCCATCTTCCACAAGTGTATATGGCTGCCAAGAAGTTAGGCACTCAGGGAATTACAGCTATGCTTTTCAGCCACTGAGAAACTACTTTGCGAGTTCATTAAGTTTTTTCAGTGGCTATTGGTAGCCTTTTGAGGGAATCTGTTAATCAATGGGAATTTGGAAAGATCATTCTATCAGCAAAAGGATACAATATGAGAGACTATATGAATGAGTCCCTCAAAAATAACTGGTACTTATTACACTGGTTTTATAAATTCTCTCTCATGTATTTGATTGTATGTCTACCATTATTTTATTACAGAAGTCATTGCAAACTCAAATGTGTATGGGGGCCAGGTAGGTAATGTAATAAATGAAGTTGGAGGGATTTGTTTCATAATAGCATCATAATTCATGTTTTTTCAACAACGATATACTTTGCGTATCAGAGTAATACTCTTCCTGATTCACTTCTGGCTTTCTAATTTTGATAGGGCCTTGATACAAGAAATATTTCACTTTCCTCTTAACTCTAAAAAAGATGTGTGAATGTACTGATAAATAGCAACTGACACCCAGCCAGGTGTAGTATGGCAACATGGAATGTTAGATTCAGGTACTCTGGTGAGGAATCTTATTGCTACCTTGAGGGAATCTTGGCTAAGTGCTGCCAAGACCATCTTATTTTTCTAGAGAAGCCAGATATCTGGAACATAAAACGTGTTATTTAGTTAGTTAGTTCATTCTCTTAAGGGAAGGACATCCACAAATTGAGGTCTTCACGTATTGTTCTTTATAAAGTCTATAGAGAGACCTGTTTTTTTTCCTGTCCCACCTCCAAATGGCATGATAAGCAAAGCTTAGCAAATGCCTTCCAAATTCTGCATTTGTTTGGGTCTTGTCAATCTGTTCTTTATTGACAGTTTTATTTTCATGAGTTTTAAGAAGTCAGAATATCTGATGACCACATCATTTTACACATCCCAATATGTGATGTGTTGCTCCCAAACTACTTCCCTTCATCTACCCACTCCCAAATCCCAACCCCAGGAATATTTCATCTCTGAAATCTGAAATTCAGGGATTTACTGTCTAGCCAGAAACTCTGCCCTTTCATCAGTCCCATTCTCTTGCTTCCCTCAAACCCACCTGTCAGTCTTAGCAAGACCTGTACTTTCTCCACACCTTCCCAATCCCTTAGTCTATCAGCACCCCTTTTTATACTTTTTCCCCCGACCTAGCCTGGGCCTCATGACCAAGACCTTCAATTAAACCACATTCTCACTAGCATCATAGATCCCTCACATTCTTGTCCTTCTGCTGTGCCCACCTTGACAATATACAGCTTTGAATAAATCTAACTATGGCTTTCTCCATGCATGCCCCCAGCTGCCACTCTGCTTTGGAAAAAAAATCATATAGCTAGGCTGTGTTACATCTGTATGATTTCTGTCTTCAGCAGAGCCTCTGGTATATTGAACAATATTTTACCCTTTGCTAATTGGCATAAATCTTTATTCTCCAAACTGTTACTCTTCAAATTCCAACTAACCCACTGGCTCTCAATCTCATCAGTTGTCCTAGGATTCCACTTCACAAAATGCAGCAAAAAATAAACTGCTTTAACTTTTTTCCATTCCACTTATCCTTACTTCACCCACCACCCCTGCTGTCTAAGGTTAACCCTAAATCAGAAACCATCTATGTATGTTTTCTATGATTATTGGACTCTTCTGCTCTGATGTGATTGATCTTTTGGGAACAAGGGGTTTTGTTACCCTCTAGTGGGCAGAAGCTGGAATGGGGTCTACCCTGAGTGAGTGGCCAATCCCAGCTTCAATCATACAAGGGCAGGAAGGAGTCAGGGATTTGGAAGACAGCCTTAGACCACTTTCTCTCGGGTCTGGTGCCTCGAGTCTTCATGGGTGCTCCAAGGGACTGAGGAGAAGACTAGGACCTCCAGGAGCCAGGAGGGGAAGAAGTTGCCTTCATCGGAAACCCCATGAAGCTGAGCCTGTGGGCTTTGAGGATAGGGACTTTGTGTTTAAATGTGCTCTTATGGTCTAATTCCCCCAAGTTGTTAATAAAGGGGGGTTAGGTATTAATAGCTCCTCTCAGCGGTACCATCATGTACCATCATGGATAAAGTGACGGCCTCTGAAAGACAGAGGAACTCGTTCTCCCACCCCCACAGCCAGTGTGATGGCTGCAGCAGTGTGAGATTCCAGGGGAAAGTAACTCTCTGAGTTAAAGAGGCAAGTGGTAAGCAGAGTAGACCAACCCCTCAGGGAGCTTCTCTTTCCTTTGTAAACCTTGAAGCACCGAGGCAGTTCTTCCAGCTCTTCTGCCTTGCTTTGTCACCTCTCTTGGTCCCTTCTCTATGCTTTTTGCTTCCTTCCACATATAAATACATTCTAGACATCCCTTCGTAAAAATTTTTCCTCAACTGTCTTTCCTTCTCAAGCTACACCTTCTCACTCTCCTTGCTCCTCACACTGAAATTTCTGTCAAAAAAAAAAAAAAATGCTTTTCTCTCTGATGTTCACTATTCTTTTTGTTACCAGCCTATTGTAACTGGCTTCCATCCCCTTCTACGGAAACTGTCCTCCCAAAGATCATGGTTAAAATCCTAATCAACAAACTCAATGGCTACTTTTTAGTCATTACCTGTCTTGGCATTTACGGAACATTTAGTATTGCTAACTCTCCTTTTATTGGTGAAACTCTCTCTTTCCCTGATGAGATTCTTGGCCTGACTGTGCCCCAGGAATCTTAAACTCAACATACCTTCATTTTAAGTTGTTGAATCTGCCCTTTAAACATCTGTTTTCCTGATATGCTATCCATGCTGTAGACTGAATGAAGAACTCAGCATCGTCTTCCACTCCCAGGGCCTCTTATTCCACTTAACCATCGAGGCATTGTAAATCAACTGAGAAGTATCTTTCAAACCCATTCCCACCAGAATGGCCTGCTTTACTGTCTCATTGCACTATTGTCTATTGAATTTCTGAAATAACCTCCCAACCCTGCCTGCCTCTACTCCCTCCCAGCTTCAATCTATTTCTCAAACCACCATCAGCATTGTCCTGGAGGATCACTACTCAACCCCAAAGTCTCCAACAGTTCACTTTAAAACAAACTTGATTCCCTTTAGGAGATGCACAAGTTCCATCATAACCTGGCCCAATCTTCCTTTCTAGCATGGTCTTCTACCTAGATATGCTCCATACATGTTAGTCATGTCGATCTACTTCTCTGAAAAGGCCATGCAGTCTCAACCTCAGTGTGTTTGCTTATGGTGTTTGCTAGGTTTAGAATTCCTGTTTCCCTCTCTCCATCGGAAGAACTCAGAGGCATCCTTCAAAAAAACACAAATGCTTCCCCCTTTGATAAGATGTTTCTGACTCCAGAAAATTAATTGCTCCTCTAGGCTCTTAAAGCACTTAGTACATACCTCAACAATGGCCCTCATTATAACATATTGCAATTATTTATGTATGAGTCTTTTTCCCCACATGAGCTTGAGATCAACAGAGTATAACTTACAAATCTTTTCTCCATACTAAATGAGCTCATCAGAGTTTGACACTACATAGGATTAATCCTCAAACTCTCTACACCAGCCTAGGACCTGACATATCATATATCCTCCATACATTTGTTGATTTTAATTAATAAGCCTGTTTTAAAATCCATCTTTGCCCTTCGTGTGCTTATAAAACCCTTTTTTATTTCATAAGGCCTCTTTCCTTGGTTCAGCTGAATATGTTTTATTCTGTCCCTTCCAACTTTTCTTCCTATTTTTCCTTGTTAACTAATACAAGTAAGTATATCATGTTGCTAGTATTTATGAATTATATATGTATTGTGTGAAAAGGACTGTATTTGATGCTGTGGGGGGAAGGTGACGGGGAGTTTGGGGTAGGAGAAGGGAGGCTTATTTTTCATTATGTATGCATTACAGTTCTAGTTTTTAAAGTAGTTAAAAATAATAGAGGGAACAGTCCTGGCCCTGCTATGAGTTAGTAAAAACTGTGACCTATCTCTGAGAGGTAAGATTAACAAAGCCTTACCAGACCAGAAACATCACCCCTTCAGCTTGGCATACTGCCCGACTCCTTTCTTAATTAGTTGGAAATTCTAACCATCAACAATACACAACACAAGAGAGGATACAATCTCCAGAAGGTTGCTGTTAAAATGTACAAATTACCTGGCAAAAGGAAGCTTCCCTAGACAGCTCCCACTTACGCTCATTAGCAAAAAATGAGCTAAATGTCACCCTGTTCTTTTTGGCAGAAACATATGGCACTCACATGAGAGAGAAAAGACAGGTTAATCTTGTTACCCAGAAGGTGGCAGGACAAGGTTCAGGGGGGCTACCTCCGAACCCTTATTCCAAAAAACCTTAGAGGGGAGCTTGGGTAAGTGAGGAGAGGTTGTGAGCCACATTTTGCGATTTTATAATCTGGCTCAATGTCTGCCCTGAGACAGAGAAATACCTAAGAGAAGGGTTGGGAGGGCAATGAGACTTGAGAGAACCTAGGCCTTGGAGAAAGTGATGGAGATGGCTTGCTGGACAGGAGTCAGAAGGTCATTCCAGGGAAGCTGGGTAGCCCAAGCGAAGACATATCCAAGTTCCTCTTCTACTCACTAGTCCCTATGCAAATGTTTCTTGCACTATTAAACCTTAGTTAAGACAAGATGAAGAAGAAGAGGCTTTAAATGTTCTTTTAAAATCATGTGATCCTGTAAATAGAGGATCTTGAACCCTATTAAACTGGGACAAGGACAAGAACTAGAGGAAGTGGATAAGCTGTAGCCACAGGGATTTTGGGCGCCACATAAAGGAAATTGTCCCTGCTCTGACATCAGGCACTGATATGCATTACCAACAAGGCTTTGGAATTTCCTTTTCACAAGAACCTTAAGAAGGTAGACAATTATCTACAGGGATGGTATAAAAAGTTCCAGCCTGAAGGCAAAGGTCATAATGAATGGTTCCTTTTGACCTGCTGATTCTGGGTGTTTAATCACAGATTTTTAAAAACTTTTTGAAGTCAAATTAGATGTTAGAATTTTTTTTCAGTTTTCTTACTCTTCATTTTCGTGGAATTACTATGTGGTGTGGTGTAATGAAACGTTTCAGCCCTCTTCCAAACACGTGTTTCTCACGGGGGTGTTCAATTGCCTATTTACTGTTTTGAAATGGAATACCTTTGTAATCATATATTCCTGCAGTTTGAGTTCACATGTTTCATCTAGCTGGTCTAATTTTCTACCTTTTAAATTAGGTTCACTAGTTTATTTTTATCATTGAGCCAAACATCTCAGGATGTTCTCTACTTGGGGTAATTTTCCACTTGAAGAATTATAGAATGACCCTCTTCCTAACATGGTAACTTCTTTGATGCTGTACACTTGCTGTGTTTGTAATAGTTAGAGGCAAGTAAAATGTCTGGTAGAGTACAATATTAATGCTATTAGAGTACATGGAGAAATTTTAAATCACCCTCAATCTCCAATTCTGATGATGGGTACCTGGGGTTTTAACTCTATGTTGTATCCAAAATAGTATTTTGGTTTTTTTTTTTTTTTATCATCGTATTCTCCATTGTCAAACTCAGCAACTCAGCATTATTGCTTTCACAAACACTTTGTACACTGAACCATCTGTATGTTATTTTATTCATCTGTTCCTCTAAGAAGACCTTGTTAATCTACAGTGACATTTCAGCCATAAAAATGATCTCAACTATCTCTGTTCTGTCTCTCTTTTCCTTTTAAACACTCAGCTTAAATCTTAAGTCTTTCATAAGCTGTCTTCTCTGCAGTGGTGAGTAAACATTTCATTCCAACAGTCTACTCTTCTCACTCTTACTTGTAGAGAAATTCAAACCTTCTGTCTAATTTTGGGTGTTAGGAAGCAGCCTGGCTATGTGACTTAACCCCCAGACCCGAGATACTCTAGCTGAGAGTATGAATCAGAACCCTTGCCAGTTGGTCATTGCTAGGTATAAGACAAACCTTTGCGATTTCATTTTCCTCCTTGGCCACACAGGCATAAAAATGGTGACCTGTCTCCTGACCTGCCGCCTGATCTGCCTGCCAGGGTGGATGCAGACCAACATTTGCAAACCTTAACGGACAGTGTGAATGCTGATTGGAAAGACAGCAACTGGAGCTCACAAATAATTTCCCCAAAGGTCAATTAGACAGACCCACAAGATATCTCTGGCACACATAGGAAGTATCAGCCTCATCTATATTTATTGTAATTCCCTTCTCCCTGGTCCCATTAAAGGAGAGTTTGGGGTGCAATAAATATTTCATGATAAAAAGGTCCATGCACCCACTTTCCAGAGCCCCAGCCAGTGACCCCCTTATTTCCATTTCGAATATAATAAAATGTCTGTTCAATCACAGAATATGGATATTTGTTAGTACATACCAACTACATTCTCTTTGCAGTGCTATTGGCAACTGATTCCTATGTATTATGTTGGCTTGGGGGATTGTTTGTATACCCACTTACGCCTCAGCACACAGCATATTATAAAAACGTCTTAGTTTTAAATACAAGCTGATAATTCTGAAGACAATGAAACATAAAACATCAAGAATACAAAACCTAAATCATAATCTCATCAACAAAGAGCTGGGGTAGCTCAACAACCGGAGACTGTAATGAGGAAAACCATTTCCGAATCCAGAAAGGTGGGCAAGTAATAGGGCTCATGGGCTGGAAATAAGATTATTCATAAGCATCAAAATGAAAGAAAGTGTCAGGAGAATTAGGACTTTCCTTGTGTGGCTGGCTTGGGAGCCCTACTTGTTTCTGGCATGCATGGAATACGGGGCAGAGATGAAATAACAAAAACTTATTTTGTTTCCCTGTGTGAGTCAATTTATAGTAATCCAGCCCTCAGGATGGGACATGCAGGCATCATGAGCTAAGCAGGGTATCAGAGAGGTAGCCTCACATCCCTGAACACAGGCCGTTCAGAGGGAGTACACAGAGACTCTGGGGTGGGCCTGCTTTGAGATTTAGGTTTCACAGACTTATTTCATCAAAATTGTGTTTCCAGGATTTGGAGGTGAGATTCCTATGAGTGTAATGTAAGCCTTCAGCAGCAGCTATACTAAAAAAGAGAAGTTTGAAGATAGAAAAGTGAAGCAAAGCGTATCTAGTCTATCAGTGGTAACAAAGCAAGCTCACCTTCTTCTGAGCCAGATTGTCTCCCTCAGTGAGCAAGAGGGAAGGAGGAATGCCATGCTGAGATGAGAAAGAGGAGCAGGTTTATTCCCATTGTACAGATGAGGCACTGAGGCATAATCAAAGTTATATCACTTGCTCAGGGCCAAGTTTGGCTCCGAAGTCCATTAACTTTACCACTGTGGAATACTGAGGAGAAAAAAATGCCAGGACACCCTCCTGGAAAGTCCAGTCCAAAAGGAATGGTAGCTATGAGAACACCTCTACATCTCTATTATCTTCAGCAGATTGAGACCCAGTTCAGTCATCCTGGTCAGCTATTCCCTTGCTCGGGGCACCTGGGCTTGGAGAATTGTACTCCACAAATCCCTTCCTTTCTGTTTCCCTTCCTGAGGTCCCTGTACAAAAAGACAAAAAAACACATCGGTGTTCAAATAGTACTGCCATCTTGGGGTAGCCTTGAGGGTTAACCATGTATCACAGGGAAGAATCAGTGAACATTCAATATGCACCAGGCACTATTTCAAGAGCTTCTCATGCTTCACCTCACTTAGCCCTGACAGAAACTCGGATAAACAGCTAATTTTATTTTCTCCATTTTACAGATGGGAAGGCTAAGGAGGCACAGAAAGGTGAAGTGACTTGCCCAAGATCTAACCACAGTGAAGACAAGCTAAGGCAGAGAGGAGTATGGGAGAAAAGGTCGCAAGCCTTAAATGCAGTGCACAGGAGCAAACCCAGTCCTCTGTGTTACGAGACTGAGGGGGATGAGGATTCTTGGCTATGGGAGAGAGGTTGGGGCAGAGTTGACTTTTGCTCCCGCTGCTGCTGGTCCAGGCAAAAGCCCTAGTGGAGCCTGAGGTGAGTCTCATCAGTTTAGCACCTGACCTTAAGCTCCCTTGGAAGAACAGTAGTATTCCCTTATTTGCAGGGGATATGTTCCAAGTCCCCAGTGCATGCCTGTGCTGCAGATAGTACTGAACCCTATATATAACACAATTTTTTTCAATCTTATAACTGAGAAGGCTACTAAGTGACTAATGGGAAGGTAGCATATACAGTGTGAATATGCTTGACAAAGGGATGATTCATGTCTCCCGTGGGATGGATGGAGGGGGATGTTGAGAGATTTAATCAAGCTACTCAGAATGTTGTGCAATTTAAAACGTATGAATTGTTTATTTCTGAAACTTTCAGTTTAATATTTTTGGATTGCAGTTGACCATGGATAACTGAAACTGAGAAAAGCGAAACTTCAGGTAAGGGAGGACTACTGTAGTAAAGGAACAATTGACATGAAGCGAAGGAGACACAAGAAGAGAACTTTTAGCAGCGATTTCACCCTGGGGATGAGGAAATGGGAAGAGCTCACCAGGGGACTTTCTCAAAGCTGCCTGGCTAGAAGAAGATTGCGTTTTAGATGATAGAATGACTTATCCAGAAAACCCAACAAATCCTCCCCAGTCAGCCTGTGATAAAAATGAGTTCAGCATAGTCACAGAACGTAAGGAATGAGCAGGACCAGCTACGTAGTTTGCAGGAGCCCTTTGCAAAATGAAAATTCAGGGCCTTTTGTTCAGAAATTACTGAGAATTTCAAGAAGGTAACAATAGAGCATTAAACCGAGTTCTGAGAGCAGGACCCTGTGCGACCACATGGGTCACCCTTGAAGCCAGTCCTTGTTCAAGACATGTCTGGGAGAAGCTGGCCAAGTATAAAAAGAAACTCACAGAATTGTAATTGCAGCTCTCAGTACTAAAGCTATAACGGCAGAATCTGTGCTCAAATGAGAGAGAAACTATAGCAGATAAATATTAGAAATAAAGTAGAAAAATAGACATATGGAAACTATGGAATCATAGGGCAAGGGATTGTAAAGATTATTTCTACTTATAAAAATTAATCATATACTGGGAGAGAAAAAATGCACTTGAATTAATGCAGGAAACAATAGCATGAAACCTACAAAACCGTATTCTCATAGGACAACATAACAAGATAATTATACTTAAATAGGAAAAATGGAATTGCACAGAAACAAATCACACAGATAAACATTAAAAATTTCATATTAATTTGTGTAAAGCTATAGTAACAACAAATTTAAATAGCCTGAGATGCTAGCAAAAATGTACTAAAAAGGAAATTTATCTCTTAGATATACATTAATAAGAAAGTGAGAATAAGAACATCATTCATTAATTCTGTATTAAAGAATTCTAAAATGGAACAATGTAATGAACCAAAACAAAGTAGGAATATATAAAAATACAATAGACATTTTAAATATAAAGGAGGAACAATAGGAATAAACCAACAAAACAATAGTTTGCATATTGACAAAATGGACAAAATTGATAAACTATTGACCCAATGAAAAAGAAATTACAAGTTAGTGAAATCAGGGAAAAGACAATTAAAACAGCATAGATTTTATTAGGTGTTAAAGAGCATTGTTCTTAGCTATAAGTGTATAGCTAATTGAGCAATCATGTTCATATGATTTCTTACAAATAGGTAATAAAACATATGCAATTAAAAAACATGATCAATTCCTGAAACATAGATAGGAAAAGTTAGATATTATGACCCTGATGCAGTAACTGGAGAATTTTTCTAAGCTTTGAAAGAATAAATAATGCTTTATGCTGCTTAAATTGCTCTCCAAAAATATTTTTAAGGTGTTATGTTTCCTTAGGGAACAATGTTTCTAAAGTAAATCTGTTGAGCCTCAAGCTTGTCAGGGCTAGACAATCATTAATGAAACAAAGGTGCAAAACCTTAAGCAAAATTTTAGCAAACGAAACGTAATAGGTTAAAAAATTGTCCAATATGGAAAAAGCAGAATTTACTCCAAGAATGTATCATTAGTATATTAGAATAAAATATTTAATAAAATTAATCACCAAAAATAAGCAAAACAAATACAGCAAAATAAATAAGGATTACTGCCTTAATAGAGCATAAATGCGTTAACAGTAAAAGCCAAATGTAAATACTAGCATAATGTACTTTAAAAGGAAACAATGATATGTAAATACAATGAATAAAATTTTGTTATAAATTCTGTTTTAGCAAGTTAATGCAGCTATGTCTAAAAACTAGAAATAAACAACAAACCACAAAAGTATTAAGGAATTCAGAAAAATATCAGACGGTTTAACAGAGTCACAAAATTCAATGCCATTTTTGTTTGTTTTTTTTTTACTTTTTAATTTTTAGTGACAGGATCTCACTCTGTTGCCCAGGCTGGAGGGCAGCGGTGCAATCATAGCTCACTGCCACTTCAAATTCCTGGGCTCAAGCGATCCTCCCACCTCAGCCTGCCAAGTAGCTGGGAGTACAGGCATACACCACCATGCTTGGCTAATTTTTTCAAAAAATTTTGTAGAGATGGATTCTTGATACGCGGCCCAGGCTAGTCTTGAACTCCTGGTTCAAGATCCACCTGCCTTGGCCTCCCAAAATTGCTGGATTACAAGTGTGAGCCACCACACCCAACCCCAAGGGTATTTCTTTATACTAATGACACACCAGTAGAAAATACAGTTTTGATTAAAACTATGAAAAAAGTTAACGAAATCAACTCAGAATAGATTGATTAAAAAAAATGTAAAACCCAGATGAAAAAATAAAGGAATATATAATAAATAAGCAGAAATCAGGCATTTGGAAGGCACAAAATTAGAAAAGATGACAAAGAAAACACCTGAATTTTAAAGAATGCAATACTGATATTGCCATAATGGTATAATGTGGGATACTGTTACATACTATATTAAGTGATAGTATACTGTACTATTACAGTATGTACATACAGTAGTGTACTATTACACCAAATACTATTACATGAATTAAATGTTTCAAAGTAGTTTTACATTAACCATGTTTGAATGGATTTAAAGTCTCATTTTTTATAAAGATACTTCTGTTTATGAAGAAAGAAAAGGAAATGCTATGCTATATTGCAACATGACCACAACAGTTACCAAATTTTGGTTATACAGTGCAATTGCACCACAGCTATCACTTAGGAAAATTCAGCTGTACTTACTCTCATCTCTATTTGATGTAAGTTTAAATGCTGCCAAATTGTGTTTTGTCTTTCTCACCTAAGAGTCCAGGAGAAATTAAGTCCCAATTCACTAAGACAACCATTCATAGTATGTAATATATTAATATTAACTTATTTCCTTAGGATCTAGGATTGTGTTAGCTATCACAATTTTTTTTCTTAATTTTGGGAGAATTGGGAAAACAGTCACCACAATCATTTTCTGTGTTCTGTGGTTCAGAAGAAGATTCCTACTAAATTTACTAAAAATTGACTCATGCACCTAGAATGGGTGAATTTTAGGTTGTATAAATTATACCTCAATGAAATTGCTTTTTTTTTTTTTCTTTTTTTTTCTTTTTTTTTTGAGACGGAGTCTCGCTCTGTCGCCCAGGCTGGAGTGCAGTGGCCGGATCTCAGCTCACTGCAAGCTCCGCCTCCCGGGTTTAAGCCATTCTCCTGCCTCAGCCTCCCAAGTAGCTGGGACTACAGGCGCCCGCCACCTCGCCTGGCTAGTTTTTTGTATTTTTTAGTAGAGACAGGGTTTCACCATGTTAGCCAGGATGGTCTCGATCTGCTGACCTCGTGATCCGCCCGTTTCAGCCTCCCAAAGTGCTGGGATTACAGGCTTGAGCCACCGCGCCCGGCCTGAAATTGCTTTTTAAAAAAATTATTTATCTGTTAAAAGAGCAAGTGGTTTCCTCTGAAAGAAAACCAGACACCAAGACTGTAGAACGGTGTTGTCCAATAGAACTTTCTGCAGTGTTGGGAATGATCTGTATCTGCATTCTTTAATATTGTAGACACTGGTTGGTGTGGCTTATCACCATGTGAAATCTGCCTAGGTAGTCTAACTGAGGAGCTGAATTTTTTATTTTATTTAATTTTAATTAAATTTAACTAGCCACATGTGGCTAGTGGCTAGCATATCAGATAGTGTGGCCACAGAGAATTTTAGGGTCTCACCTAAGGAGACTCATCAAGGGGTGTGAGTTGACCTCCCAGAATTTTTTTCAGGAAAACATTGGCTATACTAGAGTCCTAGAGACACTAACTTCACCAAAGTCAAATTCTCTACCTTACACTTCTTCAGAAGCTGTAATGCCAACTCAACTCATTCCCACCTCCACTGACCCCTCATCAAGAGCCCACGGTAGAGAGTCTACATGCTAACAGCTGCTTTATATTTCAGTTTGAGAAACACTCCCTTCACAGATGAGGAAGCCATGATCCAGAAACCTTCATAACTGGGCTGTTTTATTCCTTAGACACCATAGATGCAATGCCCAAACCCTAGGGGCTTCTCACAGGCTATAGAAAATGTTTCAGATCTTAAATAAATAAATAAAATATTGGTTCAAAAATATAAAAAGGGAAAAACAAAATCAATGAATTTTTTATTGCAAATTTGTTGGAAACTCACTTACTTTTCAGCAGAAGTGAAGTTATTATCACTGACTGGGAGTATGGTTAATATAGTTAACATGATGTTGGGTGAGTTCCCACGATTAGTGTCTAGGGCATTTGAAGGTTTCAAAGGATGTTAAGAGGTCTCCCAGCTTGTCGTTATTCTTTTTAGAACACTTTCCACATTTTATTTACATTTTAATACTAACTTTAATCTTAAAGTCATATGTTCATTCATCTATTTCTTTTGTATTGGTTTTACTTAAACTTGAATGCATAAAAAACAAAGACTGTAAACAAATATTTAATATACGTGCAACTTATAACACAAAAGAGCTGCTTTGATCAGAAACCCAACTCCCTGCCACCATTTGTTTTACAAATACAGATTTCAAAACAATTCTGAGCATATTTTTAATTCCACCAGTGGCCAGCACCTGCATCTCTTCAAAGATTAACAGTCAGTAGGAGTATTCATCACACCTGCTATTTTTAAAATAATTTAAACTGCAGCTCTTTCACCAAGCAAGGGAAGATAAAAACAAGAAGTCCGTTTTTCTTGGGATTAGTTTTTGGAAATGATTATTTTCTGACACTTCTCGCCATACTCATGTTTTCTTTTTTTTTCCTTTTTTTAAATGAATGTATTTATCATACTTTAAGTTCTAGGGTACAGGTGCACAATGTGGAGGTTTGTTACATATGTATACATGTGCCATGTTGGTGTGCTGCACCCATTAACTCGTCATTTACATTAGGTATATCTCCT
>NW_012114141.1:3835587-3835911 GCF_000951035.1 Colobus angolensis palliatus | reverse complement strand
TTCTCCCATTCTGTAGGTTGCCTGTTCACTCTGATGGTAGTTTCTTTTGCTGTGTGGAAGCTCTTTAATTAGATCCCATTTGTCAACTTTGGCTTTTGTTGCTTTTGCTTTTGGTATTTTAGACATGAAGTCCTTGCCCATGCCTGTGTCCTGAATGGTATTGCCTAGGTATTCTTCTAGTGTTTTTATGGTTTTAGGTCTAACATTTAAGTCTTTACTCCATCTTGGATTAATTTTTGTATAAGGTGTAAGGAAGGGATCTAGTTTCAACTTTCTACATATGGCTAGCCAGTTTTCCCAGCACCATTTATTAAATAGGGAATC
>NW_012114141.1:3742784-3833682 GCF_000951035.1 Colobus angolensis palliatus | reverse complement strand
TCTGGGACACATTTAAAGCAGTGTGTAGAGGGAAATTTATAGCACTAAATGCCCACAAGAGAAAGCAGGAAAGATCTAAAATTGACACCCTGACAACCCAATTAAAAGAACTAGAGAAGCAAGAGCAAACACATTCAAAAGCTAGCAGAAGGCAAGAAAAAACTAAGATCAGAGCAGAACCGAAGGAGATAGAGACACAAAAAACCCTTCAAAAAATCAATGAATCCAGGAGCTGGTTTTTTTGAAAAGATCAGCAAAATTGATAGACCACTAGCAAGACTAATAAAAGAAGAGAGAAGAATCAAATAGACACACACAAAAAATGATAAAGGGGATATCACCACCGATCCCACAGAAATACAAACTACCATCCGAGAATATTATAAACACCTCTATGCGAATAAACTAGACAATCTAGAAGAAATGGATAAATTCCTGGACACATACACTCTCACAAGACATACTTATGTTTTCTAAGCCTGAACATCTTGAATATTCTAGTTTATGCTTAAATGATGCCTTGCTAAGAAGAAAAATTTGTGCTTCATTTTCCTCCCTTTGTCTGAAAACATAATGGGTATATGTATACTAAACAAATTATTATGACTGTCCAGCTCATTGTCACCAGCTGGGATTCATTTGCTTCATGGGTAAGTGGTTTGCATCATGATATTTAATCATACCATTAACAGGAGTAGAAGATATGTTGATTTAAGCAAGTTTGAGATATACCAAAATTAATCATTCTATATTTGTGTTTCTGGTGGCTATGAAAAACTGTATTTTCTTTGGATGTCATTATATTTCTTAGCTCTTAAAGTCCAACTTTAATACTACATAAATGTGGCCATTTTGCCAACATTAGAATGCTCCATGCATCCACCATTCCCCTAGAATTATTTTTCTGATTTATATTTTGTTACAAATGCAATTACTAGAGGAGCTTCAGAGTACTGGGGTCCACATTCTACTTTATGTCTGTATTTTCTATTTAGAATTTATCAGTGGAGACTTCTGGGCTTGTTGATAGAGCTAGTTCTATGATTATATTTCCACATCAAATGTTCCTCTTGCTGCATTATTTTATCACTTATACAGATTTTTACTTATATTTCGAAAAGCACATTCAGTGCTGAATACGTACTAGGTGCTTTTCTAAGTACTAGACATATATTAACTTATATAATCCTGACAACAACCTTGTAAATTAGACAGTTATCATCTTCATTTTGCAGACAAGAAAATTGAGGCACAGAGAGGTTACATAACTTGTCTAAGATCACACAGCTAGGAGCAGAGCCAAGATTGGAACAAGGCTCTAGTGTATGTCCACTTAACTATTGTGCTATGCTGTTCCCCACAACTCAGTGTATAGGGTTCCACTAATCTGGTTCAGATTCCCAGTGTGACTCCAGAACTGAGGTCATGTGGAGGTGTAAGAGCATCCACAGGGGAGAAACCTGGAGAGGGCAGAGGCACCTATAAGGTTCTAGAGCCGGCATATCAGCAGACTGGTGGGTCCACGGGCTGTGAGAGATTCGCTGCATGATGAGCAATTCCAGTGCCCTGTGAAGTGACTTTCTCCAGCCTTGGGTCAACAGCTGCCAGTGAGCCAGAGCTCAGCGCCCTTTGTCATCTCACCAACAAACCGGTGGTAGCCCCAGTTACATCCTTGTGGTAAACCTCAAACAATTATGCCTTTGCCCTCTAGCGTTATTTTTCTCCTTTTAAATATTGCCACATTTGGAGACAAGATAAAGATTGTCAGAAGAGGGGAAGATACATGAGCATCTGAATAATTCTGCTTACATCAATGAATGGCCAGGGCACCATCCACCCCTGGAGGCTTTCCCAGGAAGATTAATGATCCTCCAAAATCAAACGGAAACAAACCAAGGCCAAAGAGCAGTAAATCAAGCCCCAAATCATCACATACTCTGAAAGTTTAGCCTTGAATCTTACATCAAACAGTATTCAGCATTTTGAAAAACGTAAGAAAACTGGAGGTGCGGAGGTGGGGGAGGTTGTCAGTACCACATCATGAAAAGGGTTTTATTCACATCAAACTCAAATAAAATGGAAATGTCCACTGTGAAGAAGTTGAATGAAGAAATATGTATCAAAGCTGTTGATAGCCAAGGATCCTTCATTTTGTGTTTTACAAAATTCTGTCAAAAATTGAACGAATTCTCATTCACACAGTCATTGTCTGAGAATGATTCTCCAGGAAACTGACTCTGAGATGGAACTTAATGTGTAGGAGGTTTACCAGGAGTGTTCTTGGGATAAACAACTATAAAAGGGGAAGAAAAAAACAGCAGGATTGGGCAGAAGGAGAGGTTGAGTCCTCCTCGAGGAGTTCAGGAGCTGAACTCCCCTTCAGAGTTCCTTCAGAGTTGGCCCTTCAGAGTTGTCCCAAGTTGGAGCAGGCAATGGTGCCAGGTTTTATACCTGTCCATTGGCCTATTATTAGTTATGGTTTGCCCTGGAAAGATAGCCTGACCTGGGGGAGGTGACTCTCTCCAACCAAGGTCAACTCTAAATAGGGCTGAGGGCCATCTGCTGATAGTGCTCTCAACAGCAGAAGGAATAGGTTCTTCAGTTCTATGACAGCCCTGTCCCGCTTCGGCTTTCAAAGGCTGTGTATTTGGAGGGAAAACATTTTGTTTTTAACATAACTCTAAAATGATAGGTCTTTGTGTTATTTAGCTCCTCCCAATAACAAAATGGCATGATGAAGTTATAGATTAAAATCTAGTCCCCACTATGCAATTTAGGAGATGCCTCTTACTCTAACATGAAAACCCTTGTTCTGCTTCAGCACCTTAAAAGTAAGGTTTCCCTGAAAAGATTGTGTTCATTGTTGCCATTGCTATTAGCAAGCCAGGATCACTGTCCTAAAGCCTGGGTGTGTCACATGGGAAAATGAGGTCCATTTGTAAGCTCTAAGAGTGAAAAGGGAAAAAAATAGATGATTTGTTTTCTTTTCCAATTCCAATGCTGGAACCACAGTTGATGCCCAGTAATAAGTGGTTAACTAGGAATTAAAATAGCATGGCCCTACTGGCTTAAAATATGGAATCTCAAAGTGGGTCTTTGAAAAAATTCCTTGACTCATTTATAAGAGGAGCCAAAAATGCTATACTTATGGGGGAAATATGAGGATGGGGATAAATAATATACAGAAGAATGAGATTTAGAGACTTTTAAATCCCATTAGAATGTACAAATTATAAGACATAAAATTCATTCCCATCATGGGCCTCATGAATAGTTTTCGTTGACCTTTTCATCATGATGGATTTCTTAAAATCCACCAAAAAAGTTGAAATGTCAACAAACTAATATATTTTTATGCATATTCTGACTTTGAATGAGTCAACCTAACCTTGTTTTCTACTTGCTAAAGAATATTGTTGACCTATTATATTCTAAGGTTATTGTAACCCTCAGCCCCTAGTAGTCATTTCTGCCCAGGAAAAAATTAGATTAAATAATTGTTCACTTAATTAGAACATATCAAGAAAACTCAGTGCTAAATTCAGAGGATAACAGTAACTCAGTTGTTCAAATTATCTTCAAGTTTTTTTAAAGAATCTAGAGGAATCTGAGGATGAAGCAGTCACTCAGCACTTGACTGAAAAATCTGGATGATATCTCTTCAGCAGTAAAACATTAATAAAGTCCAAAGCACAGAATTACTCATTCCCCACTTCTGACTCATGAACATTTTCAGAAATAATCTTTCTTTAAATGTTTCTGCAATGGGAAATGTGAAGAGCAAAGATGTTTTGGCACAGTCTCACTTTTGTTTTGTTGAGTTATGAACCATGTTTAGTTTCGCACTTATGATATTGTACATTCCAGATGATATATTTGCACACATAACATTACTATATACATTAGAAAGAGACCTGCTATGACAGCTCCTATGATTTAAAAAGTCTCTACATGGCTATTCAAAGAAAATGTTTGACAGTAATCTATTACTTTTCCCCAGGAAAATAGTTAATGCCATCAGAGTAACATAAATTTCACATAATATGTATTGTAATTCCCTTTGATTTGGGAGCATGTAAAATTGCAGTTATACATAAGGAGAAGCTGATGTGAAGAAAATGTTTACATAGAGTTAATTGTACTTCTGGAAATGAAAAGGGAAAATGGATATCTAAATGTCAGTGATTTCAGGCCATAAGTTCCTAATAACAGTAAAAGAGAGAAAACCGTCTGTGTCAGTTCAGCTTAAGTTATCCCTTTCTGGAAAACATTTCTAAACCACTGTGGAATCTGAGGATGAAGCAGTAACAATGCTTCACCGAGGTCTGCCATGATTGCTCCCTGCTCTGAAGTTCAATGGAAACTTAGTGTCAATTCACTCACTAAGGCCTCAACTATATTCTGCCTTATTTTTTTAAGCAGGGACTTTGGAGTCAGTCAGGGATCAGCTTGATTCTCATCTTGGTCTTCATCAATAAAATGGACATCAATCAGATCTTCCTCAAGGGACTATTATGAGGATTAATTAGCTAATATATGCAAAGTATTTATTACAGGGTCAGGAACACATTAAGAGGCATAAAACCAATAGATAGTATTACTATTTGACAGTTATATGTGTTATATATATGAGGAAATATTTAGGGGTGAAATGCCATGATGTCTGCAACCTATTTTCAAATGTTTTTGGGAAAAATGTATATCAACAGACATAGAGGGCACAAAATATTAACAACTGCTGTGACTAACAATTAGGCAACTGCATTTAGTGCAATTAGATGAAGAGTATATAGATGTTTGCTGTACCTTTTTTTTCAAATTTCCTATATGTTTAAAATATTTTTAAATACAGAGGTTATAGGAAAATGTAAATCAGATTGTACTTTTCCATGCTTAAGCATTTGAAATAGATTAATTTGTGCACATTCCCATTTTCAGCCCTATTCTGACCATTTAAGCACATAAGCACACCACACTTCATGAGGCACATAAAAGCTCATTGTCATAGTTTTGTCACAGATAGATGGTCCCCAGTCACCCTTTCCATTTTTGTGATAATTTTCTGCTCTCGCCCTACCAGCTCTCCACTCTTTGACTCCATCCGCCAGCCCTTAAAATCTGCTTCTGGCTGGGCGCAGTGGCTCACGCCTGTAATCCCAGCATTTTGGGAGGCCAAGGCAGATGGATCACGAGGTCAGGAGATTGAGATCATCCTGGCTAACACAGTGAAACCCCATCTCTACTAAAAAATACAAAAATTAGCCAGGTGTGGTGGTGAGAGCCTGTAGTCCTAGCTACTCTGGAAGCTGAGGCAGGAGAATGGTGTGAACCCAGGAGGCAGAGCTTGCAGTGAGCCAAGATCGCACCACTGCACTCTAGCCTGGGCAACAGAGCGAGACTCTGTCTCAAAAAAAATTAAAAAATAAAAAAATCTGCTTCTTACCTGTCTTCAGTTTTTATGACCCACTTACTTTCTCTTTCTGGCTTATCATTTCATGCTTAGGTTAATTCCTTGATTTTTTAACTCAAAAATGCAATCAATTATACATATTTGTGGTAGAACATAAAATTCAGACTTTACTGAAGCGAAGGGAGAGAACTAGTAAAAGTCAACTTCCTTTTAACTTCACAGCCCCACTTATTAAAACAACCACTTTTAATCATCTGGTTTATTCTCTCAGATAGTTTTCTATCCATACTCAAAGATACATGTTTATTTCTATTTTGTTTTTTTAATTGTATTATATAATATTTTTTCTTATCTTATTACATTGGTTTGGATCTCTATAACAATGTAAATTAGCAAAAATAGCAAATATCTTTATTCTTGATTCTCTCTTTAAAGTTGTATTCTAAGACTTAAATTAGACTTCTTTTGGTAGTCTTTGCCAAAATAAACTCTCATTAGTGGGGCTACCTTAGCTTCTCAATAGGTAAGAGAAATCAACCAATTAGAATTTAATTCCTGAAAGGCAGGAACTGTTTCTCGTACTTTGTATCTCCTTTTGGACTTAGCCATGCATGTGTGCCATTTGTACTTGTTGAGTGAAAGGACCAAATAAAATAAGTAGATTAATTTTACTACAGATTAGTTTTGGTATACTAGAAATGCATCATGATTATTCTACCAACATTACTGCTGGAGGCTGACAATTGAAACTGAACAGCTTCTAGACAAACATATGTCAAGCAGGTTTTGTAGTTTTAGGCCTGCTGTGACTAACAATTAGGCAACTGCATATAATAATTTGCCTAAATAAGGATGCCAAATGGAAAGCTGGAAAGCTTGCTCTCTAAGTGTTTAACATCTCTTGTAAAATCTAATAAAACCTACTGTGAACTGCCCATTTCTGGGGCTTGAACTTAGGAGAGAGGAATATTAGCAGACTGATGAAAGTAGCATATCTTAACAATAAGCCAGAATGCATTCATAATAATATCTACCCCCTGCAAAATTAGGAAAAGAGTGGGTTGACCAAATGAGCATAATATTCAGTCTGTCAAACAATGGATATCTGCTCTTCATCAAGAGAACACCAAACACACAGTCATTAAATCCCCTCTATTTTGCAATAGGAGGATGACTGGATGAGGCTATTGAGCTTTTTGTCCCTTTAATCAGTCAACTCTCCAATATGTCTACAGATGAGTTCTCACTACCTCATAACAGGTCTCCAGTTTTCATCAGATTGAATTTTAATCTGGCCTGAGCTAAGAGTGCATACAGTTTCATAGTTGAAAGCCAGAGTTTATATCACCTCATGACCTTATTAAAAACTAATTATTAGGGCCAATGCTGGATCAGAATAAATGTTCCTCAGCCAATGACTCCAATCAATTGATTAATTTATCCATAAATTAATTTATTCATTCATTTATTAATTTATGATTTAATAAAAACAATTTATTAATTTATTCATAAAAATGTTTAATGCCCATTATGTACCAGTTCCTATGCTACCAGTGACAATAAATAATAGGTAAATTAGAGTCCTTTCTATCAAGAACTTTATAATCTCCACCTTCTCCCATGAGAAATTAACAAATTGCATTTCAGCGTAATTTTGTGGTTTAGTTCATATTATTTATAGCAACTGTCACAATTAAAACATCAAGCAGCAACAAGTCTCTATACAGCTACTCATAGAAAAGCTTTGATACTAATATATTACTTTTCAGTAATCTATTACTTTAACAGATTTGTCTGTTAAAATCCATTTTACCAAACTATGATAACACAAATCAGCCTTTCTAAAGGGCTTCTATCATATGCAGTTTGTTTTTCTGTCCTCCCAAAGGATAAATACTAAAAATTATTAAGAAGAATGCACTTAACGATATAACCTAACTAACCAGTAACCTCTTAGCTAATAATAGTACACACCACTCAGTGATTTATATGTTTAATGTAAAAAGTAAAATTTTCAAGAAAAGACCCCAGATTACTATGAATTATATCCGTTAACATATAATCCCAGCAAATTAACGGAGGCTTTCTTCAAATTTTAAAATCAGTTGGAGATCTATATACACATTATTACCATAGTCTTCTCTGACAAATACTCTACTCTCATGCTGAGAACCAAGCATGACACAATAATATCTAAGACATCAAAAATGTTGAAAGTCACTAGACTCAAAAAAATTCAGATTTCATGCTTATATAATATGTTCATGGAGTTCTTCTGGAACAAAACTCCACGACCAGACTCAGGCAGTTTCACCGGTTTATTAACTACATTTTTTTTAGTAGCCAGTAAACCTGATGCTCATCAACAAAGCTGAAGTTTTTCAAAGCCAACATAGCCCAAGGATGCAATCAATAGAGTGTAACAGGACTTAAATTATAGCTAGACAGTATTTAATCAAACTATGTCAACATATGCCAGCTTGTCTGTAGACTACTGTATCCAGTTCTGCACAAAAGTAAGCCAAATCCTTTCTTTTTTCCCTTACAGCATGCACTTTAGAATGTAAATTTACACTTGTAATGTGTAATTAGAAGACAGTATCATTTTGTGGACTTAGACAAGAAAGTAAAATCCTTACTTCTCTGGCATTATCAGTACTTCCTTACATTTTATAAAGAACATACTTCCTTGACTTTATCCAATGAACTTCTAATTATGTTGTTCCATGATTAATTATGATTCCATGATAGCCATGATTCCATGGCTAGTATACAAGTTACAATTTTTAGTTTTTGTTTTTATGATTTTCCCCCTGATGATTATTTTGTGACTTTTTAAATGATGTCTGCCAACATGTAAAAAGGGGGAATTTATAAGGAAAATGTTATGGAGCCTGATTGATCATTTCTTGCTACTAAGCGTGCAATCCAAGTAGTTGGCACTCAGTGAAAGAGAGAAACTTTTAATGGGAGTCCAGATCCTAAAATTATACCATGAGATCATAAAGTTAAACTACTCCATGCATATTTACAAAAAAGAAGGGAGATAAATGTAAAAAAAGTTAGTTCTATTAAAAGAAAACTTTATTAAATATAACCAAAGGGTTCTATTGTGGGGTGTCTAAATACAATACTTTGTTTGTTACATTCAACTAGTTGAAACCCCTTCACTCTCCCAAATACCCAAAATGCTTTACTTGCTGCCCTCTGGTCTCCCCTTTATTTTCCTGGCAAACATTTCTCTCTCTCTCTGTCTAGATAGATAGATAGATAGATAGATAGATAGATAGATAGATAGATAGATAGAGATAGAGATATATAATATCTATAGATAAATATATAAAATCAGATATATTTTATAGATATATAAAATCAGGCCGGGCGCGGTGGCTCAAGCCTGTAATCCCAGCACTTTGGGAGGCCGAGACGGGCGGATCACGAGGTCAGGAGATCGAGACCATCCTGGCCTACACGGTGAAACCCCGTCTCTACTAAAAATACAAAAAACTAGCCGGGCGAGGTGGCGGGCGCCTGTAGTCCCAGCTACTCGGGAGGCTGAGGCAGGAGAATGGTGTAAACCCAGGAGGCGGAGTTTGCAGTGAGCCGAGATTGCGCCACTGCACTCCAGCCTGGGTGACAGAGCGAGACTCTGTCTCAAAAAAAATAAAATAAAATAAAATAAAATCAGTGTGTATATATGTGTGTATGGAATGTATCATAATATATAATTATATATTACATATAATTATGTTTACATATTAGGTATATTATATTATATAATAGCATTTATGTGTATATGTACATTCATATATATGTATTTGCATACAAAGAGAGAGATTTCAAGAAATTAGCTTATGCAGTTGTAGAATCTGACAAGCTTGAAATCTGTAGGGCAGGCCAACAGCCTGGATTTCTTCTTCTTCAGAGAAACCTCAGCTTCGCTCTTAAGATTGGATGAGGACCACCCAGATTATCAAAAAAATTTTCCTTTACTTAAAGTCAACTGATTGTACATTTATGAAATACCTTCAGAGCAACAATTAGATTAGGTGGGCACTACTGGGAACTACAGTCTAGCCAGGTTGACACAGAAAATTACTCATTTCACTCACCAATTATTGAGATTTCTCTCAAAGGTCACCAATGATGTCCTTGCTGCTAAATCCAGAGCTCCTTTATTGGAGATTATTCTCTGTTGCACCTGATAGGTTTCACTGTCTCTCCCTTAAAAACCCTCCCTCACCATCACCAGAATCCTATTTTTTTCCGAGTTTAAATTTAGTGCTTTTGAAGAAACATTATATTACTTGATAGCAATTTTAATGCTATAGGATTTTATAACATGTTAATTATTTTTAAACTGACAATATGTGGATGAGATGTATGCTAAATTCATATTAATCAGGGTATCAGTGAGCTCAAAAATTTAGGTCCAAGCCCTGAATTTTGTAGATGAGGAAATAACCAGCCAGAACACTTCACTTTCCCATCTTTGGTAATAATAGTCTTCAGTAAAAGATATGACTTCCAAATATTATTACAATAAATGGCATTTTACACATAAGGAAAGGAAGAAAAAAGGGTGATAGAATTGAAAAAGAGAAAGGTTGTTTCAGACAAGGATCTTAACCTGTTAATCGACCATTATCATATCTTGATTCAAAACCTAAGTTATTCAGCAAATGGCACTGCAATAATTGGATATCCACATGAAAAACAGTGATGTTGGACTCTCACCTTATTTATGCCATATTTCACAAAATGTCACCTAAAATGGATCAAAGTCCTACATGTAAAAGCAAAACTATAAAACTACTAGAATAAAACAGAAGTAAATTTTTGTGAGATTAGATTAAATAATGTTTTCTTAAGTATAACACCAAAAGCACAAGTGACAATAGAAAATATAGATAAATTTGACGTTATCAAAATTTAAAACTTTTGTGTTTCAAAGGACAGCATCAAAAAAGTAAAAAGATAATCCAAGGAATGAGAGAAAATATTTCCAAATCATATATCTTGTAAGGGACTTATATCCAGAATATATAAAGAACTCTTATAACTCAACAATAAAAAGACAAATTACCCAATTTAAAAATGGGAAAAGGATTTGAATAGACATTTTTGCAAAGAAGACATTTGAAATGCCAATAAGCACATGAAAAGACAGTCAATATTATTGCTCATTGGGGAAATGCAAATGAAAACCACTTCAGCCCCACAAGGATAATTAAAATTAAAAAGACAATAACAAATGTTGATAAAGATGTGAAGAAATTGGAACCCTCACACATTGCCGATGGGATTGTAAGATGTTACAGCTGCTTCTGAAAACAGTTTCATAGTTTCTCAAAATAAACATAATTACCATATGACCTGACAATTCACTTCTAGGTATATACCTGGAAAGTTGAAAACATATGTCCACACAAAACTTAATACATAAATGTTCATGGCAGCATTATTTATAACAGCCAAAAAGTAGAAACAGCCCAAATGTCCAACTAAGGAATGGATAAACAAAACGTAATACAGTGGAATATTATTCAGAGCAAAAAAAGCATGAAGTACTGATGGATGCTACAACATGGATGAACTTTGAAAGCATTGTGCTAAGTGAAAGAAGCCAGTCACAAAGGGTCATATGTTGTATGATTCCAAATCTATGAATGGTCCAGAATAGAAAATTGATAGAGATAGGAAGTAGATTAATGGTTTCAAGGGCTGTGGGGAAAGGGAAATGGGGAGTGACTGTTAATAGGTGTGGGCTTTCTTTTTAGGATGATGAAAAGGTTCTGAAATTAGATAGTGCTGATGATTATACAACTATGTAAATATACTAAAAACCACTGAATAGTTCATTCTAAAAGGTGGAATTTTATAGGTGTGAATTATGTCTCAATAAAGCTATTATTAAAAGACAACCTAAGTCATTTGCTACCATTTTTGTTCTTGTGGTGATTGTGTCTTTTGAATTATTAGATTTGCATATAAAACTACAATTGATACTCTCAGAAAACCACTGAAGTTTGTCAAATTCAAATACAAATAAAATAACCACAATACTTTGTTTTAAGAGGCAAATGATTGATTCTGGGTTTTAAGGTAAGAAAATGAGTTTTCCATTTGACAATGAATAGTGTTAAAATGTAGTGCTATTATTTAAATGGAATTACAACATGTGAAATTTCAACCTTAATTTAACTTGAATATTTTCTTCTTTCTGCATCCTGTACTCAAAAAGAAATGACCACCTGATACCAGATAGAACATCAGAAGTTTCTGTATGTTAGAGAGGAAACTTATTTCCTTGAAATCAGCATAAGTTTAAAGCAATTGCATTGCCCTACAGGATTTTAATTCTACCAGATTATCTCAGTGTTTCTCAATCTATCTTTCATTATCACATCCTAAGAAATCTTTTTAGACTTTGTTTTCCTAATCATCTCTCTCCTCCACGAAATTTTAGTACTACTGATATATTGCATATCTGTTTATGTGCTCTATGTACATTATATCTATACTTTATCCATGAAAAAAAGAAAGATCTTTTTACTCAAAACCAATTTTTTACTTCCTTTTAGTTGATATTGTCCCTGCTAAGAATGCATGATCTACTTTTAAAATTAGTGTGTGTATTTGAGTGGACATATTTTATTTTTCTTATTGTAAACAGAATTCTTTCAGTAACTGAAATTCAACAGTTATAAATTTAAGTAGATAAAATGTAATTTTGATAAATTTAATTTAACAATAGTTAGAAAAAACAATATTTAAATAATTTTTAGAAATTCTAAGTATAGATAAAATATTTGGCAGCTTTCAAAATTATTTTTCAGAACATATTAATTGACACTGAAATCTGCTTATAATGAGAAAAAAAGCAATGTGCAAAACTACATCAAAGATATGAATTTTCTAAAAATGCATATATATGTGAGTACAAATGGCTACAAAAATACTCATTAAAATGTTAGTAATGGTTACTTCTCAGTGTGAAGGTGCTAGGCAATTTTCAATTTCAACTTTATACATGTCTATAGTTTCCTAGTTTTCTATAATGAGTTTGCATCACTATTATAGTTAGGGAAAAATGTTTACCAACAAAATATTTACTGAAATTAATTAATATTGGGGAAAATATAATGATACATATTTTATAATACATGAAGTAAGGTATTATGTAGCCTTTTGGGGAAAAGTTTTGTTTTTGTTTATATGCCATAAATAAAGTACTCTATGTCCAGCCCATGGTCTTGCCAATATTTTTGATACTTTTTCAGCAAAAGCATTAATCCTTAACAAATGACAAGTTGACTATGACCTAGGCTTGCAGCAGTTATCCTCTGTAGAATCATTTCTCATGTATTGCAAGGTTCCAGAGGAATCACTCAGGAAGCAAATGTTTGCTGAGTTTTTAAAGAGAGTGGATCCACTCAAAGTCATTATGCACTTTATTTCAACAAAGCCTATTTAAGTAATGACTCAGATTTGAATATAGCAACTTTTGGGGCTACTGAAGGAAAGATGCTTAAAATACCATTTGAGTACACAGTTTGCAGAGTGCTCTTATTTGATGTTCACAACAATCCTGTGTGTCACTAACAGCACTCCTATTATTTATGATGAGTACACACTAGGAAAGTAAGAGAACTGGAAGTCCAATCCAAGTCTTGGAATCTAACTCCAAGTTTCAGTTTCTTTCTTTAGATCATTCTTCCTTGCTGAATGAAATTAGTGAGTATTTTAACACAAACAAAGCAACTGAAGCAATGAACCACAATCTACAACCTCATCAAGTAGGACTTACTATAGAGCAGGATTTAAATGTACCCCAACTGTCTCCTACAACCTGTGGCCCCCTTAAACTCAACAGAAAGGGCCAGTTGCTGGTTCAGAGAGAAGTCTCCAGGTCCATGAGGAAGGCTCCAATCAGACCATTGCCACTGGTGTGCTGGGTTCTGCCTCAAAGCCTGAGAGGTCCTCTCCTCTAGTACTCTCAGGACTTGAAGGAGGGGTAGGATGAGGTGACCGGTGAGGGAACGAGACTACAGAGTTTTAAGAGGCCACTCTCAGACCGAGCTCAGGGTTTTGCCTGTTGTAGACTCTCCATGTGGAAGCATTGAGGAGCATCAGAAAATGAGGAGCTTGGTAGGAAATGTCCTGCAGTGCACACTGCTTGACTGTTCTCGTCTAGGTCAGTTCCAGTCATCACCCCAGGCTTGAATACATTCAAGATTTTAAGATTGAAAAAAATATATAAAAATATACTAGTGCTTAAATATACCAGTGCTTAACTATACCTATCATGCCACACATATACAATCAATTGATTTTTGACGAAAGTGCCAAGATAATTCAATGGAAAAGGATAAGGATAGTCTTTTAAACAAATGATACTGGAACAACTAGATATCTATGTGGAACGAACTGAATCTCAACCCTTATCTCACACCATCCACTAAAATTAACTCAAAGTGGATCATAGTCCTAAATGTAAAAACTAAAACTATAAAACATCTAGAAGAACTCCAGGAAAGTATCTTTGCAATTTGGGGTAGGCAAAGATTTCTTAAGAAATAAGAAGTTTTAGCCATAAAAGAAAAAAGAGATAATTATATTCCATCAAAATTAGGAAGCTTGTGCTTCTCAAAAGTCACCATTAAGAAAATGCAATGATAAACCAGTTGCTGAGAGAAAGCATTAGCAATACACATATCTCACCCTGGCCTTGTATCAAGAATATAAAAAGAACTCTTACAATCCATTAATAGGAAACAAACCAATAAGCAAAACACTGGAATAGCCATTTCAAAAAGAAATTATACAAATGCTAAAGAGCTCGAAAATAAAAGACACTCAACATTATTGGTTATCAAGGGAATGAAAATTGCAACCACAATGAGAAACTTACTAGAATTGGTAAAAATTAAAATGACTCATGACACCAAATGTTGACGAGGATGTGGAGAAATGAACACTGGTACATTACCTGTGGGTATGTAAATTGGTACAACCACTTTGGAAAGTAATTTGGTAACTTCTTCTAAAGGTAGATGTTTATCTACTCTATGACTCAGCTACTTCTAGATGTTTAAGAGATATAAAACACATATCTACAAAAAGTAATGTACATTGATGTATATAGCAGTTTTATCCAGAATAGCCTCACACTGGAAGCAAGCCAAACATTCATCACAGTTGAGTAATAAACAGATTGTAATACCTTCATATCATGAAATACTACTCAGTAATAAAAAGGAGCAAAGTACCAACACCACAACAACACGATGACTCTCAGAACCATTATGCTGAATGACAAAAAAAGAGTATACACTGTAATATGATTCCATTTATGAAAAGTTCTAAAACCTGCAAAACTTAACTATAATGATAGAAATCAGAACAGCGGTTTCCTAGGGCAGGGAGGGGGAGCAGGAGTGGAAGTTGTGCTTGAGTGCAAAGAGGCAGAATGGAACTATACTGGGTGACAGAAATATTCAACATCAGGATAGTGCCGAATATATACAAGGGCATATATTTGTTAAAGTTCATCATATGATATACCTTTAATCTGTGCATTTTATTGTAAGTAAATTATGCCTCAATAAGTTGATTAATAACAAATTTTAAAAATTCTTCAGTGCTTTCTAAAAAGAAAACCTGCATTACTCTATAAGTCAAAAGCAACAAGAATATTCTTTCCATAAAAGCAACTGATTAAAGTGAATGAAGACTTTTTGGCCTGGGCACAAATCAGGGTTCAGGAATTCATCCAATTAAGATCACCTGGGTTTAAATCATATCCATCCTTGTAAGACTACGGGATCTTATTCTATGAGTGCGTCAGTTTCTTAAACAGAGGATAGCCAGTTATGGGTAAAAGACAGTTTGTGGGTAGTTTTACTGATATGGAGATAGGCTACAGATTTTGAGCTCTCGATTTATGATTGAAAATAATTTGATGTCAAGGTCTGTGTTTTGTCTAGATGATCATAGTAGATACTTAATAACTGTCATTGAATGAATGAATAATTGAATACATGATAAGCAGATAATCATCCTTCTCTCACTATAAATATTTCATTAGATATGCACCAAAAATCATGTGATCTCAATATTTTTTGTTAAATACTGTATGTAAACATAAAATAAAAATAAAATTTAAAAATCATTTGGGGGAAATTAGAAGGTAATATATATGACTTAACAAGAAAAAGAAGAGGCAGCTTGTAAAAGAATACTTTCCTTTTTAAGTAACTGAAATTTAAATTTAAATAGTCATATGTGGTGATTAGCTACTGTATAGGACAGTGCAACAGTCTAGCCCCTTGTTACTCAAAGCGTGATCCCTGGACCAGTAGCATCAGCATCACCTGAGAGCTCGTTAGAAATGTAGGGTGTCAGGGCCCACCCCAGACCTGCTGCGTTAGAACCTGTATTTAACGAGATCCCAGGTGACTTGTGTGCACATTAAAATGTTCATAGCATTTGTCTCTATCTAGAGGGATACAGGCCAAAAGGATATTGTAGTGAGAGATGAAACAGTGGGCTATGTATGTGTGTGTGGTGGGGGAGTGGTGATGTAGTGAGAAGAGGATTTTTTGAGTTTTTTCCTTTACATGTCTGTATTGTTTGACTTTGATTCAACAAATATATATATATATTTATATATATTTACGTATATATAAATATATATAATATTTGTTACATATATGTGTTATATATATAACAAATATATATATCACTTTTATAATTTACAAAACAGAAAAAATTTAAAATGATGGTGAAATTACTATACAGGTATATGTTATTAAAATGTTTAGTGAAAAGGAACATATCAAGTAAACTAGAAGTAAAATATAGACTTGTGGTCAAGGAGGAAAGTTTCTTGAAGGTAGGGTTGGTTACTCTCCACTTATCTCTCCTAGTTCCAGGCCATGCCTGCCATATTTTACAAAAAATTAACTGATTGCATGTCTCAACATTCTGTTGCCTGCCATAACTGCATCCAAGAGTGTTAATAAAACTCACCTTCTCTGAGCCAACAACCCACCCATTGCAGTTAATTTGTATCCAGCAAATGGAGATTGCCTACAGGTTTAACTGAAGTCCGTATTCTATGTAAATTCTGAGTGTTAGGAGGTTTTTCAGCTACAAAACATATTTTCTTTCCAGGGGTGCTAATACACAAGAAAAAAAATTCAGGGAAAAGTAATTTAAAAATTCAAGATTATTTTTGTTTGGGGCAGAAGTTGAGAGAAAGAAATATTAAAACGTTATCAACATGACCCTCTTAAAAGTTCTCATCGAAAACATTACTAATTACATCAAAAAATAAAGAAATCTCCTCAGTTGTAAATTATATCATTGCCTTCAAACTTTCCTTGACTGATTGAAATAATTTTACACACACATAACTGAAACAAATTTACCCTGACCCTAAGTTGCACACAAATATTTTCTATTTTATTGTCTTTTATTCTCTATACTCTGTTCTATTTCTTTTCTTTCTTTTTTTTTCTTAAGAGGGAGTCTTATTCTGCCGCCCAGGCTGGAGTACAGTGGTGCCATCTCGACTCACTGCAACCTCCACCTCCTGGGTTCAAGTGATTCTCCTGCCTCAGCCTCCTGAGTAGCTGGGATTAGAGGTGCACACCACCACACCTGGCTAATTTTTGTATTTTAATAGAGACAGGGTTTTACCATGTTGGCCAGGCTGGTCTCGAGCTCCTGACCTCAGGTGATCCGCCCACCTCAGCCTCCCAAAGTGCTGGGATCACAGGCGTGAGCCACCGCACCTAGCCTACTATTCTATTCTATTTCAATGTTTTGAAAATGCTTCAAAACTGATTTCATCACCTGTTAATAGGTCAAGACCCTACAGTTCACAAAAACACGTTTAAGAGAGAAGGGAGGATGATTGATTAATTGATTCATTCACAGAAGAGAAAAGAAACGTAAGATACCCCAAAGAGAAGAAAAAAGAATGGAAAATGTCAGAAGTGGAAGAAAGGATGAGAGGAAGAGAGATTCCAGTTGCTGTGATCTGTCTTGCCCCAGTCAATGCCTGCTAATTCTAATATGCACTCCCCTCTCCCCAAAAGGCTTATCCAAATCCATATGCTCAGGGCCTTCACCTCTTCTCAGCATTCCTGATTCTCTTATTCTGCCATCTATTTCTCTTTAATCATCTGAAAGTATGGTTTTTGCTCTAAGATCACCAAGTCCTTACAGTGGCCCTAATTGGCTTCTTCCATCTTGTTTCCTCTTTATTCTGCTTATGGTTCCGTTGGTTCTCTTTCCTTGCATGCCTAACTTCTAAAAATCTAGCTCTGATTTCTTCTTCTCTCTTTCTCCTATTTGTGCCTCTCCCCTCTGACTGCCCATTATAAGATCAGTGTAAACCACAAGCTTGAGTTCAAAAATTCAATAATACAAGCACTATAGAGGGTGAACTGCTCAAGTGAAAAACTACAAGGGCACAGTGACTCAAACTTTGAGAGCTCCCAGCCGCTGGAGAAAATCTCTGAAGACCACCAAGGTGACTTGGCTTCCATTTTAAGGCACACTGACCTGGGAGTGCTGCTGTCTGTGGTTTTGAAAAGAACTGATATGATCCTATGAAACAACAGTGGATGCACGTAGTATCAAGAGAAAAGACAAATGATTGGAGAAGATTCTACCAACGACTTCATATGGAAGGAAGAAGGTTGTGAGGACACAGTGGGTAGACTGGAAGAGGAGTGTCCCAGGAGGAAGCCTAGTTAGCAGGTTGGATTGAGCTAGCCCTAAGACAATAAAGCTCTAAATTACCTACAGCAACAGAAAGGAAGAAAGGAGAGAAGACACATTTCCAAAGAACCTCAAGATAGTGTCCTCGTATCCCTAGCCTGGACCAGGTTTTTAAATCTTGCAAAGGCATAGGGATCCTGTTAAATCTGTTCTGAAGGTAACCCTGACCCATTCTCAATAGCTCTTGCAAACTCAGAGCAGGTAGATGAAAATTAATTTACTCAAAAGGGGTAAAGCATAGGAGGGTTTTTGGTGATGCAGAACTGGAGCCTGGTTCACATTCAACCAGGAACAGCTTGCCAGCCTTGGCTGTTAGTCCATTTTTTTTTCATCCCGAGACAGGAAATTACATAAGGCCTAAAACATGCTCCCCAACAATGCCATGACTGACTGCAGCTGTTCTGATAGAACTTCCTGTATCCAGGCTCATTCCATTAGGATTTGTTTGTTGACAACACATGTTTCTTGAGCACTTACTCTGTGCAAGGTGTTATGTTCTACTTTATGTGTGGACGGGGGTCAAGTAGAGGATATGCTGGACCTGAGCTGACATAGAAATGTGGTCCGCTTTGACCTCTGGCCAAGTTCCCCAAGCACTCTCTATGCCTAGGTTAATTCTATCTCCTCAGACCCTAGGAGGACTCCTTATACCCAACCCTACCTACACCTCAGAAATAAAGGGCTGTCCTGATCTCTTTTTCCTGAGCTCTGCTACCTCTTGCGTTGATCTTGGGCTAAAAGACTGTTAACAGATGCATTTTCTTAACAAAGAGAGAGAGATAGGGAAAAGGAAAAGAAAGGGGGGAAAGAAAACCTGATAAAACATGAAGAAAGACACAGAACTTTCTTATTTCCCAAAGTGGGAAACTTTTTTAATGCCTGGCAGAGGAAGTATTGTTGCAAATGTTACCCGGCACTAAGCCAGATTAATTTTCCATTCAAGAAGAAAAGTAAGCAACTTGGGCTGACGGAGGCAAATTGCAGGGCCCTATTATTTAGCACGTTTGAAATGAAAGCCAATACTGCTATTGAATTGCTGGCGGAGGAGCTTTCTCTTCCTCTGCTAACGCCCGCCCACAGGTTGCCTAGCAACCAAATTACATTGCGGAGAACACTCCCCAGCAATAACTGACCCTGAATTTTAATTTTTGTGCTGATGCATAAGTGGGATAAATAAATAAATAAATGCAATTACCCTGAAAGAGTATTGATTTTGACTCATCAGCAGCACGTGTAGATTATCGTATGGCAAACAGAGCAATGCAAAAAGTTGGTAAAACCTCTATTTTGGAAGATTTTCTTTAAAAAATATCTAAAAATCTAGGTAGTCTGGTTGAAAAAATTAATAAAATGGTTGTATGAAGGTAAGAATGGAAAGTAAAAAATCCTAAATCCTACAATAAATCCTAAATCCCAAAAAATCCTAAATTCTACAATAATATGAAGAATAAAATGGTAATTTTTATCATCCCTTAATTGAAATAGCTTTTCAAAAATGACACTAATTGCAGTGCGCATAAATGGCTCTTGGACAGCCACATAGAAGCCCTAGCATTACCCTTCCTGCTTACATGTAGTAGAAATAATAATTTACGCACAAAGTAGAAAAAAAAAAAGGGCAGGCTGAGCTTGAGGTTTCACATTGACATGCAATTGCTGCTTTGTGTTTTGAATAACTCAGTTTAAATCAAAGGTGATGTAAGTAAACCCTTACAGTTCTTATTGTCATTTATTCACAACTTTTGAAAGTATGCCCTCATGTAGTTATTTAAGTTTTCTAATTCACCTTGGACTAGCAATGATCATTTTTACCATTTCTGAAAATCATCTTTCTAGTCTGTTCTGAAGATGAAAGGGAAATGCAGTACAGTATGCATCTTTTGATTTAATATGCAGTAACGTTTTTGCATAGAAACTGAAATTCTTGCATAGAAACCGAAATTCTTACCTAGAAACATTCTTTTAGGTACTTACTAAAACAAATAAAGCTAGGGCTTAGGGTTCAAGTCCTGGCTTCCCGCACTTATTAGCTGAGGGGCCCACTTAGTGTCTGGTCTTATTTCCACATCAGTCAAAGGGGATGCCATTAACAATGATCTCAATGGGCAGTTCTGGGGTCTAAGTGAGATCACCCAGCACAACGCTGCTGTATAGTAAGTCCTCAATTTCAGCCATTATGGAAAGCACAGTAAACTATACTATGCACTACAGTGCATAGCGTTATGAGTGTTATGTTACGGGTAGTGTTATGAGTGCGGTGGAGGCTGTGACATGCTGCTCTGATCCCCCTTCAGAAATGAAGGGACTATTCTCCCAGATGATGGGACTGCTGCCCCAAATGGACTTCAGCTGTGAACTCTCTTTGGAGACTGCCTCACCCAAGAGCATGTGTTCTTTTGGGGCAGCCTGAAACCAATGAGAAGTCCATCTGGAGATATAAAGGTCTGGCCCCTTTGCTCCAATCTAGGACAGCTGAGAGGGCCATCCCAATTCCAGAGTTCTCCTATGGGGTTGGGTCAGGCCTACATCACAGTTCAGCCTCTCCCTCCGTCTAACCCTTCTTCCTCTCTTCCTTTTGGCAGATGTTGATTTCAAGGGTGGTCCCTCATAAACATCCTCCATGCCAATCTGCATCTCAGAGTCCGCCTCCTGGTGAACCAATCTGCAACAATGAGCCATCACAAATATGTTTAAGAGGAATTTTAGTGATCATGGTATAATTGTATGTGAAAAGAGGAGGACACCAAATTCAATATGTGGGATGATCCCAACTGGGACAAATTATATTGATGTGAAATGTGTGTGACTGAAAAACCAAAAAGTACACCAAGATTAAGTGTTCCTTTTGGGTAGGAAGATTCGAGATTATTTTTATTTTCTTTATACTTTTTTGTGCTTTCCAACTTTACTACAAGCAACAAATTACTTTTTCTATGTGTGGGGTTACATCGCCCAAGGGCTGAGCCCCATTCTCTACTTTACTTCCCTGAAGTAGTTCAGCTTTTAGATACACATGAGACAGAATGGGTCAATCTAGAATACTCCTCACCACCATAACTAGTCAACAAACTCTCAAGTTTCCAATGTCTGGGACCTGTGTAGTTCTCAAGCTTTAGCTAAGGAAGCCTTTCTTCAGACAAAAGTTTACTCAATATGTAAAGCATCAAAAATCAGGACTTGAGAGAAGCCAAGATCGGGAATAGATGGAGGAAGGAGAGAAAAGATGGAAGCCTCTGCCCCGTGGCCAAGTCTCTGAGAGGTCACTTTGAAAGCCCTGAAAGAGAATTAAGATTTTTTTAAATGTCACAGGGCCGTCACCTTCAATTTTGATAATGTGAATCGAAGGGCAAGACATAAACCCTGACTTCAATCTAGTTGGAAAGAACAGCAGTAAGAAACAAGAGACAGTTAGAGAGTAGTAAATTTTTGTCACTGTAAATAAGTACAGTAGGAATCCAGAAAAAGGTGACATGCTTACTGGCTGGAATAATTTTAAAAGGCATCTTGAAAGAAGTGGGTCTTAGCTTGTAGAAGGATGAGTGAAATGCAGCAAAGCAGAAGGCAAAAGAGAAGTCATCTGGGGTGAGGGCTGTGGCCAAAGCCAGAAGGGAAGTGGGTATTGGATCTTTCGGTACATGAAATAGTGCACTTCTTCCTTATTGAAGATAGGGATGGACTTGGAAAATGAGAAAGTAAGATTGAGTCTACATGGTGGATGAGGTTTTTGGAGAGAAACAAAGCTGTGGAGTTCAGGCCTCCTGTTTAGGCAAAAGGGGGCCCCTGAGAGTTCTCGACAAGCTGAAGATAGTTTATGAAATAGCTTTGTCTGACCTCAATATATAAGGTAAGGGAGAACTAGTTGGAAGGCACCCAACTTCCAGTGACTGGAAGAAGCTGTGGCCCTTCTCACAGTGCCATGGCCCTACCTGGGGTAGGTTCTGGCAGAAGTTGACATTGAACTTGAGGGCAATGACACTGTTTTTCTGATGCTTATGAAAACCAGCCGCGTCACATACAAAAACTGCATCCTTTCCTCCTGGAAAGTTTTCTGGTGCTCCACTGACAACCATCCCACTCCAGAAGAGTAACAAAAACAGGAACAAGCAAAGGGAAAGCCAGACACCAGAGTGAGCAATTATCTCTGGGGCCCCCTCCCTGGCTTCTGCAGCACTGAGCAAACAACGTGTTTAACAATTCTGCCTGAAGTGATCTGGAAGAACCCCAGAACATCCCTCATTTTATGGCACCCAACAAATGAGTGAGTAGGGAGATAATAGGTATAAAATTACGTGTGGATCTTTCAATCCCATGCAGAATTCAGTTCATTAGATTAGAATCAACCAACACTTACTGATGGCTCACCACGTGCTAGTTTGCATGCATCTCATGTAATTCTCAGCACTCTATGAGGTAGGTATTTGTACCCCCATTTTTCAGAAAACTGGCATTTCATAGACAATCATCTCTATTTACCAAAATAATGGAATATTTTATCAGAATTTTTATTTTAAAATGAGTAATTCCTTCTCTTTATCCCAGTATATTTAAAGGATAAGTTTAGACAATAGGGCTTGACTATAGTTAATTGTAGAACAGCTGTTCAATAACTGGGCACTTTTTCCACGCATGGCACTAAACTACGAGCTCTGGGGCAGAAAGCAAAGCCTGACAAACATGATCACTGGCCCCAAATTGCTTACTCTGGAGTTAGGTAGACACCAAATGCACACAACAACATTAGATAGCAGTCTAAGAAGGTATAATAGGACTCAGTGAAATTATATTGAGAAGCAACCTGTCAAGTTCCAAACCATCAGTTATTTCTTGAACCCTAAACATCTAAAATAGGTAAGCCATTTTGGCTACATTTCTGCCAGTTATCTTTCCAATCAGTCAAAACCTTTTGAATTTTCCTTTTTATTTCTTCCTTTTTCATTTCCCCTTCCATCGACCTTGGTCAGGCCTTTTTTTACCTCTGGCCTGGATTTGCTCTACAACCTCTGGGCTGGTATCCCAGCAAAGATGGCTGGTTCTTCCAGTCCAGCTCTTTAGCCCTGCCAGACTCACATTGGTGAAATACTACCTGCATGATGGCACTCCTGTGCTCCCAATCCTTCTATGGCTCCCACCTTGTGTAGAGTGATATCTAATAATCTTAGATTGACATTCAAGTCCTATTAATATTTTTTAATTCATCTGGAGTTACCTATTCTCTGTTTCCCCAGCATGCTGTACTCATTACTGTCTCCTTGACTCAGTCCCACTTGTGCCTCCTATCATGTTAAAGTTAAGCATCACCTCCTGTATTGAACTCACTCCAGTCTCAGTATTTCATCAGCTTTTCCTCACATACCTCCTTGGATTATGTTCTATGCACTTAGTATCTATCCAACTCACTAGCAAGCAGTTTAGGGCCAGTGATTGCCTCTGACAGGCTTTGCTTTCTTCCCCAGAGCCCTTTGTTTAGTTTGCATAAAGTGCCTGGTTATTTAATAGCTATTGAACAAAACTCTGTAGAGTTGAACTTTATTGTCTAAAGGTAACACAAACTTGCCCTTTACATTTCCTAATTTTCGTATTTGATTCTGCAACATCCTTATTGCATGAATTCTGGGATTTTGCCATCTCTGGGTAACTCAGTTACAACCTGCAACTCTTAAAGTCTACAGCTCACACTCTGACAGTAATGTCCAATGGAATGTCCTATATTTCTATCTGTGCTGTCCAGTTTAGTGACACCTGGCCGCATGTGGCCACTGGGCACTTGAATTGTGTCTAGTGCAACTGAATTTTTAATTTTATTTAATTGTCATTAATTTAAATAGCCACATGTGGCTAGTGACAATTGTACCGGACAGTGCAGGTCCAAGTATTTATGAATAAAAAAAGAAAAGAAGACAGTATCAACCCTAGTCTTTCAATAGCCACTCTAAACTGTAAATAATCCACAAAAGTATTGAGCTGTGAAGTCACAAGTTTCCATGGCCTTCTCATCCATATGACATACAATTTCAGCCAGGTGTATATCTACTGGCTGCCTGTTGACCAAACATTCCTATTTTTATTACATCATCTAAAATTCCAGAAGCCCAGCTCAGGTGATTACACAGGCAGACAGAATAAAATTCTCCCACACAGCACCCCCTGATAACTAGAGGTGGTCTCATGAAACCAGCTCATACTTGAGGGTCCCATTTGAAGAATCCTGCCAAGACCTCTGTTTTTATCTTTATGTATGTGATTTCCTATTTTAGCTTCAAATAAGTATTTTATGAGAAATAATACATAATATGTGTTCATGAAGGGCAGCCATGGCAAAGATTCATATGTTCACCCATAATCCCTGCCTCAGACAAACATTCCCATCCTCACCAAGCTATCCCAGTCAATATGTGGACAGGTTGGCTAATGTCAACTTCAGCCCTTAACAAAAATAACAGATAACAATTACTGAATGTTTATAATTGTTGGAAGCAATCAATATGTATTATGCTATTTATTGCATTCAACAATCCTTTGAGGTAGCTTTTACTATCGATCTCATTTTGCAGATGAGGAATTGAGGCGCAAAGGGTTTATAGGATGTGCCCAGGTTAATGAAGCTAGCACTTGCAGAGCCAGGATTGCAGCCAGGCATTGTATGTAACTCCAGTGCTTGTACTCTCAACCACTCTGCTATTTTCTTACTGAACCCCACCTGAGGTATTTATATTAATTCATTCATTCATTTTAAACTCAGTACGTAATGAGCACTAGCTTCTTGTGTGTAGCAGGCACGGTGCTAGCTACGGTGTGAACAGGCAATGAGTTCCCTCGTGCAGCTATAGCCTAGGACCCTGAGAACTCAATCATGTTGACTGATCATCACCACTGAGTTTGCTCCGAGGATCTTATCATCTACATGATAGGAAAAGATCACTAAGGAAAAAAGATCTTTAGGCACCAATAAGGACACATGTCAGGTGAGTGTTAGGAATATATTTCTCAGAATATCAGATTTAGGGCTGAGCCTTAAAGACTCGAATGAATGATTCAAACTTTAAATGAATTAAACCCCTAATAGAATAAAGAGGCAAGCCTAGGGCAATTTCAAGCCTATCCAGCAAAACCCCAGCTTCCCTCAAGGGGCAACCCTTCCTGCTTCCTAAGTGGAGTGCATGGGATGTGCCTTCTCTTAGGCATATCCTTTCCGACTTCTCCACCTGGCTAACTCCTTCTTAGACACCATTTAGGACTTTGCTACTTGAAGTGTGGACCTTGGACCAGCAGCATTGCCATTACTTGGGAGCTTGTTAAAAATGCAGAATCTCAGACTCCACCCCAACCCTGCTGAATCAGAACCTGCATTTGAACAAGATCCGCAAGTGCTTTTTGCATCCATTACAGTCTGAGATGCATCAAAGTAAGACGTGGCTCAGATATTATCACTTCTTTGAACCCCTGGCTTCGGTGAGGTTCTTCTCCAGGGAGTGCCCACTGTGCCCTGGTCTTGGGCCCACCACAGCACTCACCACACTGAAATGTGTTTGTTGGTTCTCTGTCTCCTACCTGGATGGGCAGCAAAGGTGTCTTATTTCTCTTGGCTTCTCCACTGCCTATAACAATACTGAGTAAACATCAGTTGAAGGAATGAATGAGTGGCTCTGAAGAAAGGTGAAAGCACTCTGGAAAGTTAACATTATGTTGCTAGGAGCCCATCTGGAACCTAATACTTGGCATTTCTGTCTCCCAGTTGCTCCAGCTGCCCCCTGCATACATGAACGATTTCTCTAAATGCACCTAACTTCAGCCTTCAGGCCTGAGCCAGGGTTTAGGGTTCTCTGACTCTTCTGCTTTTAAGCCACCTCATTACGGAACCCAGTAGGAAAACCCCAGCAAACAAGGGCGGGCCCTCTGCTGCTTGGCACAGCCACCTCAACAAAAGCTGGGCACTTCCTGTCAGGCCCAGCCCTGGGCCTGGCATCCCATCCTGCAGGGGGATCGCCCGTCTCCCTGCTTCTGCCCACCACCTCCGGCACTTTCCCCTGGTTGCTTGGGTTTCTGCAGGAGCTGGGAGCACGCCTTGCAGCGGGGGCAGCTGCAGAACCTCAGATTTAACAAATGCTGGGCCGGCCTCAAAGTTAACTTCAGTTCAGTTTTCAAAGATCCTGCAGACAGCAGAAGAAGACCAGCCTGCTTCTTGTTTCTTGTCAAAGAGCGCTGTTCCCTAATTAGCCTCTCATGCTGACTTGGGGGAGCATCTCTATTCGCAGAGAATACAGAAAACTAGTTTTACCCCTTAATAGTGTCTTTCTTTCTGTTGTAAATAGTTTTTAATAAGCATTTTGGTAGCTACATGAGGTTGGGTAATGCCCAAAGCTTTACCAACCGCATTGTGATATTTTTTTCACTTGTAACATATGTGACCACAGATGCTGCCACAGGCGTCACGTGCCCCCTCACTGTAGCTGGAAAGGGACACGCCTCCCATCTCCCTCTGACCACTGGGCTTTGCCTTTTCCCTCTCCTGTCTAAATTATTGAGCTGTCAGATCTAAAAGGACTGTAAAGAATAGAGATGCCATTGCCCCCTTATTTTAAAAAATTGTAAAACAAATTGCTTTAAGTTTTCTAAACTTTTCAAAGCATTTTTAATGAATGCTTTAAAAATTTGGAAAAGCCAGAAAAGCATAAATTACCCATAATGCTACAATACAGAGCAAAAAATCACTCAACATCTCGGTAAATTTCTCACTAAACTTCATGTACTCACAGCTGTAGAATAATGCATTTGGACGAAACATGACTAGCGATGGGGCTGTCCTCTACCTTCCAGCCCCCACTGATGCTTCAGGAACTTGGTAATAATACAAACCTATACTTTATGCAGTTTGGAGTTTTATCCCTACTTATTATATTATGAGTGGGTTTATTGTACTTCTATAGTTGAGCTGAAACTACGGTAGTCCCCTCTCACCTGCACTTCACTTTCCAAGGTTTCAGTTATTCATAGTCAACTGCAGTCTGAAAATAGTAAATGAAAAATTCTAAAAATAAACAAGTCATGAGTTTAAAATCGTGCAATATTCTAAGGAGCTTGATGAACTCCCATGCTGTCCCACTAGGTCCTCCTGAGATGTGAACTATCCTTTTGTCCAGAGTATCCATGATGTATATCACTTAGTAGTTGTTGTGGTTGTCAGTTTGAAAAAACAGAGAATATATAGGAATCAGTACTATTTGAGGTTTCAGGCATCCAGTGGGGGGTCTTGGAAGGCAGCCCCTGCAGATAAGAGGGGACTACTGTGCATGCAACTTTGTATACTTTCTTCTTTTTTTTGCTTAAAGGAATATCAAGAGAATTCACTCATGTTAACACTTTTTTCCCCATTTTCTAATTTGTCAATGAGTTTAAATGAGGTGATAAATAAAATTGTTGGAAGTTGGGAGGTAACTAATCTGTTGTAATAAGATTCAAATAAAATAATATATATTCGAAGTGTTTAGCTTGGGACCTGGCATATAGTAAATCCTTCATAAATGGTAGCTATGACCATAGATTATTACTAAAATCTCATTTTAATGCCAGCATAATATTTCATCCTAAGTAGCATATTTAACCACCCACCCTTTTATTGTTCTGAGCTTGTTTCCAATTCTCACTATTAAAAATTGTAGCACTGCAATGGATACATTTGAGTATAACTTTTTGTTTCCTTTATAAAATTATTATTTCTTTAAAATAGATGACACCGTTGAAGGATATAAACATTTTAAAGGTTTTTTGTTATATATTGACAAATAACTTCCCAGTGTTAATAACACTCAGTATTAATAACTGGAAGAAAATTTGGTACTATTTCTGTTCTGGTACTATTTTGTTCTGTATATTCTGGAGGATAACTTCCTAGTTATTTGTCAATGTATAATAAAAATTGTATCAGATTTCTGGCCAACCGTGAACAGGATTGCCCATCTTTCTGCATCCTCACCAGTAGTCAATTTTCTTTTTAAATCTACAAACATAACAGGCGAAAATTTGATTTTGTAGTTCTTTGAATTTGTATTTCTTGAAATTACCAATAAAGTAAAAATATCTTCATTAACCATCTGTATTGAATTATCTCTTCATGATCCTTACAGTATGATATTTTATCAGTCAAATACCCTAATGGTTGGGATTTTCTTTTGTGTGTGGTATTTCTCATATCAAAACCAGTCAAAAACACAATCACTTCCTACACACAACTGGAAAGGCTAGTGGTAAGACTATTTGGGATTTTGTCAGATATGCCTTTAAATTTAATATACAGCTACTAAATATTATATTTGACAAAGATTCACTCTATGTGTCCACACAGTGGTTCTTAACCACAGATTCTGTCCAGGATGGGTGAGAAAGAAAGGGGTGGGAACAACCAGAGCCCAGGTTGCAGATGTAACCTACAACCCATCTGACCTGTGCTCTGCCCTAAGTGAGCCTCTGAGCCCGGGCCATGTGAACAGAAACTCAGGACTCAGAGGGACACCCATCTCTCCCGGCTAGCATCTGGTCACAAGGTGAGTAGCAGAGCTAGGATTCAACCTTGGACCTCGTGGGCCCCAAAGGGGATGCTCTTGGCCACCAAACCACACAAGGTCCCTAAAAACAGGGACTCTGAACATGAGAATATCAAAGTTTATATTCTGAGAGCCTCAATAAGATTTTTATGAGGGAGACATCTTACTGATTTTTATCCTCAAAGTAAAATCACTGTCTCCAGGAAGGAAATGCATTTCCTTGTGAACACTTGCCTGGGTCCTTTACTTCTAAGAGAGAAACTGAGGTCAGGTGTCATCCTGGCTCCCAGAGAGGCATTTATTCTTACTGTGACTCAATTTCCTCTCCTAAAAAAGGGAAAACATTCCAACCTCACTCAGAAAGATAGCGAAGATGCTGGGCTTTGTTGGTCCTTGCATGGGGAAAATGACTATGAAATATCAGATCCTGAGGACTGTTTTGTAGAGATTATATAGCATCTGTCATTCACACAATGCCTGCTGATTAATAATGATTGAAATTATTGTGAAAGTAATTTGCAAGTACAAAGAAGGATCTGCATAAATCTTGGCAAGACTTCTGAATACTAATCCCAGTAAAGTTTAAACCAAGAGAGCAGGCATTTTTCCCACCAGTCCATCAACCCTCACAAGTGGCAAGTCACTCACTAACAGAAACGACACTCCACCATTTAACAATGACTTGATTTCTTCTAGGGGTTGATCTAATTTCTGGAGGATATTGCTCCGCGATGCCATGTTAATTCATTTGATTGATTTAATGCATCTCTCCCTTCCAGTATGGAAAGCCATAAAAATACTCATCTTTCTGAGCTACAGAAATTGGTTTTCTAGTTTATGTTCTGCAAAAGTATTCAATGCCGTTTGTCAGAAAGGAATTGAGACTACATGCTTCTATCTCTGAATCCTAACCAAGGGGTATATAAAGTGTGTCCTGATAGACCCCAATGACTCATATAGTGCTGCTTTAAATTTTCAAGTTGGATTTAAGCTTGGTAACCAATTTTACTGGTTGAGATGTCCAAAACAGGTTTGCTTCGGCAGAGCAAGCTGAAGTTAGCTGCTTTGCCTGAATTAAACAAATGCTGGCAGTGCTATCAGGACCCTGGCATGGCCAGATGGCAATTGCCACACCTTGCCAGTTACCAATCAGCGTTCAACAGCTGGGCTCGACCAAACAACAACTGTCCTTGACCCTGGCTTCTGATCATCTGTTGGCTATAAATAGAAGTGGGGTGTCATGAAAAGAGAGCAAAGTACTTGATGCTAGCAATTCAGGAAATCCATCTGAAAAACAACATAGCCAGCTCAATGTATTGAGCTAGTTTCAGGATGACTTAAGAATGGAAAGACATAAACTCTAAGAACAAGAGATTATTCCAACATCGAGATGCTGCAGCAAAAAAACAATGTGTGCTTTTACGAAATGAAGGCTAGACTATTTCCAGATTATGTACGTAGTCATATTGAAGCCACAAAGCATCAGCATTTGAAGTCCCCTGGGTTAGATAGATAACAACTGTTAGAGTTTGTTTAAGAAAATAGGAAAGCATATCCAAAATCTAGTGTCTTACTTTTCCTGTACCAAAAAATATGCAGGCAAAAAAAATGCAGTAGCCCACAATTCTGCTTCATGTAATGTCACTTAACCTATTTATTAGACATCATATTAGAGCTAAAAACTGAGAGATGAGTGTTTTATTGACTACATCTGATCCGGATAGTCCTAAAATAAAGCACTGGGAAGAGAATCTCTATGTGTTACGCGGCTAAATATTCACATAGTCCAAAGACAAAAGACAGAGGGTGGGAAAGAAGCAGACAATGACATTTTTAGAAACAAAACTGAAATTACCTTAGATCTGCTGGATGAGATGGAAACCACACATTCAGGAGAAAATGCAAACACCACCCAGCAAGAAAGGAAAGAGCAACAAGGTGGAATCCAAAAAACAAAAGAGCTGAGTTTAAGCTCCAGAAAGATTTAAATTAAACTGCCCTTGTCCTTTTGCAGGGCCCTGCTTTTAAAGGTTAAGGCACAAACACAGGCAGGCCTTGCAGCCTCCTCTCTGTGTCCCCTCTCGCCCTAGACAGCTGGGGATGTCTTTCATGTCTGACAACTGGGGTGGGAGAGTGTGTGGACAGAACCAGCAACTGTGGGCTTGGCGGGACTCCACCAAGCCAGGGGCCGGCCAGCAGGGCAACCCTGATTGTGCAGAGCTTCTTCTTCTTCCTCATCTGTAATACAATGGATCCAACTTTTTTTAACTGCCCAACAGTTCACCTTGCCTAGAGAGAGCCGATTTATCAAGACAGGGAAACTGCAATGGAGAAAGAGTAATTCACGCATGGCTCGCTGTGCAGGAGACTGAAGTTTTATTATTACTCAAATCAGTCTCTCGGGGCATTTGGGGATTAGAGTTTTTAAGGATAATTTGGGGGACAGGGGCTCAGGAAGTGGGGAGTGCTGACTGGTCGGGTTGGAGATGGAATCATAGGGGGTTGAAGTGAGTATTTCTTACTGTCTTCAGTTCCTGGGTGGGATCAAAGAACTGGTTGAGCCAGATTACAGGTCTGGGTGGTATCAGCTGGTGCATGAAGTACAGAGTCTGCAAAATATCTCGGGCACTAATCTTAACTTTTACAATAGTGATGGTATTCCCAGGAGCAATTTGAGGAGGTTCTGAGTCTTGCAGTCAGAGTTTGCATCGTCCCTAAACCATAATTTCTCATCTTGTAGCTAATCTGTTAGCCCTACAAAGGCAGACTGGTTCCAGGCAAAGGGCTATTATTAAGTTTGTTTCAGAGTTAAACTATAAACAACAAAATTTCGTTCTAAGGTTAGTTTTCCCTATGCCCAGGAATGAACAAGGACAGTTTAAAGGTTAGAAGCAAGATGGAGTCGGTTAGGTCTGATCTCTTTCACTGTCATAATCTCCTCAGTTATAATCTTTGCAAAGGCAGTTTCACTTTGTGCTCAGAGGACCTTCTTTCAAAGTCAAAAACGGTTCTTGGTGTACAAACAGTTAGACTTTCAGTGACCTGAGTGGTCAAAAGACTGAAAGCTACTAGGGATCAGTAGGGCTTTTAAATATGATTTATATTTGGTTCCTTATTACACCATCTATATAGATTTGGGAACAAGTTGTATAAACTCTGTTAAATTTTTGAAATAACTGAAACAATTTATTTTTTCAGCCTACAGATGGATTGGAGATCATGTGATCTGGCTTTGGTGCTGACCGCTGGAGGATGTTTGTGGTGATGGAAATTTGAAATTCCTGTGGTGGCCCTTTCCCCGATTTCAGGAGCACTGATGTCTTTCTTTGAAATATGCCTCTGTGGTGGGATTTGACAAAGAATTAGTTTGGTTTTGGTTGTTTTCCATTACTCATCAAACTAATGTCAATCCAAATTTAAAGGACCCCCTTTTCCTTTCCCTCACAAAATCTTTCTTTTCTACAAAGTCCTATACATATTGGCCCCAGGTCTTGGGTCATTGTTCACTCACTGAGAATCTAAGGAAACAAATATTGTCTTAGCAATGAAGGCAATTCTCTCACAATCTCATACTTGAAAAGCAAACTGAGAAACTGTGATAAACAGCAACTGGCAGAGTTCTCCGTTTCAGAAGAATTCCCGTAACTGTGCAAATGTCTCTCAGAAGGTAGGCTTGTAACTTTCTAGGGGACTGTGGCTGGCTGTCCCACTCTGGGATAGGCCTCCTGATAAGGCTGATTTTCCACAATTCAAGTTCTCTGAGGAGTGCCCACCCAAATCCATTGCCAAACATTTTTTACTTTGTAGACTATTCTAATTGATAATAAAAACTGACAGGTTTATCAAAGAGAAACATAAGTATGTTGGCATTGGAAAGAAACTTGGGAAGTCCACTCCTCAAATTTTATACACCAGGAAATAGAAATCCGAGTTTTTAGAGCCCATGACAAATTTTGACAATACTATTCCTCAGTTGTTTTCTTCAAAGACATTAACAATGCATGAGCCAGGCACCAACTAAAGTCTTAAGTAGAGACACCTTTGTTACTTAAAAGCAACTAAGATGGGCCTTTCAGAGAGTAATCCACACTTTGTGTCACATACTTTTGCTTTGTTGATGGGAGAGGACTTCCCTGGAACAGCCTTGTGAGGCCCAGTGGCCTCTTGGTGGCTAATCAAACCAGGGCCAGCAATGGCATGGCATTTGATTTTCCCATTCTGAGCTCCTGTCCCATTTTCCATCCTATCCCAGAAACTTTGAAGTCACCTAAAATGGTGACCTGCCTCAGATTTTACCGAGATGAGATCACCATCGAAGGCAACCAAGTTACTTTGCCAACTTTAACATTTCGCTTATCTTTTTCTGCAAGCCAAAGACTGACAAAGTGAGTATGATCGAAATGGATAACTTCATAGGTGTCAAGCAAGGTGTATTGGTGGGCATGACCCAGAGAAACAAAACCAATAGGAGACATATATTAAGACATTTATAGCAAAGAACTGCTTTATGTGATTCTGGAGGCTGGGTAGGCAAGTCTAAAATCCACAGGTCCAGGAGGACTGGCAGGCTGAACTCTTGGGCAGGAGCTGGAGCTACAGTTTTAGGCAGAATTTTTTCTTCTTCAAAGAAACCTCAGCTTTGCTCTTAAGGCTTTTCAACTGATTGAATCAGGCCACTCAGGTTATTGAGGAAAATTTCCCTACTTACAGTCAACTGATTTTGGACTTCAACTACCATCCGTAAAATACCTTTGCTGGGGCACCTAGATTAATATTTGATTGAGTAACTGGGGACTGGGCCTAAGTTAACACATAAAACAAACCATCACAGAGCCGGGTGACGTGGTATGCATCTGTAGGTCCAGCTACTTGGGAGGCTGATGCAGGAGGATTGCTTGAGCCCAGGAGTTTGGAGCTGTAGTGTGTTACGATTGCACCCGTGAATAGCAACAGCCCTCCAGCCTGGCAACGTAGAGACACCCTGTCTCTAAAACAAACAAGCAAACATACGCATACAAACCTGACGATCACAGAGGAGGGTGAAATATTTCCACACTGAAGAAATGTCATGGTGTTCCCAGCTAGTCTTATTATAGTGCCAGGCACAAAGTTGACAGCCAGTAAATATTTTTGAATAAATGAATGAATGAGTGAATAAGATCATGACAGGGATGTAGGGTACAGGGCCTAAACCCATTGCTGAGTGAGGGGGTGGGAGGCACTGGGCCAAATCACATTGGCTGAAGGACCCAGGGGAGCCCCAGGAGTGTGGGTGATTGTTGGGTTTGCAGTTGGGGCATGTCACCCTTACCAATTTTACAGGAGCAAAGGAAGTAAACTTTTCACAAAGGACCTCATCAGAAGGAAAAAGTTCATAAAGCACAAACAAATATGCATGTGGAGAAGGGGAGACATTCTTCAGCTGATGGGAAGTCAGGGCAGGAGGAAGGCTGTGAGGAGGAACTTCCAAGGTTCTCTATCACCTCCCTTGTCAAAGCTTCTCCTCTGCTCTCTCATGTCCTCTCCTGGCCAGAAAGACCAACAATGGAATTAGGGACTGCGAACCTCAGCGTGTGCAAAGGGTGAGGCTGGTGGGAATCTCGGCACTCCTACCCACTGTCTGGCTGTGGGTTTTGGAAAAAGATACCTCTCTCTATGATCCTTAGTTTCCTGACCTGTAAGTGTCGGTAATAATATGAACTGCCTGGGCCATGGAAGGATTACAGGAACAAATATTTTGCTCCTATGGGTCAAAGTCTTCAGCTGAACAATTTGTCCCTGCCTTACAGGATCAACGGATCCTTGTGTGTTGAGAGCAGTGGTGAATTTACCTGGAAACTAATAAGCTTAAGCTTAAGCTTCAGGGCATGCTTCACTTGCATATGCTCCTTCCATGGTTCAGAGTATCCTGCAGGGATATGAAAAAGCCAGCAGCCAGCGGAGTGCCGCAGCATGGAGTGCCACGGCAGCCTGGGTTACCCTCTCTGTGCCTTGGGGTAGTCCTGAGGCTACCAGCACTACTTCCACTTTCAGCTGCTTCCAGAAACCACTTGTCCCTTAGGAACTATTTGAGTGAACTGCTCTGTGCAGAGGAGGAGGTATGCAAGTTTTAAAAAATGGTAACTGCTATTAATATTGAAAAGCTGTTTACAGTACTTGGGTCAGTACATGGCAACTAGTAGATGAAAAGATTAACATATAACCCTAAATACTCTCAGGGGTGAATTCTATCCTGTCTGGCTGTTCCTTCTCTTACTAAAATAAACTATTTTTATTGAACTTCTAATTGTGTTCTTTTATTCCAGATATAATAGGTAAAAAGAGTGGATTTGCTGGGTTAGTGTTAAAAATAAAACACAAAACGTTAGTTACCCTAATCACTAGATCCCACAGACTAGTTTCTGGGTAACAAGAAACTGAGAAAGGAGTTGAGTGGGCAGAATAAAGAGATGAAGAGAACAAATCAAGCTAAGAACATTTACAATTGAGCTCAGCCAAAGTTCATCTCTTCCAAACATCTGCCAACCTCTTTTCCCAGCTGAATGAAGACTTCACACTTTCACCTCTAATTGCTGGAAAAATTATGAGGATGTCCATCCCTATTTATTAGAACTCGACTAGGTGGCCTCCATTATTATTACCAGGGCCTTGGGTCCAGCTCCACTGAGTGCCTTACAGAAATTATGAAATTTGCCACTCTGCTACTATTGTGATTCCAAATGTGATGAGAATATTTAAAAAACATTAACATCTTGCCCTGTAAGAAGGAGACAGTGGCAAGGAAAATTAAACTTGAGAGGCAGCAGGCAATTTCCGACTGTCATTATCCAAAATAATCCAGCAGTTTGGCATATACTACAAAGGTTTGTACTCAGAAAATGGCAGGGAGGGGGAAACAATATGTTAAAGCAATAATATTTACTGCCACAAAAGAAAAATCTAATTGGACAAACTGAAAAAAAGTTTGTTTCTAACGCTTGTTAAATCTTACATAGGTCAGGTTGTCCTACTCCATCTTGTGGCTCTGCCATCTAGAATCCGTAGCCTGCAAGACCGTCTCCTAAGAGAATAGAATGACGCGGAATACACTCCAGCTACCATCTTAGTACTTGTTGTTTCTGCTCACTTTTTGCTGGCCATCAACAGTCACATGGCCACAACTAACTGCAAGGAAGGCTGGGAAATATAGAGGAGGACACAGATGCTTGGTGGTCACCTACTGCTTTTAGAACACACTGAAATAACTAGGGACAAGAGGATTGACAACTGCTCATTTATTGATTCATTCAATGAGTTTTGTTTTTTGTTTTTGTTTTCATTTTGCTGTTGTTGTTGTTTTTTGAGTATGTATTTTGTGTCAGACCCTCTCCTAGTCACCAGGGACTTAGCACAATGTCCCAGAACACAATGGACATGGTTCTGACCATTGTGAAGCTTTCAGCCTAACGGGGGAGAAAGACATCAAACACATACTTATGCCATTAATTGACATCATGCAGAGTGTTAGATTGGAAGCAAACATTTTTATGCACTGTGGATCATGGCCATTTGTCCACACTCTTTCAGGAAATTTTGCTTTTAAGTGGTGTGTGCTATTTTCAGACTGTAGGTTCTGTTCCTACTAAATTTCTGTTTCTATTGTCTCCTTAATTATAAGAGAGAAACTAAAGCACAGCATAGAAACAGAAACCCATCTCACCTGAACTGTGCCAGTGGCATCCTCGCTGGCTTTGCCACCCTCACACTCCATCCCTTACAGCCTATTCGCCACACTGCAGTGAGAATTATCTTTGTAAATGGGAAATCGGGGCATGTTATCTGCTCAAATCCCTGCAATTACTCTCTGTTTTACTCAGTAAAAATCCAAAGTCATCCCAATGGGGCTCTGCCAGCCCCACATTATCCGGCCCCCACTGCTCCTTAGACCTCATCATGCTCCCTGCCTCGCTCACTCATTCTGCCTCTGCCACCTACATCTCCATGCTGCTCTTCAAATGCACCACTCACATACCTGCCAAGGGGCCTTTGTACTTGCTAATCGCTCGCCCAGACCTCTTTTTCTCCAGATATCCATATGGTTCATTTCTTCCCTTCCTGAAAGTCTCAACCGAAATAAATGTCGCCCTATTAAAGAGGTTTCTAAGATGCTTATTCCCCCTTTGAAAGAGTACCCTCTTCTCTACCCTTGTCACTCCCTTAGTTTTTTCTTTCAAGCTGCTGGTACTTCCCTCAGATTCTGATTCTGACATGTTTCCTCCCTCTTTCCCTCCCTTTTTTCTTTCTTTCTTCCTTTTTTCTCTCTCTCTGCTTATAATAGCTTTATATTTATATAATTCATCTACCATAAAAGTCACCCATTTTAAAAGTACACAGTTCAATGGTATTTTATTATATTCACAGTTGTGCAGACATCACCACAATCAATTATAGAACATTTTTGTCCTCTCAGAAAGAAACCCTGCCCCTATAGCTATTACTCTCAAATTCACTCCAGCCTTAAGCTCAGGCCTAAGCTACCACTGATCTACACTATGTCTCTATATATGTCTCCATATATTTGTTTATTCTGTACATCTCATATACATGAAATCATATAATATATGGCCTTTTGTGACTGGTTCCTTTCACTTAGCATAATGTTTTCAAGGTTCATCCACATAGTAGTGTGTATCAGTACTTCATTCTTTTTCATGCATGAATGATATTCCATGGTATGGATATATCACATTTTGTTTATTCATCAATTGATGGACATTTGGGTTGTTTCCATCTTTTGGCTATTATGGATAATATTGCTATAAATATTTATGTACAAGTTTTTGTGTGGACATGTTTTCATTTCTCTTGGGTATATACCTAGGAGAATTGCTGTGCCAAATGTAACTAGGTTTAATCACTTGAGGAACTGCCAAACTGTTTTCCAAAGTGGCTTCACCAGTTTGTATTCACACTAGTAATGTCTGATTACTAATATCTGTTTAACATTTTTTCCAGCTTTTTCACATCCTAGTCAATCCTTGTTATCTGACTTTTAAATTATAAATATCCTGGTGGGAGTGAAGCGGCATATCATTGTGATTTCAATTTGCATTTCCCTCCTGGCTAATGATACTGAACCTCTTTTCATGTGCTTACTTGTACATCTTTCTTGAAGAAATGCCTATTCAGATCTGTTGCTCATTTTTAATTGGATTTTTCTTAGTCAGTTGCAAGAGTTCTTTATGTATTCTAGATTTAAGTTCCTTATCAGATATATGATTTGTAAATATTTCCCTCCATTCTTTGGGGGTGTCTTTTCACTCTCTTGAGGTTCTTGAAGGCCCACAAGTTTTTCACTTTAGTGAAGTACATTTTAAGCATATTTTCTTTTGCTGCTCGTGCTTTTAATGTTATATCAAGGAATCCATTGCCAAATTCAAGGTCAAGGAGATTTACCCCTGGGTTTTCTTCTAAAAGTTTTATGTTTTGGCTCTCACATGTAAGCCTTTGATCCATTCTGAGTCAATTTTCATATGTAGTGAGAGGTAAAGATCCAAATCCATTCACTTGCAATGGCTATCCAGGTGACCTGTAAGTTTATACTCTGCCAGTATCATACTATCTTGATAACTGTTGCTTGGTAGTAAGTTTTAAAATCAGAAAGTGTGGGCTAGGCATGATGGCTCATACCTGTAATCCCAGCACTTTGGGAGGCCAAGGCAGGTGGATCACTTGAGGTCAGGAGTTCAAGACCAGCCTGGCCTACATGGTGAAACTCTGTCTCTGCTAAAAATATAAAAATTAACCGGGTATGGTGGGACATGCCTGTAATCCCAGCTACTCGGGAGGTTAAGGCAGGAAAATCGCTTGATCCCGGGAGGTGGGGGTTGCAGTGAGCCAAGATCGCACCATTGCACTCCAGCCTGGGCGACAGAGAGGGACTCCATCTCAAAATCAAATCAAATCAAATCAGAAAGTCAACTTCGTTCGTGTTTTTCAAGATTATTTTATTTATTTGGGGGTCCCTTGCAATTCCATATACATTTTAGGATTGTCTTATAAATGGTGACAAGGGAGCCAATTGGGATTCTGATAGAGGTTGAGTCTGTAGATCGGTTTAGGGAGTGTTGCCATCTTGACAATGAATCTTCTGATTCATGAACATGGAACATCTTTTTATTTATCTAGCCCTTTGTTAATTTCTTTCAACAATATTATGCAGTTTTTGGAGTACATGTTTTGTAATTCTTTTGTTAAATTTATTCCTAAGTATTTTATTCTATTTGATGCTATTATAAATATAATTATTTTCTTATTTTTTTATATTGTTCATTGCAAGTATATAAAAATATACTGAGTTTTGTATATTGATCTTGTATCTTGCAAACTTGTTGAACAACTTATTTATTCAAATGGTGTTTTAGTGGATTCTTTAGAATTTTCTACATACAAAATTATGTCATCTCAAATCTTTCTTTTCAATATGATGTCTTTTACTTCATTTTCTTACTGCTGTCATTCTTGACCTTTCTTATCCCACTTTATTTTTCTTAGTCTTTACCATTACCAATTCTATTGGCTATTTATCTGTCTATAACTGCTCTTACCACTAAGTAAGCGCCCCGAACACTGGTGCTTTCTCCACTCTCTTCACTGTCTTCTCAGGCTCTAGAACAAAGTCTGGCACATAATCAGTGCTCAAAAAATATTTAGGTTCTTTGTTAGCTTTCAGCATGAATCCTTCAGCTCTGCCTAGAGTTGAGGCCAGAGCTCAGTCAGAGCAGTTCAGGGCATTACGGCCACTGCCCTAAGCATTGTTACTAACAAACAACAAAGGACAGCAACAAAACTTCTTTCCAACTGTAATTACTCACAGCAAGTCAGCTTGCATCTGAGGCTTTAAAATGGAAGTCTACAAAATCCCTTATTGTTTCTTTGACCTTAGAAAGACTGTATGTTTTGCCATCACCTGACAATCTAGGGCAGAGGGACCCCTTGTGGCCACAAAGTAACGGCGGGAGCTAAGAGGCCTTTGAATTTTTTTTTTTTTTTTTTGAGATAGCGTCTCGCTATATTGCCCAGGTTGGCCTTGAACTCCTGAACTGAAGGGATCCTCCTACCTCAGTCTCCCAAGTAGCTGGAATTACAGGTGCGCACCACAGCACCCAGCTATGGCCACTACACTGGACAGAATCCGTCTGCGCAAGACCTGTCCACATGCCATCCCACCATCTTTCCTGCCAACCAACCTCTTCTTGGCCAGTGTTTCTGTTGTTTCACCTGAATCATCCTTGTCACTCTAACAAAAGACCATTAATCAGAGCTATAGAGAGGGACAGGAGAGGTTTTCTGTAAAGCTAAAAATAAGCAAGGAAGAACTAGTCTGGAACAAAGAGTGAGTGGTTTGGGCTCCGTGACACAAAGTAAGACCTTCAGAATCCAGGCAGGTAGCCAGTGGCACCCAGCAGATAAGCTATTGGTAAATCTGCAGGCTTCTTCTGTCACCCACCCAACTCAGGGAAACTGAGGAGAAGGACATCATAGGTATTCTTTTGGCTGTATCCTCATGAAAAGAAATGAGTCATTATAAGTAACAAAACAAAGTCAAAATTATTATGCAAAGTATGGAGGAGATTATCAGACATTTAGGGTGTGGTAAAGAATTGTTCTCACAAAAAGTCATCCTGGGTTTTCATTTGACCCAGAGTAAGTTCAGGAAAATTAAGTGCAATTTCTGTGCCAAATATAAGAAAAAAGAAAGAGAAATCCAAAGTACTCCTAAAGAAACATAAGAAAACAAGAATTGATTGAGTACAAGTAAGGCCTTTTAGATTTTGCATGTTGTAAGGTTTTATTTATTTTACAGATGCCTTGGGAATAGAATTATAGAATAAAATGCTGGGATCCTGAAAACTTTTAATTGAAAATACCTGATGAGCTATCATGTCTAAAATATCAAGCTCAAATTTTATGATTAAGAGACCTAAAATAATAGCTAATGCATATAATGCTTACTATGTGCCAGGTATTGTTCATTCAGCAATTCTTCCATCAACCCTCAGAGGCAGGTAGTATTATTAACCCCATTTTTCAGATGAGGAAGTTGAAGCAAGTGATGTTATAAGCGAGTTTTCCAAGGCCCCACAGCTAGTCTGTGAAAGCCTAGATTTGCAGGCAGGTCATCTAATCCCAGGGTCCAAGCTACCACTGAAATTTATCACCTATGTCGTTATAGTTTATGATGAGTATTCTACCCAATCTAAAAAGTGTTATGCAACTATATCCATGTTCAGATAGAAAAATTTCAACCAAACAAATATTTCAGTTTATGGGCCGCTGAGAATTTATCCACAAGACATACTTGTACATAGGTCAAGATGTACGGACCAAATACGTTTACTATAGGATTTTTTTTTCTTTTCAGTAGTAGCAAAGATCTCAAGATGGCCTAAGTATCCACTAATAAAGAATTGGTTAAGTAAATTGTGGTCTATTTATAAAAATGGAGTATTCTGTAGTCATTGCAAAGAACAAGCAAGATTGGTCTATGGTGATGTCAAAACTTTGGAAGATTCAAGGAAATTTATTTGTACGAATAATTAAAATGTGCATGTATTTTTCTGAAATAATATAGAAAAATATAACTGGGGTTAATATTAAGGGTTAAGATAAGAGAGAAAACATGACAATGTGAATATACTCAACTCTACTGAATGGTACACTTAAAAATGGTCCAGATGGTAAATTTTATATGTATTTTACTACAATAAATAATAAAAGATAAAGGAGAAGAGACATTTACTTCTCATTTCTCACCTTTATACTGTATTTTATATATGTATATATTACTTTTGTTTTCACAAATATTCAATAAAAATAAACAAAATACATAAAACAAAGTTGTGAGTGGTCAGGCTACATTACAGCAATTTATTTGCATCTAGCTGTATTTTTATTATTGTCCATCTGAAGAGCTTTAAGAGTCAACAAAATTAAATTTATGTGTGATTTCTAGTGACTTTTGGTCAAACGAAAGCTTCTAAATAAATAGCCTAGCTCCCTAAAAACTTCACATCTTATCAGAGAATAGAATTTCATTTAATGTGAACTGTGTATAAACATCAGATTTAGCACTCACCTGGCATATTTTCTTGGAATTTATTTCAGGTTATTTTGTTTTAAAGAACGGGTAGTTCCTCTGTAATTTCAGACTGTCCTTCTGTGAACACGTTATCCTGGTGTCCTCTCTCTTCTTGACCACGCAATTTCTTTATAACCTTTTATGGCTTTTGTTTTGTCTCTGCTTACGCCTTCCAAAAGTAAGCCAGAATATAAAAATACACAGAAAGTATGCCAAACATTATGAATTATATGTTTTGAGGTTAAAGATAAAGCATAGGCAAGTATCTAAGAGAGAACATTACCATTTATTAGTTTTCCTTTGATCATCCTTATCTTTACATGAAAATTTTGACTAAGCCCGAATCTATAAGACTTCGTCCCACAGATAAAGGTATTTCGACTTCTGGAAGGGACTATGATCAGATTTCCCTATAGTCTATAGGGGCCAGGCAGGTAAGTAAACAATGACATTGGCTAGGTGAGGAATGGAAACCTGGGGAGAGTATGTCCATCTAAAGAGAATGGATGGCTCTTAACTCCAGTCCGTGGTTGCCCTATAGGACCCAATGTGGCAAGAACATCTCTTCCAATTTTTCAAAAGAAGCTGGAAATCTAGATTTTTATGTCAATGATTCCAATTGTTTAATGTCGGCAATTAATTCAAAACATTTGAAAGCACTGTGGGGCCAAGAAAAGCATGTCTCTTGGCTGAACTGAGATGTGACTTCGAATGGAATCCAACTCTCTTAATTTTACAGAAGGGGTGGCCAAACCCAGAGGGAAGTGAAGTTACTCACTAAGGTCCCAGGGCTGGTTTAGGGGAGGAACTGGGACCAGATACCATTCCCCTTGCAGCCCCATCCTCTTTCCTCAGCTCTTTAGTCCATCTAATGAAGCAGCAGACTAATTTAAGACAAGCATATGACGAGCCTCTCATTCCCACACACGTCAGTAAGGCTTCAACCTGCTGGGCTGGACCTTAACCACAAATACAAGACCCAGCTGATGAACTACACCCACGCTCCACTTAATTCCAGCTGGATCCCAGCTCTTGACCCTTTTTTGGGTGGATATGGGAAAGGAAAGGAAAAGTTGGAAATTTTACCCTCAGTCTGTGGGAGGAATGGGAAAGTTTGCACTTTCTGGTAGAAATTTTTTAAAACCACTAATTATAAATGTGGCATTGCTTGGTAAGATCTTTTGCTGGGCTTCCCGGAAAACAGATACAGGGCCTCCATCCCTGGCTCCACGGCTACTTTACAGTAAGAGGCTTTGCCAGGAACTTGTGTTTCTCATGTAATGAGAGGAAATGAACCTGTTGGCTAAGAACCAGATGGAGCCAGATGGCCTGGGTTCAAATCCACACTCTGAAATTTATCAGCCATGTGTTCTTGGGCAAAGCATGAGACTTTGTTGTGCCTCTGTCTCCTCATCTGTAAAATGGGAACAATGTCAGCACCTCTCTTATAAGATTGCTGTGAGAATTAAATGGATTAATACATGCAAAAAAGGACTCAGCACCATGAATGTCAGCTGCACCTTGGAGTCCCCTAGTGGGGAGCTTTCCAAAAATATGGATGCTTGGGTCCCACTTCCAGAGATTCTGGTTTAACTGGTCTGAGGTATATCCTGGACATCAGAGTTTTTAAAATATTGGCAGGTGATTCCAATGTGCAGACAAGGCTGAGAGCATTGAATATAAATGCTTATTAAATAAATGATGGTCCTCTGAGTGACTGAATTTTAAAGAAATTCAGATGCTCTCTTCTGCACGTAAGCACTCATTCTGTAACTTCTTTATGACATTTTCTTTGTGGTCATCTTTCAGTGGCATTCAGCATGGAAGGCCAAAAGATCCTGGGCAAAGTTTCAAAGAAGATCAAATGCTTCTGGAAACCTCCTCACCTCTTTTCTCACCTCTGCCCCTGGCTTCAGGAAATTCAGGTGGCCCCTAGAGACTCTGATTCAACTGGGTAATGAAAGACAAATGGTGAGAATTCCATAAGGTGTACAGGTATTTGTAAATCCAAATAACTTTTAATTAGTGGAATAAGCCTGTGGAGGTGTGTTTGCATGGGAGTATCTAGTGGAGAATTGAGAGGTACATTTTCTCCACCTGCCTGATTCTTGCCAATTCCAACGACCCAAGTCAATAGGTGAACTGGGGTTGCCAATGTGGCTCCAAAGCATCAAAAGACAGTACGTCTGAAATTGATCTCATCTGAGATGCTGGCAGATTGAGTACAAAATATTGCTGATACAGTGAGTAGTTATCGATTGAGTGTGTCACATCCTACAGATGTAACACAGTACGCTCTCAAATTAAAATGGAATCCTTTTGACTTCCATCTCTCACAGAAGGCTTGCTGTCTGTAAGCCTTTTAAGTCACCTGTCCCAACACCTTCAGTTTTGTTAGTGATCAGAATCTCTAATGCCCCTGGAGTGAGGGCGGGGAGATGGCAGATGGTAAAGGCAAATAAGATAGAAGATCTGCCCTGAAACAGGAAATTGAGGAGAAGGCTTTTAAACCAACTGAAACCTTGATGAGGGGGTGGTAGCATCTGTGGTTTGAAGCACAGATTACCCAAGTTCCTTTGTTAGTGTATCTGGCATTTTTTCATAAGCCTCCATGTTTCCCCTCAGCTTGGTATCTTATTCTTAAGCATGCTACTGAACACATCAGTTCTCACGACAGGAATTAGAATCAAAAGGCTTCCTTGGTGATTCTGGACTTTGTCACCAGAAAAAGAAGAAAGTGCATTGACCAAAGGTAGTCGTTGCACACCTGCAACCTGAAGCATCATGGAGGCTCTTGTACTCCAGCCACCAGGCTATGGATTTCGCCCTGAGAGGCCTGGGCCACCAGCTACAACAATTCCCTTTCTGCCCTGAGCTGTCAGGATTTCTGCCAGTGATTCCACTTGTATGAGCTATCTATAATAAACTCACAGAAGCAAAGAATACAATAGTGGTTTCCAGGGGTTGAGGATGGGGCAAGTGGAGAGTTGTTGTTCAATGGGTGTAAAATTTTAGTTCTGCTCAATGATTAAGTTCTAGGGATCTATTGCACAACATAGTGCCTATAATTTACAATACAGTATGAGACACTTCAAATTTTGATAATAGGGAAGATCTCATGTTAAATGTTCTTCATACACACACACACAGACACACCAAAAACAAATGGACACAAGGGAACTTTGGGAGGTGATGGATGTGACTATTATTTTGATCACAGTGGTGGCATCACGGGTTTTTGCATATGTCCAAACTCATCAATTGTGCATATTACATATCTGTAGTTCTTTATACCACTTATACTTCAGTAAAGCTATTAAAAATATTTCTAGCATTGTAGAAAAAAATAACAATAACCATAATTATAGCTACCACTTGCACAGGGCTAACTATCCTAAGCCCTAAGTGATCTCCATTAACTAGCAGATCCAATCCTCTCGACAACTCTATGAGGTAAGTAGCTTCATTTTCCAAATGAGGAAACTGAGACGTGGAGAAGTTAAGTGACACACCCAAAGTCACACAGCTAGAAAATGATAGAGCTTGGAATTGGGCAGCCAGTTCAGTTCTGGCTGCACTGCCTTCCCAGAAAGTGCCTAGTCTGGCACTACAAACCTTTTGTTAGGTTATATGGTCAGGGGCTCTGTTTCAAAAGCTCCCTTTTTTAAATAAACCCCCAATAAGCACCACCCTTCTGCCACCTCCCTCTCAACTCTTCCTCGAGTTAGAACATCTAAGCTACTTCCCAGGAGGTCCCTCAACTGCCCTCATCCTACACTGCCTTCTTCTACTCATAGTTCCTCTTTCTTCAACGTTTCAGAGAAACAGGGTTCTCCTATATCCCAAGATGAATTTTAAATCACTCTTCCCATCAGTCCTCCTTGGAGAAGCAACATCTCCCAACATCTGTATATTCCCTTTCACTCTGTCCTTTTCTGGTGCCCACAAAACTGCAGGCATCTCACAGGCTCAGGGCCAGGCTATCTAAGTTTGAATCCTGGACCTAGACTTTCGCATTGTGTGATTTTAAGCAAGTCACTTAACCACTCTGTGTCATCTGTAACTTGGAAATAGTAAGAATACTTGTTCAGTGGAATTGCTATGAAGATTGAACAAGTTAATGCAATTAAAGGCTTAGGACAGTGCCAGGCCCACAGTGTGCTCTAAATGCCACTGTTATGATTTGTATCTGCTCTACTTGAATACATGTCAATTGGCCCCATCGCCCCATTGCTCTGTGAAGTTACTCCCCCACTTCCTTCTTTGATCTCAGTGACCAAGTCACTCTTCAACTCAAAATCCTTCAGTGGCTCCCCATTGTTTACCCAATAAGATGAGATCACATTAGTTTGGGCTTCAAGGCCTGCCTCTCCCTATATGTGGATTGCTTCCTCCCTCCTTTCCTACCTGACCAATCCCTACCCACCCTTCAAGGCCCAGGTTCCATGATATCTCATACAAAAAACCTTCTATGATCACCCCTTCAGAAATCCCTGCTTCCTTTTTGGAGCCCATACTTCTGCCCTGCATGGTTCCACCTCACTGTCCTCTGCATCTCAAGAACAGCCATCTATTACGTGCTTCTTTCCTTGTCTAGCATCCACTAACTGTCTTCTTTGCCCCCTAGTGCTACTTCTACAGCCTGACTGTATTGAGTGTTCAGTAGGTGCTAAGTGCTGAGGTACATGCATCATCTCAGCCAATTCCCATGAAAACCATGAGAATATCCACATTTTACATGTGAACAAGCTTCATAATTTACCCAAAGTCACACAGTTAGTAAATGGTAGAGCCCAGACTTGAATCTAGGTCTGGCTGACTGCAGAGCTTGTACCTTAGCCACCACGCTACACAGCTGCTTCACTGACTTTGTATCTTCCTCAGCCCTAATTAAAAAGTGTGCTGCTGAGCTCTTCAGCAGGTACTTAGGAACAATAATAATGACAATACTGAAAATAATAACAGCTAATTTGCGTGCTTACTATGTGCCAGGTACCTTTCAAAGCACTTTACTTCTATTAACAAATGCAATCCTCACAGCAAGCATCTGAGGTAGGTAAATTATTATTCCCACTTTGTAGATGAGGCACAGAAGGGTTAAGTAACTTGCTCAGGGTCACACGCTACAAGTGGCAGAGCTATGATGCAAACTCAGGAAGTCTAACCTCAGAGTCCACGCTTGTAACTGTCATGCTGTCTCCCAGCATGTCTATTTTGAATGAATAAATGAATGAACGAATTTAAAGGGAAGGATAAGGAAAAAGAATCACATCATTGGAGATGGGGATTTAATGAATTTGTACTTGGTAGACACCCCCTAAACCAGATAACAGGAACTGAACTGTGACACTCAGCCACATGTCCTCTTCTGCGGATGGGCAGGTCAGAAGATAAGGGCAAGGTACCAGGGAACTTGGAAGGGAGCAAGAGCGATCCAGGCAGGATCCGGAGGCACCTCCCTGCTGCCTCCATCCACAATGCCATGGAGACTCACTGAAGTGACCCTGGGCTCTTGGCTGCTTCAGTGTGAAAATCCAGATGGCCCTGCACACCTGCTGCCCAGCTAGGCCTCTGTGTCAGGAACACCAGCCCTGGGTACCAGGGAGAATCTTGTGAGCGTGGGCTAGTGTGCCCACATAGGCAAGTGTCCATGTAACCTCCAGGAACCTGCCCAAGGCATTTGCAGTCAAAATGACCACTTGGCATGGAGGGGCTAGCTAAACGCTTCTCTCGGGCTTCATTCAGGAATGGAGCAAATCTGCACATGGAGAGATTGAAGGAATAAACAAAAGCCCCTGCTTTCATATCCCAGTGCTAATTCTGGATTCTTTAACTCAAACAAATACTCTGGTTCTGGTTATCTCCCTGACACCCATGAAAACTGTTTGCTTTCTAATGTTGAAGCCTCTTGTTCTTTCCTTATCAGAACACTTATATCTTGTCACTGTCATTGTTCTTTTAATGGTCATTTACTGGCAAATAGTAAGTAAGCTCCCTAAGAATAAGAATCATGCCTTCTTGCTCATCGCTATATGCCCAGGACTTACCTGAAGATATTCAAACATCTGTTGAATAAATTCATGAGCAAAAATGAATAAGTGATCATGTCAACTGATGTCAGCAGACCAGCTCACTAATATCCAGGTTTTCTCTCTGAAATTCTTGGTTCCCCTAGTGGTTAGGTGGAATTATATGACTTGCTCTGGCCAATGAGTTGTGAATGAAAATGACATGCCATTTAATCTGGGGCATCAATTGATGATTCAAGACCCACAGAACTTTCTTTTCCTCTGCTAGAGTGATTGACAATTTTCCAGATGGTGGGTTCTTTCTCAACCTAGGTCCTGCATTGGACATGTAATATGACTGAGAAATAGACCTTTGTTGTTTGAAGCCACCAAGGTTTGGAAGTTGTTATTGCAGCAAAACTTAGCCTATCCTGACTAATAGATATTCAGTCTAGACAAGATTTTCAGGGATCTAAAGAAGAGAAGAGCCTGAGGAAACTATCCTCTGGAACAGCTCATAAGACCTTTCTGCAATGTTGGAAATGTTCTCCTAAATAACTCCATAATGAAAGCTGCTAATCCATTACTTTTTAAAAATATTTTAAGCTTTGACAAACTATGCAATAGTGGTTTGTCTTGCCACATTTCTTTGCCTGCCTCTGTGATAAGGAAGAGTGTTTGGGGCTGGCCATCAAAGGCAGGCCGCAAGATCACTCATAGAATGCACACGCTGCTTTTTGCTTTAAAATACAAATGAAGAATAGAGATGATCCTTATTAATTGCCATCTGAAACACAAGTCTCAGTTTTTTATCAGCTGTGAGGAAAAGAGACAATTCAATATCAAAGTAATATTTAGAGACCAAGCTGAACATTCCAAGGCTTCAAATTATGTTGCTTCCAACCTGTGATTTAAAAAATATATCCTAATAATGATGCATTTAGTCAAACTGCTGTCTCCTAGCCCCCATGCAGGAGGAGGCTATCTCTTAAAACTCATGCACTAATTTGCCATGTAAATCTCCCCACTCACTAGCCTTGATTCTAACAGAGAACACTGTGGTGAGGAGGAAGGCCTGCAGAAGTAGCTGGCTTTATGGAAGATCCCTGGTTAGGAAAAGCTTTCATGAATATAGTTAGTACATAATTCATATGTGCTATTTAAGGGCCCATGGCATCTTGTCACTGCCATTGGTATACAAAGATGTATTTTTATGGAAACCATCAATTATTGAGGGTCCTGGGTGGCCAGGCTCTGTACTAGGTTTTATGTACAGAATCTCACTGAATCCTGAGAGGCAGGGATTATTGGAGTCATTTTTGTAGGTGAGGAAAATAGGCTCAGAGACCAAAAAAGTGCTGGTATTCAGACCCGTCTCAACTTAATCCCAAATTTCATTTATTTCTCTCTCTTTTTTTAATACAATGTTTAGGATATGTGGCACCCCCATCACTCTTTGGATAAAATAGGAGGAAAGCAAAAGCAAGCTTTTGTGTTGAGCAGAAGGGTTCAGGAAGAAGTATGAGGGAGGAGAATGAACCCATATTTTGGGAGGCAGAAAATATGGGTTCAATGTCAGTGTTCACAAAACCCTAGGTGAATGCCGCCTTCTTTCTGGGCCTCAATTGCTTCATCGGCAAAATGAAATGGTTCAGTGGAGTCACCTTTATGGCCTCTACCAGCTCAGTATTTTCACTGGTCTGGCCATACAGCCACACTGACTACTAACCTTAACTTCAGCTTCCCTAGAAAATCATTCCAAAGTTCGATTTTGTTTCGTTGCTGCTGCTCTTAAATGAATAAAGTTCAGGGTCAGCCTTGGAGGGTGTCATAGTTACAACCAGTCTAAATCAGGTTTATAGCTTCACTGGGGAAATGAGTCAGTTTAAATATTTGCCGTTCTTTTTTGTAGCACACTTATTTTAGAATAGTTTAAGATTTAAAGAAAATTTGCAAGGATAGTACAGAGTTACCACACCCAGATGTCTCTGTTATTAGCATCTTATATTTTATTATATTTTGTTACAACTAATAAGCCAATAATGATGAATTATTGTTAATGAAACTCCACACATTATTTTTATTTCCTTCAACTTTAGCAATGCCCCTTTTCTACCCCACAATCTCATCCAGGATACTGTACTATATATACTTAGTAGTCATGTTTCCCTAGACTCCTCTAGGCTGTGACAGTTTCCTGGATTTTCCTTGTTTGTGATGACCTGTTTTAACAGTTTTGAGGAGTACTAATCAGATATTTTGTACAATGTCTCCCAGTGTGGGTTTGTTCAGTGTGTTTTTCTCATGGTTAGACTGTGGTTATCAGTTTTGGAGAGACAGACCACAGAAGTAAAGTACCATTCTGATTACATCATATCTAGGCTGTATACTGTGAGCATGACTTACCACTACTAATATTAACCTTGATTACACGGCGGCGGTCATGCTGGACATGTTTCTCCACTGAAAATTTACATTATCTCCCTGTCCATACTGTACTCTTTGGAAGGCAGTCCCTATGTGTAGCCCACATATAAAAGATGGGACTTATCCTCCAACTCCTTGATGGCGGAGCATGCATTTTGTAAAGTATAACCATGCAGGCAGTAACTGCTGGGGAACAGATTCCAATTCGAAATCTTATTATCCCCAAAACAGCCAAGCCAAGATGTTAACAAAATGTAATCACTGTGTCCAGTCTTTGGAAGGGGCATTCCCTAACAATGAGGGTAAACGTCTATACAAAAGTAAAACACATAAAGCATCTTCCACAAAACGTTTTGCTTAGTACAGAGTTTATTCTATTCCTATTTACACAAGATTTGTTTCTTATTCACAGCATTTAGTCTCACTCACACCTACAAATCTCATGTGGTTAAATATCACATATAAAGAGCTCTTGGAAATCAATAAGGAAGAAGGCAGAACTCATTTTTTCAAGTGAGCAAAAGGATGAAAAATAAATTTGCTGAAGAGTCTAAAGTGGTTATAGCTGAAGTAGGGATGGGGATAGAGAAATTACAGGGTACTCTCTCACTTTTTACTTCATACATTTCTAAATATTAAACAAGGATCTTTTGGCCATCATTTTTAAAAAGCAATAAAATATTCTTAGAGTAATAAAATTATATTCATTAAAATATGTGTGGGATGATTTCTAATCTATACTGACTATAAAAGAAGATAGCTCACTCTCTCTTTTACTTAACTATTTCTTACAGTGAGGAGAACCTAGAGTCTCTGGGAACAGATGACTGGGATTGCGAAACATGATGTGACTGTTTATTTGCATCTCTTAATAGGAAATTTAGCATTCAAGGTCACCCCACCTTACATGTTTATAATTAGAAATTACAGACATCATTTTTCTTTGCTAGGTTTTCAAGATTTGGCAATTAAGATGACGACACAGGCAAAACATGGTTCACTAGGTGATTTTAGTTCTAGTTGGCATTCACTGGAAAAAAATTAGTTGTGTATAATTCCTGAGGAAGCTTTATTGTTATTCTGCATACTCTTGCTTTGTTTGCTAAATAAATATATATTTAAACAACTTCTGGATGAAGGAATTATTAAATTTAAGATCATTTTGACAGTCCAGGGCAATCACAATAAAATCTGTCATCTCTATATAACTTGCATCAAAAATGAGAAAAATTAAGAATAACTGGTTCCAGAATTTAACTGTAAAATCAGTTTATCTTTCTGAAAAGATAAAGATCCTTAAACAAAGACTCTGATATTTGGGGGTGTTCATATAAGAGAAAAATAATGTGATATGAAAATTCAGCGTATCAGCCGGGCGTGATGGCTCACGCCTGTAATCCCAGCACTTTGGGAGGCCAAGGCAGGTGGATCACTTGAGGCCAGGAGATCGAGACCAGCCTGGCCAACATGGATAAATCCTGTCTCTACTAAAAAATAGTCCCAGCTACTTGGGAGGCTGAGGCAGAAATATCACTTGAACCCAGGAGGCAGAGGTTGCAGTGAGCTGAGATTGTCCCACTGCACTCCAGCCTGGGTGACAGAGTGAGCTTTTATCTCAAAAATAAATAAATAAAAATAAAAATAAAATTAAACTTACCAGTGATGAGTAATAAGCATGTAATAACAAGTGTGATCCTGACATGTGCTATTGAAATGCTGTAGGAGAGAAAAGTGTGGAAGAGTTACTAGCCAGGCAGGAACAACACCATCTCTGCTTTATCCCCAGTGAAAGAACCTAAGATAAACACAGATGGGAGCAAGAGAAATCAATGCCCACTTATTTTAAGGTGTGATTTTCTGAACAGGAAAGATGCTCACAGAAGTGCTATGCATTTGTTTGTCTGACAAAGGTTATAGCCATGGTCACAGTCTTGACCTGTGAGGGACTGAATTAGCTTTGATGTTATTGTTCCGGCCTCTGAATGACTTCTAGTCTGCCGTTCACTGATTAGCTGAAGAAAATACGTTCACACACATAACGAAACCTCTTCTATCATCAAGTTTTTATTTAACTGTCAGAGCTGAGCAGCCAAAATAACTTGAGAAGCCACTGAGAACACGAGGCAAGTACATTACTGAGACTTAAGGGAAGAGTGTGACTTAAGCTGTCTTGGAGGTAGTTAGACCTTTTGAAGTATTTCTTCAGGAAATTCCATTAGAAGAAATGGTTTGGAGTATTTTGGGGTTTTGTTTTTGTTTTCTTTTTGGAGGGGGCTGCGGACTTGGTGCTGACTTTATTTGGAACATTGAAATATTCTGGATACTATTTTTGAATAAAAATTTTCTCCTACAAATTTCACTCAGAAAGAGTTGAGATGAAAGAAAGCAACCCTAAAATTATTTTACCAATTCCAAACCTTCAAACAATATTGGAATATTTTAATTGAAGATCCACAGTGTATTTGGTTACAATCTTTCTTTCCATGACGATGGACTGCCAGGCTGAAAAACAACGAGGGTGGTGATGAGGGAAAATTTTTTTTAACCTAGTAGAGACTAACTACAGCGTAAAATTCTGTAAAGTGTCTAAATCCTACCCTCACAATCTCTGAGGTTCTGATTCATCATCAGAGCCTAGTCTAAGAAGTCTCTTCAACTGTTGGGCAGTCTATTTTGGAGAATAATCTCCTCAGATGCACACCCCTTATAACCAAATGTTCAAATGATTCATTTTCCAATGTCTTGCACCAACTTATGCCAGAAAATGGTTTTAATGTCTCACCAAGCTGATGGAGTTTCTGTTGACATATCTGAAGATGTAGAAAATTGGGAACCAAAAAGAATCAAAGACATTTTCCCCAGGAAGTTCAAAGAGTCTGCCAGCTGTCTCAGGTGTCTGGCTTGTCGCAAACCCAGGGAAGTTTGTGGTCCCTTGGGCCAAGGACATTTTGATGAATGTGTATGTTCAATAGGCACCCGACCTGTTGTAGTCTACATCACCCCTTTTCTAAATCACCACCACCACCATCACCAACAACAAAACACATTGTCCAAATAGGCATCTTCCAAGTTTTAGTCAAAGACATATGAGGGAATAAAAGTCACTAGGAGGTAAAATACTTCAATTAAGAGATGTTTCCCAAACTTTAGTTATTTGCATGTCACTACTGAGATCTTTGCTGTATCCTAGGACCCCTGTACTTTCAGGTTGAACCATATAAACCTAGCAATATTGGAACCTGATCTACAAAACCAGAAAATTCTAACAGTTTTGTAGAAATTTTCAAGTGGCTTAGTCTCACATTATTAACTTATGTTTTTCTTCAGCCTGACTAACTTTAAAACCTTAAATTCAAGTCAACCAATTGTGCTTCTTGGATATTTACCCAAAATAGTTGAAATTTATAGCTACACAAAAACCTGCACACAAATGTTTATAGCAGCTTTATTCACAATTGCCAAAACTTAGAAGCAATCAAGATGTCTTTCAGTAGGTGAATGGATAAACTGTGCATCCAGACAATGGAATATTATTCAGCGCTAAAAAGAAATGACCTAGCAGGCCATGAAAAGACATGGAGGAAACTTAAAGGCATATTACTAGGTGAAAGAAGACAAAAGGTTGCATATTGTATGATTCCAACTACATGACAATCTGGAGAACGCAAAACTATGGAGACAGTGAAAAGATCAGTGGTTTCCAGGGGTTAGTAGGGAGAAAGGAATGAACAGGAGGAGCACAGAGGATTTTTAGGGCCGTGAAACTACTCTGTATGATTCTGTAAAGGTGGATACATGTCATTTTACATTTGTCTAATATTTTAAACAAATGCACACCAACAGTGAATCCTAATGCAAACTCTGGTCTTTGAATGATAATGATGTGTCAGTGTAGGTTCATCAACTGTAATAAATGTACCACCTGTTCAGGATGCTGATAATGGCTATGCATGTGTGGGGACAGAGAATATATGGGAAATCCTTGTACCTTTCTCTCAATATTTTCTGTGAATCTAATAATTCTTTAAAAACTAAACTCTATTTTTAAAAAGCCTTAAATTAGTATTAAGGATTTTAGTCCTTAAGCATACTGTGGTACAAAGTCTCCAAATATGGCCACCATCAATTCCTTCCCTCTGTGAACATTCATGCTACTTCTGTCATCAAGAGATAGAGTCCATTTCTCCTTTCTGTGATTCTGGGTTGGCCTTGTGACATTTTTTGACCAATAGAATATGACCTCTTTAAGAGGCTTGACAGCTTTCACCTTGTGTTCTAAAGAGAAGCCAGCCACTATGTAAGAAATCTGAATACTCAAGACCACCATGCTGTGAAAAAGCCCAGGTACTAGGGCTTATGTGGGAATGTCACATGGAGGAGAACTGAGGAAGCCATCAGGCAGTGAGAACTGAGACTCCATACATATGACTCCGGTTGAACCATCTCAGCCAGCTCTCAGAAATTTAAGCCATCCCAGCTGAGGTTGTAGACACTGTGAAGTACAGATGAGCCGTCTTTGCTGGAAGCTATCTGAATTCATAGCCTACAAAATCAATGAGCATAATACAATATGTGCTGCTTTAAGTCCCTAGTTTGAGAATAGATCATTGAAACACTACTTGAGGACAGCTGAATGTTGATTAAGACCACAGATTCTGAAGCAGAGTGCCTCGATACTTAATAGCTGTGCAACCCTGGGTAAATTATGGCTGTGGTAAACTGCTACATTGGTGGCCCCCAATGAACCACATCACCTACTATTCACAGCCTTGTGCGATCCCTGGATGCTGACTCTGAGCTGAGCATGTGACTTGTTTTGGCCAATGGGACATCTGCAGTAAGACGCAAGTAGAGACTTGAAAAGCACTTGCATGATGGGAGTTGTCCTCTGGGAACACTTGCTCTTGGACCCCTGAGCCACCATGTAAAAAAGTTCAGGCGCCTTGCTGGAGAGATGGCACTGAAGGAGAGAGTCCCAGCTAGCCCCAACCGTTTCAGCCATCTATGCTCAGGGGCCAGATGTGGGAGTGAAGAACAGCAGAACTACCTGACTGAGCCTAGCCCAGATCACAAATTAAATAAATAAATAATTGTTTAAAGCCAGTAAGTTTGCAGATTGTTTGCTATGCAGCAGTAAATAATTAAATAGAAATACTACCCATGAAATTGCAAATGTGATTAAATATTTTTCCTAGCATACATTAAAAATTTTTTAAAGTCAATCAATGCACCAGCTAAAACAATCTTATCTACCACTTAATAATCCCCTTATCAGACTTCGGAAAATATTGGTTTAACAAGACAACAATAACAATGATAACAAGTACAATAGCAATTAATAATTTAGTGGCTACTCTTTTCCAGACCTTGGGCTAAATGGTTTACATGCATGACCTAATTTAATCCCCTCAATAACCCTGTCAGTTAGGTGCTGTTATTCCCATTTTGTAGATAATGAAATATGAGGAAACTCAGAAAGGTAAGTAATTTGCCAAAGGTCACATGAAGGTCATGTTTGATGACTCTTAGAACTTTTTGTGGAGTAGAAACTTCCCATGATCTGAAAGAAAATTAATGAGATCTACTCTTTGTATAAATGTTTCTCTGCCTTTTAGTTATGAATTGCTGATATCATTGCTTATATTATATTCAGGGGCTACTTCAGAGACAGAGCTGCTCTATATGACCAGAAACTTGGGCTACAGACAGGTTCCTCACCCTCCCACCACCTACCCACCTCCATTCCTGCTAACAGACTGTCAGGAGCAGTGCATTGTCCTCATTAGAGTCACTCTGACAATAACCAACAGTAGTTATTGGACATTTACCATGCACCGAGCTTTTTGCTGAGTGCTAGAGTCGAAATGGAAAGTTGAGAAGAGATTCAGAATAACTGTAAAATAGGGCTCCAACCCTTGAAGAATGTATGTATTTGTTAAGGAGACCAGACTAGTTTACACACTCAAAATAGTCACTAGACAAAGTAAGACCATTTAAAATTATGTGCTAAATTACACAGAACAGATATGACACAGAAGTTGGGAGAAAAGGAAAAAAACAGAGGAGGCTGAATGGAGAAGATAACTCTTGCATGCCTCAGAAGTGGGCGCAGGCTTTGCAAAATTGGAGCTGAGAGGAGAGGGCACTCTAGGTAAAGAAAACACCCAGGCAAAGATATGGCAAGGAATCATGGAACAGAGAGACAGATTGGGGGTGGAAAAGAAGTTTGGATTCATAGACCAAGAAGCACTGAACAGAATAAGATTGCGTTAAATTCACTTTGTGTCCCCAGTCTTGCACAGGGCCTGGAACATAGTTAAGTACTCACTGAATAACCATGAGTCAGGTGTGGAGAGGAGAGTCCTCTCCATGGGCACAGGGAGTATTTGTGGGTGAAGCCTGGGTTGGAGAGAGGAAGACTGGGAGGCCAGAAAGTAAACTTCCAATGACTACACAAGGATGGAGTCAGAGGCCGCGTGCACGGCCTTTCAGGAGGTGTCCTAGTGACAGTCCCAGGAGCCCAGGCAGATTCAAGACCCAGAAGAGAGCATCCTCTCCTCTTGTGGAACCTGATTGCCCTGGAACGAGGCTTCCCTGCCATATCCCAGCAGGTATCTGAGGCATAGAAGTTCACCCCACCTGCCGAGAGATATAGGAGGGTCCCAGCAGCTTCCTTTATTGGCCTTGGACAGAGCTCAGCAACTGTCTTCTTTCAGAAACTGTCCTTGACTTCACAGTGACCCATGTTTTTCCTCTAGGAGTGACCACCCCTTCCTGCCTCCCATTTTTGTCCTGAGCCTGACCGGCAGTCACTGTTTCTGAATCCAAGCTGAAGAGGGCAGGAGATCCCACAGCTTCCCAGGAACAACTGAAACACTCACTGCGCTTTGGAGGTCTCTAAAGTCTCCATCAGCCCATGAAGTCTATGTGTCTTCTTCAAAGTCTTTTGATCCGGCGAAGCCACATGCCACGCCCAATGCCCACCACGGTGAGACCCTGCTAGTGCACAGAGTCAGCAAAATCCAAACAGGCCTCCTGGCTTCCTGACCATCTGAGCACTCCCAAGCACTGGCTCAACGTTCTCACTCTCTCTTTGTTCTTCAGGGAACAGTGAGCTTTGGTTTGAGGTTACCTCAAAGGAAAAACAATTTGATGTGTGATAAGCCTCGGGCCACTGGCAGAACAGGGAGGGCCTATCAGATGAGGGCTACTATAAAACAAAGTAAGGCTTTCCTATTGGGTTAAGCTAAACTGTAGCCCTAGTTTTTGGTGAAAAGAAACCAGCTAAAACTCCAGCTCAAGGCTGACACCTGGGAATCCTTCTAGGAGAATTATAAATAAGCAAAGGAAGCCATTCTTGGAGATATGCAGAACCAGGAAAGCAATTTCATAAGCGTATACATTTCCAACAGCACCTCGGCAAAAACAGCTCAATTTGAGATATTCATTTGCATCAGAATAGTCATGAATATTCAAAAGTCAGCCAGTGTTTCAGAACCATTGTCTATTCCTGGTGCTTTCATCATCCCCTTGAAAAGCAGATCAAGGGTTTTCAAGAAAGGTAAACTTTGCTGGTCTTTGCACTGCCATGCCTGGCAGGGAAGGGGATGATTGTTTTCTCTTTCTTAATGTTAAAAAGTCTCAGCTGGTGTGAAATCTTTGCACTTTGTTCTGAGCAGGATAAGAATCATGCCAAAGACCTTGGATCTGGCCTTAGAGATACACTTTTCAAACTGCTTGGTGGAGCTTTCTGTTCCGAATCCTGCACATGTTTTCTGACATGCAGGTTACTTAAAGAGAAAACCCTGCCAGGGTCACGGGTCACATCGATGGAATGTACGCAGTGTAAGATTCAGGAGGCTCTTGTCATAGTACTTAGACTCTCCGGGTTACATTGGCCAACCCACTTATTTTTTGTATCTTAATATTTTATTTTTTTACCATAATATTTAATATTTTGCCCTTTAATTGGACAAATAAAGATTCATGTGTATTCATCCTCTCTCTTTTTTTGCCTCAGTTTTACAAACTGAAATAAGGTGATATTGCATGACTGAAAGTGCTTTGAACTCCCTAGAGGGAAAGCAGGAACTATGGCCAAGTCAGCGGTTGTCTATCAAAGCTTTCATTGCCAGAAAACAATATCATCTTTTGATTCACAAGGTATTCTCTTAGACAATTTTAATGTTAAGAAAACAATTTTCATTTTAAAAACAAAATAAGTAAATAAATAAAGAAGGAGACTCACCAGTCTACCATTTGCTGAGATGATTGGCAGCTATTTCTAGCTTTCTTTGCTAAAATTGGATTTCTTCTTTATGCTCCAAACTGATAAATGGTTCAATAACAGGTTTAAGGTGGGTTATGAGGGAAGGAGATGCAAGAAGGTTGAGCTGGTACAGACTGAATAAGAAATTCATCTCTTTGCCCCCAACACATTCCAGCTGAAGCTCATTTTATTGTCGTCTAAGCTCTGTCTAAATTGTTCAATTTATGTGACAAAGTCTTGATGGTATCTCTTTAAGGCTGTCAGAGGAGCCAATGCAATGTCAATTCAGAAGTGAAGTCATCGTCACAAAAGTGCCTTTAGTGGAAAATGACAATGTGGGAAGTCTTACCTGTTCTTTTGCAATTATTTCCGTATTCAATTTGCAAGATAAAGGATGAGTGCCTCTCCACCCACCCTATACCTCTGCCATCAGACTATGTTCTTTCCATTTATTTCTCAGGGTTGGCCTCAAATCACTAGACAGTCCTTGAATGTTAGTGCTGGGGAGATTTGGGATATTGTTTAGCCTCAGTTACAGGATCTGAGAATTCAAAAAATAGAATTGTTTACAATGAATATTTTTATCAATCAGGCATTTAAAGCAAAGAAAAACAAAACATGCTTTGCTGTTGTAAGACTAAAAAGGATCTGAACCAAAAAGAAAAAGGCTGGGGGTGAGGTGAATAGGGATAGGGGGTGGTCATACTGCCCCATGGATTGAAGAATAAACACCGTGGCTTCCCTGCTTCTCTGGGAGGCAATTCCTAGGTGCGTTCTGCATAGTCCCAGGAGTCCCCAGTGAAAATGACCTCTTGAGGCCCACAGCAGTAAATTGCACATAAGCTCACCCATTACTGGGTTTCCCTTCTCCTACTCCTTTCCCTACTCCTTCACAATGCTTCCCAAGATCATCTCCCAGATAAACTACTTGCACCCAATTCCTGGTCTCAAGGTCTGCTTTTGATAATGGGGAAGTTTATACATCAAAAAGGCATTGCCCTTCATGGAGAGGTTCTCGATCCGGGGTGATTCTGCCCTCTGGAGGACATTTGGCAAAATCTAGAAATGTTTTTGCTGTCACAGTTGGGGAAGGGAGTGTTACTGGCATGTAATGGGAAGAGGCCAGTGATGCTGCAAATATCCGACAATGCGCAGGACAGCCCTTCGTAACAAAGAGTTAGTGAGCCTGAAATGTCAGCAGCGTCTAGAATGGGAGACTCCACCTTGGAGTACATGTTCTTCATGTCTCATACCATCAGCAAAACTCCTTACCCTAAAAATTATACAAAAGTCTGCTTTGGAGGATGAATTTCTAAGGAAGAGCCATCTAGACTATCTCATCTCTTCCTCTGTTGTAATAATAGAAGAGTTCTATTCTAGGGTGTGGCAAAGGTGTGGTCCCTGAAGCTACAAATATGAAAGTGGTGATATTGAAGGGGACAAGGCTGGCATTCAGCTGGGGCAGCATGGATCACGATAGGCAACTTCAGGGATATCACAGGCAAAGCACTAGGTCAACCATGTTTGGAAAAGCAACTTCTTTTTTAACCACTGAAGTGCAACTGAACATAGACCTACTACATGCTGAAATTATTTTGGTATTAATTGTGTTATTTTTAACAAAATTTACCTAAACTCTTAAGATAGTGTTAACTGTACCTAAACAGATCCCAGACATTCTAGGTAAACATAAATAAGCGTAGTTCATTTTACAGATGAAGAAATTGAAGCTCAGATTAAGAAAGCTGCTCTTTGTCACACAGTTAGCAGGTGCCAGATCCGGGCTGGGACACAGGTATGTGAACTCCCACCTTGTTTACTCCTTCACCCAGGGGCAGAGAAGAACATATGGGAGAGCCTAGTGTTTTATTGCTGGGTGGATTATATAAGTCCAGCAGATGGCTAACGCTGAAGCCAGCAGTTTCTCAAAATTCCCAGATCCTAAGAAGTGTCAGTCTCATCATGGTGAACTGTGCCCATCTTCTCTTGTATCTTAAACTATAACAGCACACACACACACACACACACACACACACACACCATATTCCTTATCCTGGAAAACAATACAGAAAATTTACCTTTAAAAAACTTTAAAATTACAGGTAAAGATGAAGATTGCAAAGCGAAATAAAGCTTATCCTGAGGAATTCTGTCTCCAATTTCCTAAGAAGATGCCATAGGTATCTAAAGAAAACAAATAAGGGTGCTTTAACCATAACAGTTTTACTCTGAGGAAGATCCCGGATATTAGCTCATCCACACCGACCTTAATTTTATAGGGAGGAAGGCAAGGCACAAAGAAGATAAGGAACACATGTAAACTCACTCAGCAGAGGCCAGAACATTCCCTGCCCATGACTGTAGAACTCGCCTCTGGAGCCAATTTTCTAACATGGTTCTCATTTTTAAAATGCTGGTCTTCAAATATTGATACATTTCTAAGCTAGAGTGTTAATGTGCAATCCAAGAGGCACAAAAGAAAAGGTGGAATGAAGCTCATTTGCCTTACAGGAATTTCTGAGTTATTTTCTTCTATAGTCATCTATAACATGAATCTCCTTTAGGGTTCCATGCAGAAAGAAATTTCTACCAAGTTCTAGATGACAAATTTGGGAGAATAGTTAGCATTTACTAGAAATGAAATAAACATGTGGTATGTAACTACATAGTCTTTGGTTTCATTGGAGATTGGTGTGAGTGGCTGAAGTTTTGCAGTTCTATCACATTAATTAGAAAATCAGTGCAAAGCAACCTTTTTTTTTTTTAGATCATTGATTTTTTTCCCTCAAATTTAGGAAAAATGACAAGAAAATTCATGTGTTGGGCTTTTGTTAAATTTTGTATTCTAACTAAACTACACAGCACTTGAGTGCTAGAAACAGATAACATTTGCCTTCCTATCTCTAGTGCTTAGCACAATGCCTGGCACTTAGTAAGTCCTTCACATAATTTATGTTGAATGAATGAATGAGTAAATGAATGTCAATGATTGCTTTAGAAGGCATTCTGCCTTGATATGAATTATTAATAAATGTAAGTCAATTTATTTTTCACAAGTATGTTTGAATTTTCCTGTCCTTATATTTCTTGCAACCCTGGTCAATCTCAGAACATCCATTTTTTTACATTAATAATTCAAAGAAGGAATTCCTGAAACAGAAGTCTGAATAGGAATGCAGATAACAGGGTTCCAAATGAACAGGTAAGACTTCCCACATTGTCATTTTCCACTAAAGGCACTTTTGTGACAATGACTTCACTTCTGAATTGACATTGCATTGGCTTCTCTGACAGCCTTAAAGAGATACCATCAAGACTTTGTCACATAAATTGAACAATTTAGACAGAGCTTAGATGACAATAAAATGAGCTTCAGCTGGAATGTGTTGAGGGCAAAGAGATGAATTTCTTATTCAGTCTGTACCAGTTCAACCTTCCTGCATCTCCTTCCCTCACAACCCACCTTAAACCTGGTATTGAACCATTTATCAGTTTGCAGCATAAAGAAGAATAACTTACAATAACACAGAAATAAACACAGAAAGCAAGAGTTATAAAGCTTGAGTGTTCTTTCCCTATTTCTGTTTATTTTTTAGTATTCTTCAATGGGTTCATTTTAAGTGCCGGTGGCAGTGTGGAGATGTGGTCATGGGCAGGGACTTTGGAACCAGAAAGACATAAAGTCAAGTCCCAGACCTTCCACTTTCCAGCCACATGACTTTGGGCTAGTTATTTCAGCCCTCTGTGCCTCAATATCCACATCTATGTGGTGGCACCTATCTCATGAGGCTGTTAGAAAGACTAAATGAGATACATACGAAAGTGCCTGGTGTATACTAGATGCCCACTGAATGTTCGAAAGATAAATAGATAAGTCTCCACCTGCTCATGATTACCCCACTTTTCTATATTCAGAGTCCATTCAAGATCTTGATTATATCTGTTTCAGTTGTCTATTATGTCGTTAAGAAGCCACTCCAAAACTTAGTGGCTCAAAACAGTAAGAACGCATCATTTCTTATGATTGTGAGTTGTGACTGAGTGGTTTCTCTGCTGGTCTTACCTGGGCTCACTATGGAAGGTTAACTATGCTCTGGACCTCTCTCTCTGTGTGGTCTTTCATCTGGGCTTCATCATCATATAGTGGCCACAGGGCAGGATTCCAAATGAGAACAGGAAGAAGCTGCACAAACTCTTGAAGTCTAGGCTCTAGAATATGCACAACATAACTTCCACCACATTCTATTGGTCAAAGCAAGTCACAGGGCCAGCTCAGTCTGAAGAGGGTATAGACTTCACCTTTGGATGGAGGAGCATCAAAGTCACATTGCAAAAGTCTATGCATACCGCTATGGGATACTTTGTGTCCATGACATAATCCACCACAATTCCCTCACCTCACCTCATGCACACCTTCTTGGACTGTGCCTTCCCAATCTTCCACTTCCACTTCACAAATCTTTCAGTCTTTGCATAAAGTAAAAATAGCATTGTCACACAGCCAATGACTGCTGGAGAATCATGCTTACAGTAAGTCAGCGAACAAAGAGCTTGTGTCCAATGTAAGATAGACACTCAAATCTAGGGACAGATTCAGAAAGAGCCATTTTCCAAAAAAGAAGCTAACAAGAACCCGCATGTCATGATCTTTTGTCCCTGAAGTAATTAATCCAAATGTGGGGCTTTGGAGTTGTTTTACTTATGGTTATCTCAATCCTACAGCCAGATTACCTCAATCCTGGCGTGTGGCAGCCATGGGGATGAGCCACTCAGATTTCCCGCAAGAGAGAACCTATTGGGATGAGGGCAGTTAGCTGATGGCCTTCATCTGCCACACCCCTGGAAATCACTTGTGTCCTCTTGGTGGCCACAGTGTCTACAGGCTGCCCCAGGCAATGATTGAACGTGGTGAAGGTACCAGGTTTGGGACATTTCTGTTCTGGGGCTCTGCATTGGCCTGACTGAGATTTTCTTGCAGCTGCACTCTTCATGTCTTAAATAAGAAATCCTTTCCTTCCCCCAAGGTCAAAAAATATTAATCTATACTTTCTCCTAATAATTTTAAAGTTTTGCTTTGATTGTTAAAGACTTTCATTTGTCAGGAGCGATTCCAGGGTATGGTGTGAGGTAGGAGTCCAGTTTCATTTCTATCCATATGGATAAGCACATTTTTAACTGCACTTAACATATAGTTCCTCCTCTCCCAACTGCCAAGCTGCCCCTACCATCTATCAGAGTTCCATGTATTCATAGGTCTGTTTGGGAACACTACCTTGTGCTCCACTGGTCACTTTATCTACTGCTGTGCCAGTTCAGCACTGCCTTCCTTCCAGTTGCTTCATAATAACTTGGGTTATCCATAAGGTAAGCCTCTCCCCAGTCTTCTTTAGAAATGCTTTCACTCTGTCCCCTCACTCTTCCAGATACATTTTAGAGTCAGCTTCTAGTTCTGTGAAAAACCCTGTTGATGTTTTGCTTGGTATCATTGAATTTATAAGTCAACTTGAGGAGATTTCGCTTTTTAAAATTTCTTTCATTCTTTTTCCCTTGGTCCTGTGACTAAATGCCTGGCTGCCTGTTGCTCTGCACCCAGATGTGGAGGAGCCGATGGCTCCTTATAAAGGCCTTCAATTATTAATTTCTGTTTTTTAGCCCTCTTCCTTACTCTGAATCAGTCCCAGAGATCAATTCTCCTTTTTGCTGTACCTTAGAGGTAATTTTTACTTTCTCATTGTATTAATCAGGGTTCTCTAGAAGGACAGAATTAATGGAATATATATGGAGTTTATTACGTATTAACTCACATGATCACAAGGTCCCACAATAGGCCATCTGCAGGCTGAGGAGCAAGAAGAGTCAGTCTGAGCTCCAAAACTGAAGAACTTGGAGTCTGAAGTTCAAGGGCAGGAAGCAGCCAGCACAGGAGAAAGACGTAGGCTGAGAGGCTAGGCCAGTCTAACGTTTTCATGTTTTCCTGCCTGTTTTTTGCTGGAAGCTGATTAGATGGTGCCCTCCAGATTAAGGGTGGGTCTGCCTTCCCCAGCCCACTGACTCAAATGTTAATCTCCCCTTTGGCAACACCCTCACAGACACACCCAGGATTAATACTTTGCATCCTTCAATCCAATCAAGTTGACACTTGGTATTAACCATCACACTTGTTTCTATCTTTAAAACTTTTCCATGATCAATAAGCACTATCATTGCAATAAAATGAACAAACAAAATGGTTATCTTGTTCCCTTGGTGATAAATTCAAGTCCAGCAGTCAAATTTCTTAATAACTTCAACCCCAACAGGATCAGTGTATACCCAGCCAGTATGTGCTCCCAGGTCAATGGCAGACGTTGGTAATCAGTCACACACATTTACCTCATGTACCATGTCATCAGAATCTTTCTCAACATAGACAAGAAGGCTGCCACTGCCAACTTATCAAAGTTGTGAGGAAAACATTTTTGCCATCCAGGACAGAGTGATCATTCACTCTTCCTCCTAGATCTATATTCTACAAATAATTCTAAAGGAGTCAGTTCAGGATGCTGGAAAGAGCACTGCACATGGAACCAGAAGCTCTAGTGAACAGGTTTGGCTCTTCTTGGGACAGACAGCCACTTCCCTCATCCTCAAGCTTCCTCTGCTGTGAAATCTGGAAGTCGACCTAAGTGCTCTACCTGCTGTAGCACCTGATGTGATTCTAAATTTCATTTTTTCCCCAGGCACTTGATGCAGCCAAGAAAACAAACAATGATAATAATGCCACATATCAAGGGCCTCCTCTGTGTTAAGGATGGTGCTAAGCACTTTACTGGATTATCATTCCATTTACTGCTTATAATATTACATGATGGTACTGTTCTCCCCATTTTACAGATGAAAAAATTTAGAATTAGAGAAGGAAAGTACCTTGTCTGAGACCATCCAGCAAGTCAATGGATGCAGATGTGAACCCAAATCTGACTATAGCAACTGCTGCCCATGCTCTGCCCACACCCCACATGGCACTCATCGTTCCACTGCCTTCTGTTGCAAGCATCGGCCATGCTCCACTTGAGGGCTTTTTGGCAGCCCAGTGAGGCAGGCCAGTAGTCTCAGAAGCAAAGGGAGTTAATGCCCCTGGAAACAGCTCTCATATAATGACAGATGAGAGTTGGAGGATACATACCCCATCTCCCTCACCTCTTGGTTGGGATGACTCTGAGGCTTATTTTTTCCTTTCCTTGCCTTGCTTCCTCTCTTCCCCACATTTGCTTCCTGGGACCATATCTCCCCAAAATTTCTTGTACTCAGATTCTTCTTGCTGGGTATTTTTTCCTGGAACTGAAACCAAGACGACCTTGCACCATGCTAGGCTACCATGAAAAGTAGACAATAGTTCTACAAAAACACACCTAAAATTTGCTTTTCCGCTCCTACTGCATTCCCTTTGAGTTTGAAGCATATAGTCCTGTTATATCAGAGTCTGTGTCCCTTGAGAGAGAAGAGTTAGGGACACCTGGGGTTTGTACAGCTATAGAGGTCATGAGGCTTGAGAAAGTAGACCCCTGCATTCTTGTTCTGCCTTCAGCCACTTCCCCACTCTGTGCTCACGGACAAGTATGGAAACTCAAATGCCTACTTCTTCATTTGTAAACAGAAAGCTCTATGATTTGGACTCAGATTTTAGATTTGGAACTCAAGATAATCCAGCACGGATTGGCTGATCTATAGTTAAGGCTGGAATGCATCACTTTAATGGAGCTGACAACTTTGCATAAAGGAAGTAAAGACCCAGACACTGGCATGCAGGAAAAGATGAAAACACAATACTAAACAAGGAAATAAGATCAACAGAGATAAAGGGCTGGGCAGTCAGTCCTAGGTGAAAATGTTCATTGTAATGCAGCCTTTTGGAGAAAGATGGAATGTAAATCTCGCAAAATACAATGTGTCCAGAGCTAAATATGCAGCCATTATGATGATTTTCCAAGAACTGTCATATTCAATTATAGCGCTGAGATGTTTCTTTTCAGCTACATCAACACTTTTACACAATTAATAATCTCTTTTTAGAATCAATTTTATTTCTCAGTGGCAGAGGCATTACTGAATGCCATGTCCACCAGCCCTGGCTTCGTGGTGGTTGTTTGTGGGACCAACTGTAATAATTCTTGTGATTTTATTCAAGGAATTTGGGAAGAGGAGAAGATTCCTAGTAGAGCTTGAAAACAAAGCAAAGAAATCATCCCATATGACTTTCTCCCCTGAAGTTCTCTGTGACTCCCTGTCTGCCATCAAGCTTGGGCTTCGATGTTAATTTTTCCATCTGCTTTGGCTGCAGGTAATTTGGAGACACTGACGTCATCAGACCATCTGTTCAGTAAAACCACAGCAATGCTTCCTCCTGAGTTGTTTATGCCTTGACAGCTACTTTGGGCTATTTTCAATATACTCGAAGCAGAGACTAAATTGTGGTCCAAACAGTCCCTTAGCATTTCATCAAAGTGTAAAAATTAAAGTTAATTCTTTTTGTAATTGTAACAAAAAGAATCAGGTGCACACCGAGTTATGGAAACTACTGGTTAATCTCAAGACAAAGGAAAGAAGATAGTTTGCATCATGATTTTATTCTTCCTGATGCCTTCTGACAGACTCAGTTTGTCCAGTCTGACCATTCCAGTTATGCCTAGGGCCTGACACAGGATAGTGCCAAATAAATTTTGTAGGTTGAATGACCAGTATTTCCTTTTTCTAAGGCACTCTTGAATATAATCCATTTATATATATTCTTTCCAGTCAGCTGTCTTCCTGTGACCAGGAAGAACTGGGAGTTAACTTTCACTTCCTCTTCAAGAGGAACTTGAGAGGGCTGCAGAGGAAATGGAGATTTCATCACTTCAAAACCTGTAGAGACCCCATTACACGTTTTGGAGGGTCAGTACTGCCTCTAGAATAGAGTAGATGTTTTTTAATTCCTACAATGTGAAACTGATAGCAAATATTAAACCAAAAGCAAAATGGATTTTTATTTTAATGCAAATCATGAAGACTGGATATACTTCTTCAAATAAATCTTAAGAGAGACAACTTACAATTTTAAATAAACAATTTTAATGCAAATCATGAAGACTAGATGTACTTCTTAAAATAAATCTTAAGAGAGACAACTTATAATTGACCTACATGAGCATCATGTCTCAAGTGATTTTACATTATAGTACATTATGTGTGCTATGTTGCACAAGTATCCTGAGATCCCCTTGCATTGCCTGAATGCCAATTTTGTTTTCATATTTAAGAAATAATATTTTTAAATTCATTTCTTATTTCTTGCTGCATTCTTATCCCTTCCTTCTTCTCTTCCTCACTCCCTTCCCACACTAACTCAGACCTAAGTCCTGTTGAGTTTGCCTTCTAAAAATAGTTCTTGACTCCTCCCATTTTTATTTTCTTTCCTAGCATTATGTTAGATCAAGTTACATTCATCTCTCATCTGGAGGTCACTGCTCTTTTAACATCCACTCTTGTCCTCTCTAGTTTGTTTCCTACAAGTTACAATGTAAATTTGATCATACTGTCCTCCTAAAGACCTTTAATGACATACCATTGTTTTTATAGTGAAGATCACAATCCCTAATAAGTTCTCCAGGGCTCTGCACCATTGTCCTCTGACAACATAGTTAGGGGTCATTCACATTCCTTCACATTCCTTCCTCTTCTGTACTTCAGACACTGTGGATTTTTGTTTGCTTGTTTGTTTCTAGTCCTTCCAACAGGCTGGCTCCCCCTTGTCACAGGTCCTTTGCACATGATGTTTATTCTTACTGGTCACTCTTCCCCTAGTTAAAGCCTACCTATTTTTCAGATCTCAATTTTTTTTAAGTTTCTCTTTAAACTAATCTTCTAGACCAAGCCTGGTCCCTCTGTCTGCTTTCACTTTCTTTCTTGGTAACAGAAGCCCCAGTTTTTAACAGGGCACGTAACTTACAAGCCCTTATTACAGCTAAGTGTGGAGGTGTGATTAAATTATGGCCAAAGATTTGTAAGTGAAAGTGATGTGTTCATTTTCCAGGACATGCCTTTCATTATACCTTTCTCCTTCCTCTGGCTGGAATACAGACATGATGGCTGGAGACTAAGCCATTATCTTGGACCATGAAGTGGAAGTCACATGCTGGGGATAAGAAACAGCAAGATAGAAGGAACCCGGGTCACTAACACTGTGGGGCACAGTATCAACACTGGTTTACCTACAGTGACATGTGAGAGAAGTAACTTTCTATCTTGTGTAACTCATCTTCATTTTGGTTTATTTATTTCAATTTGTATTTGAATCAAATTCAAACTTATGCAGTGTGATTAATATGTCTCCCCCCATCAAACTATAAGCCATATGAAGGCAGGGACCATGTCTGGATGAACTTTGTATTCCCATGACCCATCAGGACACCTGGCAGATGCTCATAAATATTTGTAGAAAGAAAAAAAGGAAGGAAAGGAGAAAAGAAAGAATGCCTATACTTCCTAGAATTTGAGAAAATTTTAAGTGTATCTTTTATAGACAAAGTTGTAGTAAGATCTGCCAATCCAACCCACTATCTCATTAGGCAAGGCTCAAAATTAATCTCCTGACACTCTGCAAAGCAAAGCTGGGAAGAAGGGAAGAGGAACAGCATATACAAACAAATGGACACGTGAGCAGGGCAGTGCAGTCAGCAGCGGCCAGGTCATGGGGGTCTTGTCAAGGACAAGGCAGATTTTACCCTGGTAGCAATGAAGATATATCAAGGGGTTTTGTTTATTTTTTATGACATAATATATTTGAGAAATATTATAGTAGTTGCTATGAGGAAGTTGGATAGCAGGGAAGAGGTGCTGGAGACTATCCAATCAGTGTCAGGCTGAATAATGATGAAAATTAGTGCTTATGATAATTGTTAATATTGTTATCAATGTCCAGACTCCTCTCCTTCAGGACATATACCAGGATTGCACTTCTAGTCTTCCTTATGGTGTAGTGGTGCCATGTGATTAGTTCTAGCAAGTGAATTGTGATCAGAACTGATGTCTATCGTCTCCAGGTTGAGAAATTCATTGCCAGAATGATATCCTCCATAGTGTTCTTTCCCTCTGCCTTGGCAACTGCCAATGTTCCTGACAGTGGATGCTCCATCTACCCAGGTCCCAGAGTTAAGATGACACAGATCAGAGCCCACAGCTAACACAAAGCAGACATGAGGTGTGAGTGTAAGCCAATCTTTGTTCTTTGAAATCACTGAGATATTAGGGTTGTTTGTTACAGCAGTACATATTTGCGTATCTTGACTGAGCAATGTCCACTTTTAGCAATGCTTTGAGCATTGGCCACAAGATAAATCCACAAATGAGATACAATAAAACATTTCAAGATTAATAAAACAGAATAGGCTTAAGTTTTAAAATATTGCCCTCTCTGCTTTTGAAAATTAACAATTAAAATAACTTCATTTTCTTGACAAATCTTTGATGCCCACTTCTAGAAATGTTAGTAGAAAACCTGTTTGCCACCCAATTAATTAATTATTAAAGAGCAGTTCTAAAAATGACATTGATTAAAGCCATGCACTTCTTTCCATGTTCCATTGTGACTTTGAGTCTTCTGAATAACCTGACTCAAGTAATATGTACCATATACTCCTGAAATGCCAGTCAGTGTGTTGGATGGGAGGATACAAACAACAAAAACACAAAGACCATGCCTTTCAGGTGCTCACAGTCTGGAAGCAGAAATAAGCACATAAACAAAAAATTAGTTAATCCCTGTGACTCAGTTTTATCATTATTAGATGAGGATAATTATAGTACCTGCCTCTTGAGTTGTTGTGAGGATTGAATACAAAACAGAAACATATGATGTGCTTAAAACATGCTTCACAAACAAACAAGTATGGACTAATCAGGGTTATTATGAAGGAATTTGTAAAGTGTCACATGGGTACCTGTAAGGGAGGAATTAACTACAGGATGGTGTGGGTAGCAAACACTCCACATCCTACCAGTCTCATATCCCATCAGTCCCACTTGAGTTTCCCTGAAGCTGCAATGTGAATTCTCTATGCATGCTGACAGCTTCCCTCTTCAAGCCTGAGCCTTTCTGCCTCCATGTCTGAGGAAGAGCTTTCTGTGGCACAAGTGTGGGTCTTGCTCAGCTGTGCTCAGGGCAGCCTGGAAGTGCTGGGGATTTACCAACCCCAGAAGCATTTCTTAACCAATGAGGGATAGAGTTGGCAAATAAATACCCAGCTTCCCTGTTCCACAGTGGGACAATTCCAAGGCATATTCTGTGCAGTACCCTCAGGGGTCTGAGCAGGACTGAGTCCCATTTACCCACAGCAATAACTGATTGACTCATGCACACTCCATTGGTTTTCCTCCTTTCCCATCTTACCTTCTCTACTCCCTTACTTGTGCCAGTTAAACAAACTGTGTCTAAGGCCTTGTCACAAAGTTTGCTTTTGAGGGGACTTAAACTTTGAGACACTGGAGTCAGGGAAGGAAAAGTGAGAGAAAGAAGGTAGAGAAAAGAAATGATGTTTGAGATACGCCTTAAAAGACTATTAGAATCCACCAGATGGGGAGGTGGAAAGTACTTCACTGGGAACACAAAGAGGCAAAAGCATGGAGGCTCAAGGGATATATTGAGCCTGGAATACACCAGAGGGATTTGCTGGGGATGGAGGGAGCAGACCAGCACTGGGAAGTCATCTAGAGGCAGCTCAAGTAGAGGCTTGTGTGAGGAGTGGGTTGAAAGATGAAAAATGATCCTTTTTAGCACAATGAAATCTATTCAAGAACTATAAAAACCCCATATTGAAGCCTGTTCCCTTGAGTTCTGCTTCCCATTTGAGAAAAGGTTAGGAGCCATTAAACAGAATGATATGGTTTGGCTGTGTTCCCACCCAAATCTCATCTTGAATTGTAGTTCCCATAATCCCTATGTGTCGTAGGAGGGACAAGGTTTGGATAACTGAATCATGGGTGTGCTTTCCTCCATCCTGTTCTCATGATAGCGAATTCTCATGAGATCTGATGGTTTTATAAGGGGCTTCACCCTTTGCTGGGCACTCATTTTCTCTCCTGCCCCTCTGTGAAGAAATGTCTTCTACCATGATTGTAAGTTTCCTGAGGCCTCCCCAGCCTTGCAGAACTATGTAAGTCAGTTAAACTTCTTTCCTTTGTAAACTACCCAGTCTCAGGTATGTCTTCATTAGCAGCATGAGAATGAACTAATACACAGAATATGCACTGGGGTAGACAAATTTAGGCACACACGAGCCCAGGATTCCAGAGGCACCTTGCCTCTCTTTGTGGCTTCAGCAAGCCAGCAATATTGAGACACAAAGCTTTTTCCTTTTAGGACTACAGCAATTGTCTTCTGTATCACTACCAGAAACAAAGATATGTTTATTTAGTGCAGGTTAAACACTAATGCTTTTTAGCAGGATTTATAGTTCTCGCCTGAGTCCAGGAGTGGATCTTTGTGCCAGGTGCTCCCAGGGAAGTGGCACTCTAACTGGGGGAGGGGAATGGGGAGGGTAGTGTACAATGTCCTTCTCTACTCTTGGGGTATTCAAATACTGAAGATCCCAACAAAATAGCCAATGCTCAATGATTCTCTTTCCATATCATTTAAGTTCTGCTTTCCTGCTCCTCTTAGTAGCTAGTCGTGTTTTACGGTCATTTCCAGTGATTTGACAATCATAAAACAGTACACCTACAGCAGCTTATACAAGAGCTGCATATGTACATATATGTGCACCTACAACTGCTGCCATCAATGACCTTAGCCTTACCATTGTAGCGTACAACTGCCTGACTTCCAGCCACCTATGGGCTTACTTGGGTGGTTGGAGCCCACTCTGTCCAAACATACCAAGACACAAGTCCCAGTGCATTAATGCCTATCCCCATGTCACAGCCCAACAGCAACTGAGAGTTGAAGGATAAATACCGCCCTACCTTCTGCCCTCAGGTGGGTTGACTCCGGGGGCATGGTCTATATTGACTTCTAGGGCTGTCCTCAGTGATAACTGGCTTCAACTTGTACCTTTCATTGAAGCCTTCCTTTTCCTGTCCCACTTCCTCACACCAGTGCCCTTTGGGATTATCTCCCAGATAAACTATTTGTACTCAATTTCTGGTCCCAGGGCTTCTTGGGGAATCCATATTTAGACAACAATCACCAATCTATCTTTCCATTTTAGTGCCAGCTCCGACAACACTGTTTTGTCCAATGAAAACTTGTGGGATTTCAAAAAATCATTTTGATGTTTTACTGGTTATGTTTGAATTCTCCCCATTACTACAGAAACTAGAAAGTGTTATCTATGTAATAAGAATATGCCATAGATGTGGATTTGAGTGAGGAGGCAGAGTTATTGCAGGACTGGCTGGAAAGAGGGTCCCTAAAAATGCATACTGGGAAGACAGATGTAAGAGGAATTAAAAGTGGCTCACTAGCTAGCTAAAAAAGTAAAAAGACAGAAAACAGTAAGGTGACAGGCAGAGATAAATAAAGATAGATTTGCACTGAGAAAAGAACGGTCTCTCACTTTTTCCTTCTCTAGAAGCTGAGTGCAATGTGCTGAGCCACAGGTGATGAATCTTGATTGGTTTATGTCAACTGTGACAACATTGTTTCCACTATTACTCCTTCTTTGCTGCTAAAAGTTGCCACATGACTAGTTCTGGCCAAAGAGGTGTAAGATAAAGCTCACTGGGGGATTCTAGGAAGGTTTTTGCTTTCCTGATTTTCCTGATAAAAGGGACAGAATAAGATGTCCCTGTTCCATTGGTGTGTGTGTGTGTGTGTGTGTGTGTGTGTGTGTGTGTGTGAGAAATACAGATATGATACCTAGAACTGCAGCAGACATCTTGTGATCATGAGGCAACAGGCTCACATGCTAAGAATGGCTGAGTGGAAAGATAGAGTCTGTCTACATTAAGCATTCTCCTGGACTGCTGATACGTGACACATTTGTTACAGAGAAAAATAAACCTCCATTTGTCTAAGCAACTTCTAGTGAAGTGTGAAGTTTTCTGTTACTTGCAAACCAAGATATTCCTAAGTCCTAAAAATACTATCTTTCATCCCCAAGTCCTTTAAAAAATATTAGTATATGTGGCAATGACAACTAATTAGGAGTAATATTAGATCAATAAAATCTTGGTTAATTAAAATGAAGTGTTAAGACCCACAGTTCTAAGTTCAGTTAAGCTATAGAAAGTAATTAATTGATTCATTAATTGGAAAGAACTACATGTTGAAAGACTGCTGCTATTAGCAGTCAGTAACCCAATTTGATTGCTACAAATAGCCAATCTTCTGGGAATACTTAGAGATTATACACACATACTGTATGTATATGACCTCTGAGTATTCCCAGTACTCATATATACATAGACATATAAGCTTATTCTCAGTACAGCATATGTGTGTGTATGTCTATATTCATATACATATATATCTATATACATATACATACATACACACACACACACCTCTCTTAGATAACATATAGAATATTTCACCTCTTGGTTTTTTTTTTATCATCTAAGAATACATCTTGAAAATTGTCCCATATCAATTCAAAGAGCATTTCTTCATATCTTTTTTTTTAATAGCTGCAGGGTATTCTGCTGTGTGAATATCTTATGTTCTAGTCAAATCACTTTCATATGGATGGTGTTATGAACTGAATTATGTCCCTCCTCCAATTCATGTATTGAAGTCCCTAGCCCCCTTTACCCAAGAATGTGACTATATTTGGAGGCAGAACCTTTACAGAGGTAATTAAGGTTAAATGAGGACATAAGGGCAAGGCCCTAATCCAATAGACTGATTTCCTTATGAAAAGAGGAAGAGAAACCAGAGGAAAGGCCATGTGAGGACACAGCAAGAAGGAGGCCATCTGTAAGAAAGGGAGAGAGGTCTCAGGAGAAACCAACCCTCTTGACACCTTGATTTGGACTCCCCAGCTTCCAGAACTGTGAGAAAATAAACATCTGCTCAAACCACCCAGTCTGTGGAGTTTTCTTACGGCAGCCTGGAAAAATAATACAATGGATATTTAGGTTGTTTCCAATATTTTTAACACTGTAATTAGTGCTATAATTAATAATCTTATAAAATGTTGTTTCATATTTTTAGAAATATATTCTCAGGATAAATGCCTAAAGCAGAATTGTTGGATCAAAGGCTAAATGGGTAGGAACAGATACTGACAAATTCCCCTCTATAGGGATCCCACCACTTTGCAGTCCCCAAAATGATATATTTTGGTGCCTGATTCCCCAGCAGTTTTGACAACAGGCCGTGTTAAAATTCTTAATTTTCACTAATCTAACAGGTAAAATGGCACACCAGTATGGTTAGTTTACATTTCTTTTAAGATGAGTAAAGTCAAGCATTTCTTTAAATGTAAGGGCCTTTGGTAAACCTTTTTCTGTGAACTGTCTGCACATGTCATTTATCTTATTTTTTAGTTAGATTTCTACTTTCTTTTTCCTTCATTTTTAAGAGTTCTTTATGCATATTTATGTACATAGATTGATAGACAGGAATTCTCTTTTATCTGTTATACATGTTGCAAATATTTATTCTCAGTTTTTACTTGCCTTTTGACTTTATTGCAAAATTTTTTATTTGGAAACCATTTTAAAATTACAGAAAAGTAGCCAGAATAGTATAAAGCATTATCTTTTACCTTTTACCCAGGTTTGTTAACTGTTGACATTTTGTCACATTTGCTTTATTTCTCTCTTACTCTGAACATTTGAGGATAAATTGCAAATATTGAATCCCTTTCCCCCTAAAATACTCCAATGTGAATTTTCGACAACAGAAAAACTTAAATTGATACACTATTGTTTAATCTGCAGATTTATTCAAGTTTTTCCAATTATCTCAATAATACCTTTTACAGTTTCTTTTTCTGGTCTAAGGTTCAATCCAGAATCGTGCTTTACATTTAGTTCTGGTTATCTCTTCAGTCTTCTTCAATCTAGTATGGTTCCTCACCTTTTCTTTGTCTTTCACGATGTTGAAATTGTGGGGAAGCACAAGCCATTTATTTTGCAAAGGGTCCTTCAATATGGATTTGTCTGATGTTTCCTTGTGCTTAGATTCAGACTGTGCATTTGTCACAGGAATGTCACAGGGTGATACTGTGTCTTTCCTGGTACAGCATAGCAAGAGGCACATGATGTTGACTCATTATTGTGATGTTGACTTTGATCACTTAGTTCAAGTGGTAACTACCAGCTTTTGTCATTGTTGAATTACTATTTCCCTTTTGTAATTTTGTAAGTAATTTGTGGGGTGATAAAAATCTTGTTTCTTATCACACTTTTACACATGAGTTTTAATATCCATAAATGATTCTTGCCTGAATGAATTAATACTACAGTGTTTACAGAATAAGGATTTTCTAATTCCATCATTTATTCTATAGTTATTCATTGTCATTCCACTGTTAGGAAGTTCTTTTCCTCCTCTCTGTAACTCTCTCTCTATTTCTGTGTCTCTCTCCCTATTTTTCTGTCTCTCTCCATATCTCTCTACTTGTCCACCTCTTTAAAGTTCATGTAGACTCATGGACTCTTATTTTATGCAGTGAGTTATACTTCATTACTACAATTATTTATTTTGATGTATAGCAAGTATTTTTAATATCCAAGAACTCTCGCTTCCTGATTGTTTTCTCTTTTTGTAAATATTCTCACTGGCTGAAATAGGGATTGCTTTTAAATGTTCACTTCTTCATACTCAGTTTTTCTATCTTTTCCTCTTTGTTTCTCTTTCTTATGCAAATGGTTGCTTGCAAAGGGCTAAGAGTTTTTGGTCACCTATTCATCTTAAAATATAAAGGCTCATGCAGGCTAATGCAAATGGCTGGTGACTCCTTCCTCAGTTGTGTGGGTCTTTTTCTAAGAGGCTTCACGGTAAATGTGAGAGCATATAGTCATCTGATGGCAGCTTCACTTTAGGATATGAGATCATGAAAACCCCCCTGTGAATCAGAAGGGCTTTTCAGTGAGACATCAGCCCCGCATTTTGGAAGCTCCTGCTCTCTCCCCAAGCAGTTCTTGTAATATCTTTAGCTGACAGTGCTCCCACATTTGTCTTGGAGATGAACCCCTAACTGCTAGTTCTCCTGCAGCTCCATGGGTGGGCGAGGGGAGCATTTATGCATGTGAGTCACGGGGGCAGGGAAACTTGCATAGCTTTGCCACAGGCAATCTTCCAATTCACACTTTTTCCACAGTTTACCATCCCACCTCCCACACTAACTCTTTCTACCTGGTGACTCCCTGCTTCCAATATTACTGGGCCCCTGGGGCAGATGAGCTCCAGGCTGAGCTGCAGCCTTCATTCTGGCAGTGGTGGGTTCCTTCATCTGTTTACCTGTCAGTGTGCTCCCATTCACTGTCTGCCATCCAGACTTCATTAATAACTCACTCCCACGCTCCACACTCTTGGGGGCTTATTTCCTCTGGAACTTCTGTGTCGTAATTTCAATAGAATTCAGAGAGAGAATGGGAAGACAAATGCCTGTGGTCCACCATCCTGACCGAGAAAGTCACATTGTTATGAGATGGTATGGTTCAAGGGCATTTGACTGGGATGTAGAATACTTATCCTAATTTCATCAACCATCAACATCACCATGTTCTTATACTCCTTTTCCCCACCAGTCCCTTACAGCTCCAACATTCTGAGATTCTTTAGGTAGAATGCTCCCACAGAGCTGACACCCATCAGCTGCCTCTGTGAGCCCGATTCCTGACATTTCCTCCTGCCACCTCGATGCATAACAAATGAGCATTTGTGTCACCTTCTCCTTTGCCACAATCCATGAACATTCAAAAGTTTTAAGTAGGAAGAGAATCAGAAGCAAATTATTCAGTGAGAACTGAGGAGCCTCAAAATGATCCTTTCACCCCCTTTTTACTTTAAAATTCTCTGCTAACAACAGTAGACTCTGCTCTTTCTTCAGACCTACTGTAAAGATGAAAAGGGGTGATACCATTCCTAACCTGTCATAAGGATCATGGCCAACACTCCTGTAATAAAAAACAGGTTAATAAGAGAAAAGTGTAGCAAATTTATTTACTCAAAATTGTACACGATACAGGAGACTCCAGAAATGAAGACCCAAAGACACAGGGAAAACTGTCTGTTTTTATGGTTAGGTTTTATGAAGAATGGACAACCATATAAAATGTGATTAGATAAAAAGGATGTTACCTAATAGTAATAGACTGTCAGGTCGGCAGGGACCCAGCAAGTCCTGTCTGTTTACATTCTTCTTGATCTCTCTGTGTAGCTTTTCTTCCTCCCAGGTATGGGGAAGGACCCTCTGGAATGAGGGTCCTCAAAGGACAAGAGAGAGAAAAAGAGTGATATTTCTAAGTTTTGACTCGCTATCACTTGCTTTGGAGGAGAAAGAGGGGCAGGAGACAAGGAGAGCAGAAGGTCATAGAGAGACTTTGCTTCTGAGGCCTTCCAATCTCCTTTAGTTCAAAGTACTCAGCATGCCAAGGCACATACTTTGGGGTATCATTTTCTGAACCCCAACACTACCTTTCCTAGAAACAAAAAGACACTAAAAGTGAAAAGATCAGGCAAGGGAAGTAGCAGAAGCAAAGCTGCCTAATACTGCCACAATGGTGAGAATATATTCATTCATCCAAAGAGAAGCTACCAGGACTCAAGGACATTTAAAACACAGCCCTTGTTCTCCAGAAATCTTCAGATTCATCAATCATATTTCCAATCATGGGGCCAAATTGGAAAGAAGCAGTCAAGTGTTTCTTCTGTAGATGAATGTGAGGATGTATGAGATTTCACTGGTGGAGACTGCAGCCTACAGGGGTGTCCTTTGTTATTGCCAAAATACCACTAAACACTGGAATGAAAGATGTGAATCTCACCAAGGAGTAGACCTTGAAGCACATGGCACAGAGATGAGCCAATTCACAATGGAAGGAAGTGTGCCAAGGTGATGTGCTAAAGACACAGGAAGAATGGATGTAGGCAGTCAAAGCCAGCATCTCATCTCACCTTATACTATTTGCCCATTTAGAAGAGACTTGCTGGCCGGGCGCGGTAGCTCAAGCCTGTAATCCCAGCACTTTGGGAGGCCGAGATGGGTGGATCACGAGGTCAGGAGATCGAGACTATCCTGGCTAAGATGGTGAAACCCCGTCTCTACTAAAAAATACAAAAACCTAGCCGGGCGAGGTGGCGGGCGCCTGTAGTCCCAGCTACTCGGGAGGCTGAGGCAGGAGAATGGCGTGAAGCCGGGAGGTGGAGCTTGCAGTGAGCTGAGGTCCGGCCACTGCACTCCAGCCTGGGCGACAGAGCGAGACTCCGTCTCAAAAAAAAAAAAAAAAAAAAAAGAACTTGGCAGAACTTTATCCAAGCCCAAAATTGCTTTGTGGAAGGTTTGGAATTTAAGAGTGATGAACTAAGATATATGGCAGAAGAAATGTCTAAATTGCAAAGCATTTAGGCTGCTGCTGCTGCCTGGCTACTTTTAACTGCTTATAGTAAGATGCTAGAAGAGAGAAATAATTTAAAGACAGAATTTATGACTAAAAGGGAAGCAGAGTGAAAAGATTTGGAAAATTCACAGCATGGCTATGTAAGGAACAGAAAAGTATGCATGGGTATGGCCAAATGACTGTTTGCTACAGAGATTAGCATGGATAGAAGGAAGGCAGATGCTATTCATCAAGACGATGGGAGAAAGACTCTGAAGGCATTTCAGAGATCTTCAAGGCTGCCTTTCTTTCACGTCATGGGCCCAAAGCTCTAGTAGGGCAGAATGGTTTTGGGGAATGGGAACAGGGTACCCTCTGCAGGCTCACTGTCCAGGCCCACCTTGCTACTCAGCCCCCTGCACTCTGGCGTAGCACCCTTTGTCTGCCCCAGCTGTGGCTCAAATGGGCTCAAATATGGCTCAACTCTCTGCTCTGAAAGACACACATGGTAAACCTTGGTAGTGTTCACGTGGTGCTAATTCCGCAAGTGTGCAGAATGCAAGAGCTGTGAAGGCATGGCTTCCTCTATCTGGATGGCAAAGGATGCTTCAAACCACATGTGAAAACCCAGGCAGACACCTGCCACAGTCGAGTGTGGGAGTGGAGAGTCACAACAGAAAGCCCTTACTAGGGCAATACTCAGTGAAAGCATGTGGTTAGGGCCACCCCAAAGACCCCAGAACTGTAGAACTACTTGCATGCAATGCCAGCCTGGGATAGTTGCAGGCACAAGACTTCAACCCCTCCAGTGTGCCCAGGAAGTAGGACATGGAGTCAAAGGACTCCAGCTTTTTTTTTTTCTTGCCTCATGTGATCATATTCTCCAGCTTTAAAAATTAATGTCTGCCCTTTTGGGTTTTACACTTACTTAGGGCCTGTTACGCTTTTCTTATTGCCTATTTCTTCCTTTTGGAATGGGAAGGTCTATCCTATGTCTGTCCCACCATTGTATTTTGGAAGTAGATACATTGTTTGGATTTCATAGGCTCAATAGCTGGCAGAATTTACTTTGGGATAAATCATGCTTTGAGTCTGTATTAGTCTGTTTCACACTGCTGTAAATAAATACCTCAGACTGGGTAATTTATAAAGGCAAGATGTATAACTGACTCACAGTTCTGCATGGTTGCAGAAGCCTGAAGAAACTTACAATCATGGCAGAAGGCAAAGGGGAAGCAAACACCCTGTCCCAGGGCTGCAAGAGGGAGTGAATGCAAGAATGAGGAGGTACCACACTTTAAAACCATCAGCTCTTGTACGAACTCACTGTCATGAGAACAGCATGGGGGAAATCAACCCCATGATCCACTTACCTCCACCTTGTTCCTCTCTTGACACATGGGGATGGCAACTAGAGATGAGATATGGGTGGGGACACAGAGCCAAACTACGTCAGAGTCTCATCTATATTTGATTTAACGAGACTCTGGAGTTTGGACTTTTGAGCTGATGCTGGAATAAGTTAACAATTTGGGGGCTGTTGGGATGGAGTGGATGTATTTTGCATGTGAGAAGGACATGAGTTTTAGGGGACCAGAGATAGAATGCTAGGGTCTGAATGTTCCAACCAAAACTCATGTTAAAATTTAACTCCCATTATAACAGTATTAAGAGACAGAGCCTTTAAGAGGTGGACTAATATCATTATTGGAGGGTGGGCTAGTTATCACAGGAATGAGCTCCTCATAAAAGGGAAAGTTAGGTCCCCATTTGCTGTCTCTGTCTCATTCACTAACTTCTACTTTCCTCCCTTCTGCCATGGGATGACCCTCACCAGATGCCAGTGCCACACTCTTGAACTTAACAGCTCCAGAACTATGAGTTGAAAAAAACTTTCTTTTCTCTATACATTACCCAGTCTGTGGTATTCAGCTATCATAATAGAAAATTGACTAACATAGCAGGCCATGGGACTTCCCTTGAAGCAGGGAATAGAATGAGAGCCCCTGGGCACTAAAGCACTAGAAGGATATGGCAGACCATATTTTCTAAAGACATCTATACCAATATGTATTCTATTTCATATATTTTTACAGTGTGATGTTTAGAGCTCAGGGAATAAGTTCCTGATAACAATGAGAGGAAGTGAGAAACAAGAGAGTCCATGTGGGGAGCAGGTAACACCACAGTCAAGGACTTAGTCATAGGGAAGTGGTAACTCCAATTCCTGGGACCATGTTTGTGGAACAAATTATACATTATTGGAAAATAAGGGTAAAGACAACCAGTGTAAAGTCACAACTCTTGCTCTATGCTCTCCAAATCGTGCATTATATCATGATTGATCCATTTACTGCAGTAACTTTTAATTATTTGTTCAATTGGACTTTTAACTTCTAAAGAGTGAAGATCAAATATCTTCATGTCCCCAGTGATTAACATAATATCTGAAAGAGAGCAGCAACTCAGTATTTGTTTGATAAATAGGTAGACAGAGAAAATAACTGGTTGTCTGGCTAGCTTAGTGGATAAATGATGAATAGATAATAAATAATCAATGGGTGGATAATAATTCCTCTTGGATCTTGAAGGCTGGCAAGCCTACCGTACAAGCATGGACTTGTTATTCTGGCACCTGGGTGACTTTCTTACAGTCCTCAAACTGAAGGAAATCTATTTTTTAAAGCTTTTGGTTATCTCTTAATGATAACCTACCTAAAGGGCTTTGTCTTTTTTTTTTTTTTTTTAATTCTCCATGAAACAGAACCCAAAACACAGGCATGTGCAAGTAACCTATTGGAGAGTTGATCCCAGGAAGCTCTGGTAAAAGAGGGAAAAAGGAAGACAGGCAAGAGACAGGAGCCAATGAAAGATGCATGAAGTTCTGGCTAGGGCAATCAGGCAAGAGAAAGAAATCAAGGGTATTCAGTTAGGAAAAGAAGAAGTCAAACTGTCCCTGTTTGCAGATGACATGATTGTATATTTAGAAAACCCCATTGTCTCAGCCTAAAATCTCCTTAAGCTGATAAGCAACTTCAGCAAAGTCTCAGGATACAAAATTAATGTGCAAAAATCACAAGCATTCTTATACACCAGTAACAGACAGAGAGCCAAATCATGAATGAACTTCCATTCACAATTGCTTCAAAGAGAATAAAATACCTAGGAATCCAACTTACAAGGGATGTAAAGGACCTCTTCAAGGAGAACTACAAACCACTGCTCAGTGAAATAAAAGAGGACACAAATAAATGGAAGAACATACCATGCTCATGGATAGGAAGAATCAATATCGTGAAAATGGCCATACTGCCCAAGGTTATTTATAGATTCAATGCCATCCCCATCAAGCTACCAATGAGTTTCTTCACAGAATTGGAAAAAACAGCTTTAAAGTTCATATGCAACCAAAAAAGAGCCCGCATTGCCAAGACAATCCTAAGTCAAAAGAACAAAGCTGGAGGCATCACGCTACCTGACTTCAAACTATACTACAAGGCTACAGTAACCAAAACAGCATGGTACTGGTACCAAAACAGAGATATCGACCAATGGAACAGAACAGAGTCCTCAGAAATAATACCACACATCTACAGCCATCTGATCTTTGACAAACCTGAGAGAAACAAGAAATGAGGAAAGGATTCCCTATTTAATAAATGGTGCTGGGAAAATTGGCTAGCCATAAGTAGAAAGCTGAAACTGGATCCTTTCCTTACTCCTTATACGAAAATTAATTCAAGATGGATTAGAGGCTTAAATGTTAGACCTAATACCATAAAAACCCTAGAAGAAAACCTAGGTAGTACCATTCAGGACTTAGGCATGGGCAAGGACTTCATGTGTAAAACACCAAAAGCAACGGCAACAAAAGCCAAAATTGACAAATGGGATCTCATTAAACTAAAGAGCTTCTGCACAGCAAAAGAAACTACCATCAGAGTGAACAGGCAACCTACAGGATGGGAGAACATTTTTGCAATCTACTCATCTGACAAAGGGCTAATATCCAGAACCTACAAAGAACTCAAACAAATTTACAAGAAAAAAACAAACAACTCCATCAAAAAGTGGGCAAAGGATATGAACAGACATTTCTCAAAAGAAGACATTCATACAGCCAACAGACACATGAAAAAATGCTCATCATCACTGGCCATCAGAGAAATGCAAATCAAAACCACAATGAGATACCATCTCACACCAGTTAGAATGGCAATCATTAAAAAGTCAGGAAACAACAGGTGCTGGAGAGGATGTGGAGAAATAGGAACACTTTTACACTGTTGGTGGGATTGTAAACTAGTTCAACCATTACGGAAAACAGTATGGCGATTCCTCAAGGATCTAGAACTAGATGTACCATATGACCCAGCCATCCCACTACTGGGTATATACCCAAAGGATTATAAATCATGCTGCTATAAAGACACATGCACACGTATGTTTATTCCGGCACTATTCACAATAGCAAGTAAACATATGTAACAAACCTGCACGTCATGCACATGTACCCTAGAACTTAAAGTATAATAAAAAAAAAAAAAAAAGAAAGATGCATGAATGAGTTTACTGCTTGGGAAACTGTACTCAATCCTTGCTCATCCAAAAAGCAAGGGAGCTGGAGTATTTATCCACCAGCGCCCATCTCTCACTGGGTGAGGGTTAACCTCATGAGAAGGTCAACTGCTAGCATGTCTGATCTGCCCACGTGCAGGCAAAAAAGTACCTGTGGCCCAAAAAGGAGAGTTGTGAGAGCTAGGGGCATGAAGCTATCCACCTATATTCAAAGTGAGTACTGAGGGCTTACCAGCAGGACCCTGACAACTTCCACTATAGGCTCCCTTCCACATAGACCTTAAGCCCTGCTCATGTGGTTTGGAGACAGAGACCATCAGGCCCCTGAGTTCCAGGACACTCTCTAATTTGGGGCTGAGGGATATTTCCTGATAACAAAGGAGGTTTAAGTCAATCCTGCGTCACCTTCACTCTGTCTGATCCACTTGGAAACTATGGAGGCTACACAATTCCTGGTAGGTTTTTGAGATTTATCCTACCCATACCCATGTACTTACACCTCAATGAATTCTTGTTATCCTATGTGTTGCTATAATGTTTGTTTTTAATCAAAATGTTGTTCATTAAAATCCTTTTGCTTTTGCAAGGTTGTCTTCTGCCTCACTCTTCTGTCTTTCAGAGCATTGACGAGACCTGGAAAGCTCTAACAGTGATAGAGAAACTGAGACTCAGGTACTGGAAATAACTTACAAAAGGTCACCTACCAAGATTAAAACAGAGCTAGGATTACAATTCAAGTCTCTAAGGCTTCTAGTTCAGAGGTTGACCAACTATGGTGCTTGGGCCAAATCCAGTCCACTTCCTGGTTTTATGAACAAAAGTTTGATTAAGGCATTTGTTACATATTATAGACGTTTTTTTTTGACACTACAATGGCAGAATGGAATAGTTGCAACAGAGACATTGCAGTGTTATAAAGGTTTTCCAGTACCTGAGCCTCAGTTTCTTTATCACCGTTAGACCTTTCCAGGTCTCGTCAATGCTCTGAAAGACATCATGCCTGTCCTTACTTTAACTTCTAAATGCCCATCCATTCAAGCAAGAACATCCCTCAATAGTTGCATGGCTTTCTGTAAGGAGTGGGTAATTTTAGGTGTATATCGTTCATGTTGGAGCCTGAGAAGTGGAGGCTAGATGGGAAAACACTAGACTTGAAGTGAGAAGATGTAAACTGGAGTCTCATCTCTGCCACTTAGTTGCATAATCTTGGACAACTCACTTAACCTTCCTATAACTTGGTTTTCTCATCCATAAAATGGGGAAAACTGCCTACCTTTATGGGTCACTGTGAAGTCTAAAGGAGAGAGGCTATATGTGAGAGGACACTGTGACTGTGTGTAACGTGAGACAAATTGGGAAATAATAGGATTAACAACAGCCTAGAACAGGGCAAACATTTTCTGTGAAAGACCAGATAACGGTTTATATCCCGTTGAGAGGGAGAAGTCCACCATTTCTTCTACCCTATTATCCCTTGGTGTCATGCTGTGTCCAGAATTCGTGGGTTCTTGGTCTCACTCACTTCAAGAATGAAGCCAAGGACCCTCGCAGTGAGTGTTACAGTTCTTAAAACACGCTGTGCCCAGAGTTTGTTCCTTCAGACGTTCGGATGTGTCTGGAGCGTCTTCCTTCTGGTGGGTTTGTGGTCTCACTGTCAGGAGTCAACTTGCAGACCTTCGTGGCGATTGTTACACCTCTTAAAAAGGCAGCGCCTCTGGAGTTGTTCGTTCTTCCCGGTGGGTTCGTGGTCTTACGTTCGTGGTCTTACCGGCTTCAGGAGTGAAGGTGCAGACCTTTGCAGTGAGTCTCACAGCTCATAAAGGCAGCATAGACCCAAAGAGTGAGCACCAGCGAGATTTACGGCAAAGAGCGAAAGGTTGCCCGGGGCTAGTTCTGGCAGCCTGCTTTTATTCCCTTATGTGATCCCACCCACATCCTGCTGATTGGTCTATTTTACACAGAGCTGATTGGTCTATTTTACAGAGATCTGATTGGTCCATTTTGACAGAGTGCTGATTGGTGCGTTTACAATCCTTGAGCTAGACAGAGTCACAGAGTGCTAGTTAGCTGGATACAGAGTACCAATTGGTGTATTTACAAACCCTGAGCTAGACACAGAGTGCTGATTGGTGTATTTACAAACCCTGAGCTAGACATAGGGTGCTGATTGGTGCATTTACTAATCCTTGAGCTAGACACAGAGTGCTAGACAGAAAAGTTCTCCAAGTCCCCACTAGGTTAGCTAGATACAGAGTACTGACAGGCTTTTACAAACCTTGAGCTAGACACAGAGTGCGGATTGGTGCACATACGATCCTCCAGCTAGATATAAAAGTTCTCCAAGTCCCCATCCAGTTCAAGAGCCCAGCTGGCTTCACCCAGTGGATGCTGCACCAGGGCTGCAGGCGGAGCTGACCGCCAGTCCCTAGCCACGCCTGCACTCCTCAGCCCTTGGGCTGTCCAAGGGCCGGGTGCCACAGAGAAGGGGGCGGCGCCCATGGGGGAGGCTCAGGCCACCCAGGAGCCCACCACAGTGGGGGAGCTCAGACATGGCGGGCTGCAGGTCCCGAGCCCTCCCCTGTTGGGAGGCAGCTAAGGCCCCGCGAGATTTTGAGTGCGGGGCAGGTGGGCCGGCACTGCTGGGGGACCGGGTGCAACCTCCCCAGCTGCTGGCCTGGGTGCTAAGCCCCTTACTGCCCTGGGCTGGTGGCGCCGGCTGGCCGCTCTGTGTGCTGGGCCCGCTGAGCCCATGCCACTAGAACTCACACTGGCCCGCGAGCGCAGCCTGGGTTCCCGCCGGCGCCTCTCCCTCCACACCTTCCTGCAAGCAGAGGGAGGAGGCTCCAGCCTCAGCCAGCCCAGAGAGGGGCTCCCACAGTGCCCTGGCGGGCTGAAGGGCTCCTCAAGCACCGCCAGAGTGGACGCCAAGGCCGGAGGCCGAGGAGGCACTGAGAGTGAGTGTCACCCCTCAATGCCTTCTCTTAGTTTAACTCCTGACTACCCACTGTGGTGTTTTACATATACTTTTTCATCCAGGGTTCCTGGCTTATAACTCCCATAACCTTTGTTATAGTCTTTTGTTATGATGTTGGGTATGTTAGGCCTGAGGAAACAGAGTATCTCTGACCGTTTTTCACCTTCCCCTAAGGAGGACTCTAATCTTCCCTGATCTTTCTGAATGTGAATCATAAGACCCTCATTCCAGAAAGGGTCCTGCCCCATACCCTGGGAGAAGGAACGTTGACATCATGAAGCTTCCATAAAAACCTAAAAAAACAAGAATTGAAGGCAGCTTCCAGATAGCCAAACGTGTGGAGGTTCCTCCTGGAGGATGGCATGCCCTGGGAGGGCATGAAAGCTCTGCGCTCCTTTACCTGTACCTCACCTTATGTGTCTCTTCATTGTATTCGTTGTAATATCCTTTATAATAAATCAGTAAATGTAAGTAAATGTTTCCCTGAGTTCTGTGAGCTGCTCAAGTAAATTAATCAAACCCAGAAAGAGGGTCATGGGAATCCCAACTTAAAGCCATCTTGCAGGAGCGAGAATGAGCCACAACTCTGTGGGATCTGACACTGTCTCCAGGTAGATTATGTGGGAATTGAATTGGAGGACACCCAGTTGTCTGCTGCTTGATATGTGGGCCAAAATCCCCACATTTAGTCACAAAAGTCTTCTGTGTTGACTGTTGTGGTGTGAGAGCAGAGGAAATACATGGTTGGAGTTGTTTTGAAATACCCATTCTGCCAAGCACCTTGTTCAACAGACTCATGACGTTCTGTATGGCTTGAATAATATTAGATACATGTCTCTTACGTTTTCTTTTTACCTTCAACCCAAACAGATAGCTCTGCAAGATAAATTACAAGAATTCGAGACCATGCTTAGGTGCTGCAACAGTGTCAGATTCCTTTAATGTTTTCTGAATGCTTTCTCTAAATTTCTGTATTTCTCTTATTGCAGACTAGTAACTGGCAATCTGTGGCCCCACACCAATCCACATCTTGAGTGGCACTACAGGAGATACCCCTTCTTTATTTTTCAAGGTGTGCTGGTTTCATTTTGTATGCTCCATGCTCAGTTCCACTCCACCCTCTCAGTACATGTCCTGATTGCTTCTGTATTTCTATGTGTGAAGCAGAATTGAGACTTCATTGTAGCATTGTTAAGGTTTTGATTCCCTCCATAAGCTCTGCCTATCAAAAATGCTGGCTCTCTACCTGTTCTCTCAGGAATGGCTGTCCTGTGCCAGGCTGGCTCTCTTCTTCTCTGTGCACTCTGCCTACATTTAGGTGGCATCTGTCACTTAGCCAGAGCAAAGGGAGAGTCTATTTACCATCTATGTGACAGGAGTGTCACTTTCTCATTGAGATCTAAGCTGAAAATAGATTTCCCCACTGGGCAGAAACACGGTAGACACTACCTGCATCCTGTCATTGAGACAGGAGAGTTTTCTGGACCCCTTCATGGGACTTGTGACAGGGGTGTGGCACATTTGCCACCATGTGCTCAAACCCCTTATGGGGTTGGAGTATGCAGGTGAGCAGGTGCAGGAGCCAGGGCAAGTGCTTTTGGGCTCCAGCCCCATGGCAGTGTCTAGGGGTGTTACAATGCTCTTTTAGCTCACTGTCTGGGGATGGCTTAAGTATTAAACAGCTCAGTGTGACGGCCTTTCTGGGTTCCTGCACCCAGTACGTCTCAAATTCTTGTCCAATGTCCAGGAAGAATCAGGTCACATGGACTTGAAGGATGGAGAATATGAGGATTGTATTGAGTGTTGGAGGTGACTCTCAGCAGGATGGGTAGCTGGAGAGGGGATGGAGTGGGAAGAGGATCTTCCCCTGGAGTTCGGCCATCTTGAGGTTGATCTTTCCGACTGTTGTCAGCAAGACTCCTCTCAACCTTCAGACGCTTCCTCTCTTCTCTCCTTCTCTGCTGCACCACTCTGCTGCTCTTCCACTCTGCCACCCTTCTGCTTGTGGAACCTGGGGTTTGGGGTTTATATGGACACAGGAAAGGGGAGTGTGGCAGGCAAAAAGGCACCATTTGGGTGCAAAAACAGGAATGCCTGTTCTCCTTTAGGGTCGCAGGTCCAGGCATGAGGGTGGAGCCTTCACCAGGGACCCCACTCTCCTGCCTCCTGTCCATATCATCGTCCCCCTGGGAACCACTTCTCCTCACTGCTGTCCCCTGCCTCCAGATATAAAGCCCTACTTGACTGATTTCATTTCTAGTTGATCACATCATACTGAATACCGAGTAACTAGAACATTCATTGAATGACAGCTGCCTTGCCAGAAAGCCTAGTTGTTCTCATTGATTCAAACCTCCCTTAAAGCTACTAAGAATAGGTGCATAGGCATTTTCTGAACAAGAAGAGATAGGTGCATATTTTAAACTATATACCAATTTAATCTGAAGTGTTAGTTGCTAAAATACACTGTGAAGTAACATTTTTAAATGAATAAAATTTTAGCCTTTACTCCCAGTTTGTGTTTAGACTTTGATGACTACATTTCTCTAGAAGACAAATTATTTTGGGAACAGTTTGGGAATAGAACTGGCTTCAGCTGAAATTAAAGATTGTCACCATCAGACATTTTGCCTCTACACCCTTTCATCGCCTACTTTTAGCTTCACGATGTGTTCATTTTCCTATATTTCAAAGGCAAGAGGCGCCAACCTTGACAAAGGTGGAGGGCACTGGGGAAAGGGAAGGAGCTTCCAAACCGAAGGAAATTCATTATCATGTAAATGTTATTTCAAATACTTGGAAAGAAAGTGTTCATTTTTAATTACAGATACGTTTTTTAAAGATTAAAAATACTAAACTTTTAAAAGATGCAAGACATTCTTATTAAATTAAAATGTTGGGCAAATGCCAAAAAAGTATTGTGGTTTGAGAAGTCTGACATGTCTTAAGATTCCGTTTCCTAAATCCATCGAAGTCCCATATCCCAGGAAAACTGAGACAGCTTTTCAGAAAACTAAAATCTCCAAAGCACGACATGCTGTAAGCTTCTGGGCCATCATTGGAATTCAGGGTATTCCAAAGATTGTCCTCCTTCTTCTTGGCCTCCCTCCTTCCTGTTGATTCTAGCAGCTGATATTTAAATATCAGGACAAGAAATAACACTGTTTTCCCCCAGCTGTTTTTAAAAAAAGAACTGTTGAAACCAGACATGATTGTTATTGCACAGCCCCAATGTGTGACTGACACTTTTTAAGAAGTTACTTTTTTCTTTCAAAACACAAGGGTGACAATTCCTACATAAAATTAATCCTCTGTCCACTGGGAAACACAATCACTCTAATGTTTTAGCACACTACTCTTACGAGAAAGAGGCAATTGAAAAGAAAACCAGCTAATGTTGAGCACATTTGTTTAAGGGAACTTTCTAGGCTGATCCCAGAGTCCCACAGTTTCCACATGATTGCTTTCTTGTTCTGCATTTGTGGTTTTGGTCAGTGCTGATCAATAGTTATAATACTGACCCTCAGGCACATTAGCCTTCCTTTGACCATCTAAGAAGAGTAAGTATTACTTGATGCATTGTCCTTACTAAGGCAGGAAATAATTAGACTGGAATGTTTTAGTAAGACTTTTAATACCAGTTCAAACCTTCATTGTAAGTAATTCAGGAAGCTAGAATCCATATTCTTTGAGTACTCTGGTTAAACTATTACCTCATTTGTAAAATGAGAGAGTTCTATTAGAAAGTTCATTCATTTACGTTATTAAGTGTCTAATTCGTGCCAAATACTATGTTTGACACTGGAAATATAGGCATGAACAAAACCAAGTCCCTGCACTTATACAACATATAGATTAATCAGATATAAAGTAAATCATTACATAAATAAGTTATAATGGTAATTGTGGTAGGTGCTACAAAGAGAAAGTATGAGATGTTATGAAAAAATATTATGTGGACAGAGAGCTTAATCTAGGATTCTTAAATCTCAGCAGTGACAGCATGTGCAAAGCCATTGAGGTGGGTTAGAGCCCACCCTTTAGAGAAAATGAAAGTAGGAAAACAGAGATAAAACAATATAAATGAGAAACCAGAGATGAGCCCAGGGACCAAGCAGTGAGTAAATCATCAGAGCCTTGTGGAGCATAACAGTGAGTTCATACTTTATCCAAACAGCAATGGGAAACTGCCTGAGACTCTTCTTCATCCCCCAATAGTGATTCTATCCTTCTTCCTTTGGCAATAGAACCCCTGATTCTAGGCAGGCACACGG
>NW_012114141.1:3701204-3741944 GCF_000951035.1 Colobus angolensis palliatus | reverse complement strand
GCTCTTTTCCCTAATGCTCTCCTCCCTTCCACTCCCCTCCCCTGACAGGCCCCAGTGTGTGTTGTTCCCCTCCCTGTGTCCATGTGTTGTTAATTTGTTTCTTTATGCAATCACTTGTTCATTCAGCACCTATTATATGCAAAGTACTTGTTTTAAGTATTGCAGAGGACAACGCTCACAATTTGAGGCCTGCCCTAAATGGATTCACTATTTAGAAACAAAGAAAGTAGTCATTAGTAAGATGCAAATGGCCAACGAAGATAGTTAAGGCAAAGCTGATGTTAGGAAAATTTATGGAGGTAATAAACCATAATACATAGAGTTTAAGAGAGCATATAAAACCATATAGCCTAAGCCTATACAATGCCTCCAATCCAATTCAGAAACTATCTAAACTAACACTCGAAGACATGAAGTTTCAGCACAGCAAGAAGCTTTAGAGAGAGCTAATATTTGTCCAATTCAATAATTAATAGGATTCTGCTGACCCGAGCAAACCACTCAGGCAAAGTAAATAGGCAAAGATCATTTCTTTCTTTGAAATCAGGGATTAACGAAGAACACTCATCCAAGCACTGGGCTTCAAACACCCGCTGATGAAATCAGCTTTACCACTGTTGTTGCCAAAGCTAGACCTTAATCATGAGTTTATCATAGTTGTGAAGATCTTAAGAATTAATGCTGCAGATTTACATGGGAGGAATTTGATCCTGTGTCTAGAAGTACAGTTGAAGAACCAAATGCCTCAGCAAACAATCCTTTGAGACCATTTAGGAGGACATAACAGCTGAAGGAGGAGGCATGTAGAAGTTTGGGTGCTACAAAATCTTGGGGCAAACAGCAGTCAAGGGAGGAAAGGGCTATTTTTGAGCACCTCTGTGCTAGGGATTGTGTAGGGATATAGAAATGCCTATTTAATATTTATAACATCTCTGCAAGATTCTCATATATATCCTACCACAGGTAAAGAAACTGAGGCTAAAGAAGACATGATTTGACCCAATCATGGAATGAAGCCGCAGCTAGACTGTAAAACAGGTTCTGCCTTTGAAGGCAGGCTACCTGAAACTCTGTGGGAGACGGTGTCTTCATCTGTAAATTGGAGGCGAGGTGTTAGCAGATGGTCTCCAAGAGTATTTCCCTCATAAAAGCTAAACTACGGGTCTCTACCTGACAATCAACAAACGCATTGCTGTGTCTTGCGGGAACCTTCCAGTCCCAGTAATAGTACACTCTTTCCTTTGTACTAAATGTACAAATTTAGTGTAATAAACCAACTCTCTCTATAGCTATTCTTCATGTGATGTGAAAACACCTTAAGATATATGGAAACTAGCACTCTCAAACACAATGGTGCACACTATGAAAAAGAACAAAATGAAAAAAATTACAAGATCAACACTTAAAAATTTTGATTCTGTGATTTTATTTGATGGTAAATCATGTCTGTCTTGTTTATAACTGTGGATGTAGGGAGTTAGTGTAGCAGCTCTGCTCCATGAAGTTCTTGAGGGCCTGAGACCCACCCAGGTCAGTGCTCTATCTTCCCTGTGATGTGGCCCTGTGACTATCTTCATAGTCAAAGATAGGGAATAGAACTTCAGAAATAATATCTGCATCCCAGGCATGAGGATGACAGAAAAAGAAGAGGGAAAGAATGTGTACAAGCAGCCACATTGTACTGGTGTTTACATCTCATTGGCCAGAATTTAGTCACAGGGCCATGTGTTCCTGCACCACAGACTATGAAATATATTCCTTATTCTGGGCAGCCATATAATCTGGGCTATAAGTCTGAGGCTTTATTATAAAGGAAGAAGTAGAGAATAGATACTGGTAATAACCAGCAGTCTCTGCCAGTAAGTAAAAAAGGGACAGTGAAGTTTGTATATTATCATGTCACATGTGAAGAAGAGGATATATGCAGACGTGCCTTTTTTATTGCACTTTGCTATATTGCACTGTGCTATATTGCACTTCACAGACACTGCATTTTTTTTTTAAAAATGAGAGGTTTGTGGGAACCCTGTATTCGGCACTATTTTTCTAATAGCATGTACTCACTTCCTGTCTCTGTCACGTTTTGGTGCTTCCTGCAATATTCCAAGCTTTCATTATTGTTACACCTATTATGATGATCTGTAATCAGTGATCTTTCATGTTACGATGTAATTGTTTTGGGACACCACAAATCACATCTACACAGGACGGTGAACTTAATCAATAAATGTGTGTGTTCTGACTGCTCCACCTGTGCCTGGACAAAATGGGTCCGGCTGCTTTGTCTCATGGTCTAATTAACGAGATGTGGACAGACTGGGAAAGAAGAAGGTTTACTTCTGTAACTGGCTACAGGGAGAAGGTCAGGGACATTCACCAGACCCCTCAAAATTACGAGTTTTTCTTCAGGCCTTATATACATTCAAGCTATATACCTACATGTGTATGTGCACCTGCCGTTAGGAGTGTTTCACTCAATCTAATCTTTAACAGGGTCTGGGGTCTGGAAAGTTTCTTTAGAGCCTTGGAAAAATTACTTAAGTGGGCCCTTGTACAAGGTATGTATAAAACTGCCTTCATTATTTTATCAGGGTTTAAGGTCTGAGAAAATCCAGGTGGGGTCTTAATGGGTTTGTCTTCACATTTCAGCCCTTGTATTAAGGCACCAGTTTCTCCAACTACTAATGTTTAATTTACACATTCATCAAAATTACAGTATAGGGTTAGTGGAAACTGACTGTTGTGGTTGCTAATGGAGACCTGGCCTGCCACAGTCCCCACAATTTGTGCATGATTCCTATCATGTCAGTTACTTTTTAAAGCATTGATTCATTAAAGATTAGTACAAAAGTATAAACTATAACATAGCAGACTAAAGGGAAATGGGTGACGTAGTCTCTCTGGCTACTTCCTGCTGAATAGGGTAGTCGTCAGGGGGTGTTAGAGTGGAAGATGTCTCTTTGGCGCTGGTAATGCTCCTGACTGGGGGGGCTCGAGGGCAGTTCCTATTGAAATATAATCGAATGAGTTTGGGGAATGTGTTGGAAAAACATGCGACAAAAATATAATCCGCAACACAGTGCTATGCCTATGCCCCAGAGGGTGGCAAGGACAATGAGGATTTTCTGCCACCAGGAAAGTCTTCCAGTAAACTGAGATGCTATCCAGTCATGGAGCGACAGTGCAGAGCTGGAGATGGCTTGGATTTGCCGACGCATATCCTCTAAGGTCAAGGAAATGTTTCCAGAGTTATTGGGAATATACACACAACATTCTGTTTGGATGAGGGCACAGGTTCCTCCTTCAGCTGCAGTTAAAATATCCAGGGCCATTCGGTTTTGTAAGATGGCCTTGTGCATATAATACACTTCAGCATTCATGAGAGAAATACTTTGGAGGCTGTCATTTAGGGCCCATTGGGTAAAATTGGCTAGAGCCTCTATGTGCTGTGCTACAGTTCCTAAACCTACTGAGGGCATAAAGATTGTGGGTAGGTGATCATTCCTGTGAACAATGGCCCTAGTCCATCAGTTAACCATGTGTGGAAGATAAGGACAGACTTCCATGGTTTTTACCCAGCGTCCTTGTGCCCAGGGAATACCTAGAGTGCAGCGTCCTAACCAACCTGAGGGAAGCCAAGGCCATAGGTTTGGGCCACAGAGCCACTGGGTTCCATTGGGAGCATACCAGTTCCAGCCAGGTCGCCGAGACCAGTCTGTGGCAAACAGGTCCCTTTGCTGTAACACTATAGTGTGTCGGCACTCTTCAGGTGGAATCCATCCCATAACATGAGTTGTGTTTGGCTAGTTATCAAGGGAGTGATTTCTTTGCTCCCAGCATAAGGGAGCTATCTGGCTTAAGTGTCCCTTAGTGGCTGTCAGCCAAATGTACCCATCCCATATCTGGAGAAACCCATTTCTATATCAAGTGTTCTGAGGTCTGAAAGTCTGGACCAACACCCTGGTATCCAACAAGCGGGTGGCAAAGGCTGTTACTTTATCCCTTGTCTCATTTACTGAGAATGGTTTATCATGCCCCAGCTCATTTAAAGTTTTATTTATAGGCCACTCTGAGATGTTTTGTCTAGTTACTCCAGTCATCTGTACCCCTGTCCATTGTTTAAGATTCCCTAAAAAGCTTTGTAAAAAAATCCAGTCTTTCCCTTGTAGTGGGGAGACCCACCAAGGCAGCTCCGTGGTGTTAGCAATGGGTAACGAACCACAGACCCAGTAAGGGTCTCCTTGTTGTAAGGCATCTGCATAACTGTGTGCCCACTGTAGGAAAATGTTAGAGGTAGAGGCATCAACAACAAAAGGAGGAGAAAGGAAAAATATGATAAGGGAAAATCTTGTCATTTGTTGAACAGAAATCTTAGGCCTTCCAGGGATTCCATCTCCCACTCGGCAGCCTTGGTGTCCTCTATCGTGGATGTTTTTTCTTGCAGAAACTTTTTCACCCATGTGTAGTGGATCCATGGCTTGACATCCACCAGTTTCAGTGCCGAACTGGTGCTTAGCAGCCCGTAGTAGGGCCCTTTGTATTTCTCCTGCAGCTGGGGAGCAGGGTCTGTTTCTTTCCATTCTTTTAACAGCACTTGATCACCAGGCTGGAATGTAGGGTACAGCTCTGCAGAGTTCACACAGCTCTTGTCGAAAGCAAATTTATGCAAAACATTAAGAGTTTGTTCCAAGTGAGTAATACAGTTTTTCATAGTTAACGCCCTGTTAAGGGGTGCCTCCGTAACCCGAGATGGATCAGCAGCAAAGGATCTCCCAAATATAATTTTGTAGAGACTTAATCCCGCTTCTGGGGGTTACCCTTAACCAGAGTAGTGCAATGCCCAGTACCTGAATTCACTTTAACTGGGTTTCCCAGCACAGTTTGGCAATGATTGTTTTCAGTGTTAGATTCATTCTTTCCGTCTGTCCGGAAGATTGAGGTCTCCACACTGAATGTAGTTTCCATTATATTCCAAGTGACTTATTTACTTACTGAGTTATGTCAGATGTGAATGAGGGCCCCTGAATTATGTCCAGAAGTCCGTACTGAGGTATGATTTCCTTTAAGAAAACTTCAATTACTTCAGTTGCTCATTCTGTGTGCCTCTACCCAGCTGGAGAAGGTGTCTACTAGAACTAAGAGCTATTTGTGTACTCCACGGGAGGGTGGCATTTGAGGAAAGTCTATTTGCCAATTTTCCAGTGGGGTATTTTCCTCTGTCTTGATGTCTGGGTTGTCCTCAACTGTGATTGTTAGGTTCATTTCTAGCACACAGATAACAGCGCTGGACTGTATTTTCCAAATTAGCTTTTAGCCCTTTCCCTCTCTAATGCCGCTGTATGAAGGCTAACGAACAGTCTCGCCCACAGTGTGTGCTATCATGGATATACTTTAATATTGGATGGACAAGATGAGCCGGTATCTAAATTAGGCCCTTGTTATTTACTTTCCATCCTTCCTTATTTAAAGCGAATCCCTTGCTTTCGGCACTTCTCTCATCCGAGGATTATATTGGGACCTAAAGGCTGTTAAATCTATTTGAGGAATTAGCAGTGTCTGGAATTCAATGCTGGTGCTGGCTAAGTGCCAGGCAGTGTGGTCTGCAAAGGCATTCCCTTTGCTATTTTGGAATCGCTGTGTTGATGGCCAAGAGAATGCATTATGGCAACCACCTGTGGAGCCTTTATTGCTTCTAGTAATTCCGGTACTTGTGTGGCATATTTAATTTCAGTATTGACAGACTTCAGTAGTCTCCTCTTCTTCCAAATGGCCCTATAAGCATGGACTATCATGAATGCATATTTAGAGTTAGCGTAGATGTGGTGTTTCTACCTTGGGACAACTGCAGGGCTCTCGTAAGGGCAATTTGCTCTGCCTTCTGTGTAGAGGTTCCTACGTAAAGTCCTTGCCTCTACTATCTCTCAAGAGGTCGCCACAGCATATACAGCATTTTTTCTTCCGTTGGTTACCAGGCTGCTCCAATCTGTGAACAATGTCCAATCTACATGCAGTGAGGCTATATTCTTTAAATCAAGGATGGCTGCAAAATACTTGATCAATAACTTCTAAACAATTATGCATAGGTTATTTTGGTTCTTTGGTAGGAGGAAGTAAAGTAGCTGGGTTCAGGGCTCTGGTGGTTTGTAATTTCACTGTGGGGTCATCTAAAAATGGCCTGGCATTTGCCTAACCTACTGCTGTCAGCCAATAGTCTTCCTTTTGTTCCAGTAGCACCAGCACTTGGCGAGGCACATAGACTGTGACAGGCTGTCCCAAAGTTAGCTTCTCAGCTTCCTTTAACAGCAGGCAGGTGGCAGAGAATACCCTTAAACAAGCAGGGGCCAGCCTTTGGCCACAGTCACCAGCTGCTTAGAAAAGTAAGCTACTGGCTGTAATATTTTTCCTAACTTTTGGGTGAGGACCCCGAGTGCCAGATCCAGTCTCTCATGATCGTACAGTTGAAAGAACTTGTGAGGATTTGGAAGCCCCAAGACTGGGACAGAAATTAACTTACATTCAGTTATTTGAATGCGTGCTGGTGTTTCACTTCCCAGTTGAAGGGATCCTTGTCAGCCCCTTTCAACAGTTCATGTAGTGGCTTTGCTTACAGTCCATAGTTAGGAATCCAAATGTGACAAAACCCTGCCATACCCAGAAATCCTCTCAGCTGTCTTCTGACAGAGGGTGTGGTGATAGTGCACTGCACCTTTCCACCATCAAGGCTCTGGTTCCCTTCTGCAAGAGAAACCCTTAGTACCCCACAGTTTTCCTGCATATTTGAGCCTTTTAACTTGAAACTTTGTACCCACAGGTGGCTAAGTGATTTGGCGTTTTAGTGGTATTATTTTGACATCCCCATTCACAGGGGCTAGATATTAGTAAATCATCCAGGAATTGTAACAACACCCCCGTTTTCCAGTTGTAAACTTCTTGAGTCTTGAGCCAAGCCTTCTCTGAATATAGTCGGAGAGTTTTTAAACCCATGGGGGAACACAATCCAATAATACTGAAACTGCGTTGTGGCTTCAGGATCTGTCCATTCAAAGACATGCAGCAATTGACTTTCTATGTGTGCAGGTATGCAAAAGAAAGCATCCTTTAAATCCAATACTGTAAACCATTCATGATCTCCAGGAAGAGAAATAAACACAGTACATGAGTTAGCTACAGTGAGATGTACGTATTCTACAATGTCATTAATTGTCCCTAAATCTTATACAAGTCAAAATTTGTGTGAGTGAGGCTTTTTCACCAGCAAACTTGGAGTGTTGTAAGGAGACCGATGGGGTGATATTAGGCCATACTACAAGAACTGGACCAAGACTGGTTGAGTGCCTTCTAATGCTTCTCTTTTTAAGGTGTATTGTTTCTTCTGGACTGGCTAGGCTCCTTCTTTAAGTTTAATTTTCGCTGGGTCCACACTGATGTGAAGCCCAAATCTCTGAGCTTACCTTGTCGAGGATTTCCTGTGAAATAGTCCCTGTCTTAGAGTTGGAAGCCTCTGAGTCTGTTAGGAGCGCCTGCAGCTGAAACCCATGTTCTAGAGGCACTTGGGAGACACATCTTGTGTTTGTCGGGATTATGGACAATCTGAGCTTGCAGCTTACATAGCAGGTCTCTGCCAAGTAATGGGACTGGGAACTCTGGCACATAAGGGAATTTATGAGTATTAATTCATTGCCCACTTTACAAGAGAGGGGACACAGGAACCATTTCCGATCTTAGTTCTCTGTTTATCCCAACCACATTAACAGAAGTATTAGAAAGTCCAGTTATTGGGGTGTTAACCGCTGAATAAGGAGTGCCAATGTTGATGAAGAAATTCACTTTTTGTTTCTGTACTGTCAGTTTTACCCCAGGCTCCTGTGGGGAGATTTTAATATCAGATAGGGTTGGAGCTGCTGGGGGACTCGGGTACCTTCAGTCTTCCTCGAATTCATTTCCAGGCTTAACTGCCATCAGTGATTTTGGTTCACTCTGGCTTAATTTTGGACAACCTTGTTCCAGTGTCCCATTTCCCAGCAGCAAGCACATTGATCCTTTCTATTTTTTCCTCTCCATTTTTGGAGTCCCTTTCCTTTTGGATTTCTTCCTGCTATGGCTAGAACCTGTGTTGCCTGTCACAGGTGTTTAAATTCCTGGTTTCTCTGCTGTTGTAAACCTTTAATGCAACATCAATCAATTGGGAGGCATTCATCCTAATGGCCCCTTCTATCTTTTGGAACTTTTTCCTGGTATCAGGGGCACTTTGTCCTAGAAAAGTCATACTAACTATATTGATGTTTTCAGGATCTTGTAGGGGTCTGTGTATTTTCTGAACATCTGACAAATATGCTGCATGAACTCAGAGGGATCCTCGTTAGGTTTTTGTTGGAGCTGCTGTACATTGTTTAAGCTCTTAGGTTTAGGCATCCCTGATATCATGCCTTTTCTTTTTTGTTTGAGACGGAATTTCGCTCTTGTTGCCCAGGCTGGAGTGCTACGGCACGATCTCGGCTCACTGCAGCCTCCGCCTTCCAGGTTCAAGTGATTCTCCTGCCTCAGCCTCCTGAATAGCTGGGATTACAGGCATGCACCACCACGCCCAGCTAATTTTGTATTTTTAGTAGAGACAAGTTTTCTCCATGTTGGTTAGGCTGATCTCGAAATCCTGACCTCAGGTGATCCACCCGCCTTGGCCTCCCAAAGTGCTGGGATTACAGGCATGAGCCACCACGCCAAGCCGATTTCATGACTTTTGTTATGCATCTTCTGTAGTGTTCCAAGTGAACCATGCCAGCCCCATTGGCCTCATTAGAGTCCCAATTTGGGTCCATAGAGAGGATTGCCCTATCAGAATCTGGAGTATCATCTAGGTCCTCATCAGAAAGGTGTTGCACTTCCTCCTTTGCTTTGTCTGAAACTAGCTGGCACTCATCTGCAGTGAGCATAATATTCAGGAGGGCTTGCACACCTGCCCATGTGATACAGTGAGTAGCAAATATAGTGGTAAATAATTGCATCATTTTCTGGGGGTCCTCTCTATATGAAGGATTAGGTTTTTTCCAATTTAACAAGCTGAATGTGGAAAAGGGATTGTAGGCCCAATAATATCCAGCCAGAGCTCCTTGCTGATAAACCCCTACTGGGTATTGTCATAGTGGAAATTGCCCTGCTCCAGGGTCGGTGACTCCCCCAAGTTAGTACTTTGCCTAGTTCCAGACGGAGACACTAACTCTGCGGCCTCCCTATATTCTGGGGGCAGTAACTCTTCCCTTCCTTGCCCTAGCACTGGGGCAGTAGCTACTATGGGGTTAAGAGCATTTATTAGCTGTTGGGTTTCTGAGTCCTTTCTTCCTCCCCTTGGGAGTCAGAACAAACCTTAGCAGTGTATCGTACCATTAACTGATTCCCTTCTTTCTTAACATCCTAATCATACAGTAATATGAATGCCAGGACATATGGCATTTCCCCCCATTTTCCCGACCTTTGACAGAATAGTTCAGAGAGATGGTGTGAAAGTTCGAGATCCCACAAACTGGCCACCTTTCTTCAGACTCCAAAACATACATTGGCCAAGCTACGTTACGGTAAAAGATTAATTTATTTGTAGTCATGGGTGGATAACCATCTTGTGTCCAATCTGCCAGAATTCTCCCTAGGGAGCCATGGGCAGGAACAGAGACAGTGTTTCCCATCCTGAGTGCTCAAAACTTAACAGATATCAGACACACAAAAACAGATTCTCACAGCCAAATGTAAATATATTTCAAACAAATGCAAAGTAGATGTACAAATTAGCCCTATTGTCTCTTTAATGGTACCAAGTGAATGGCTTTGCAAGCCCTGAAAAGGAAGACAATAGACTCCCTGCTTATGATCCAGTTTTACTCACCCCTTCAGGGTCCTAGCCCCTCTTCTACCACAGTAGCAGGGGATGGGTGGTCCCTGTGCCTGGGGAAAGTACTCAGAAGGGTCCTCAGGACAAACTGTACCTAGTGGCTGCTGGGAGTCTCCCAAAGACCATCAGGTCACAAGCCTCTAGTTACTGAGGACACTCTGTCCCAGTGGAGCTGCCAGATTTTGTACCTGGATAAAACTGAGGTCTGGCTGGTTGGTCTTATGGTCCAATTAATGAGATGCAGATGACCTGGGAAAGAAGAGCATTTATTTCTGTAAGCAGCCACAGGGAGAAGGTCAGGGAAGTTCATCAGATCTACTCAAAGTTAGAAGTTTTTCTTTCAGTGCTTATATACATTCAAGTTATACGTCTACGTGTGGGTGTGCACCTACCAGCAAGAGTGTTTCATTCAATCTAATCTTTACCTATGTTCTAGGGCCTGGAACATTTCTTTAGAAACCTGGAAAAATTACTTAATCTTAAGTGGGCCCTGGTACAAGGGGTGTGTAAGAATGCCTTCATCAGCCAGGAGTGGTGGCTCATGCCTGTCATCCCACACTTTGGGGGCCAAGGCGGGCGGGTCACCTGAGGTCAGGAGTTCGAGACCAGCCTGACCAACATGGAGAAACCCCGTCTCTACTAAAAATACAAAATTATCTGGGCATGGTGGCGCATGCCTATAATCCAAGCTACTCAGGAAGCTAAGACTGGAGAATCGCTCAAACCCAGGAGACATAGTTTGCAGTGAGCGGAGATCACACCATTGCACTCCAGCCTGGGCAACAAGAGCGAAACTCTATCTCAAAAACAAAAACAAAAGAAGAATGCCTTCATTTTGTCAGGCTTTAAGGTCTGAGAAAGCCCAGGTGGGGTCTTGATGGGTTTGTTTTTACATTTCAGCCCTTGTACTAAGACAGTAGTTTCCCTAATTCCTAATGTTTAACTTATACATTCATCAGAATTATAGTAAAGGATTAGTCAAAACTGACTGTTCTGGTTGCTAATGAAGACCTGGCCTGCCACACACCCACGGGCCATTTCCCCTGTGTGTGTCTTGCTCTCTTTCTCCCTCCTTAGGCCTCTCTATTCCCTGAGACACAACATTGAAATTAGCCCAGTTAACAACCCTGCAATGGCCTCTAAGTGCTCAAGTGAAAGGAAGAGTCACAAGTCTCTCACTTGAAATAAAAAACTAGAAATGATGAAGCTTAGTGAGGAAGGCATATTAAAAGCTGAGACAGGCCAAAAGCCAGGCCTCTGGTGCCAAACAGTTAGCTAAGTTATGAATGCAAAAGAAAAGTTCTTGAAGGAAATTAAAAGTGCTACTCCAGTGAACACATGAATAAGGCCTTTCTGAAATACCCGTACGGCTGATTTGGAGAAAGTTTGCGTGGTTTATAGAGAAGATCAAACCAATCACAACATTCCCTTAAGCCAAAACTTAATCCAAAGCAAGGCCCTAAATTATCTTAAATTCTATGCAGGCTGAGAGAGGTGGGAAAGCTGCAGAAGAAAAGTTAGAGAAGCTGCAGAAATCAGGTCATGAGGTTTAAGGAAAGTAGCTATCTCCATAACATTAAAGTGTGAGGTGAAGCAGCAAGTCCTGATGTAGAAGCTGCTGTAAGCTATTCAGAAGATCAAGCTGAAATCATTGATGAAGGTGGCTACACTAAACATCAGATTTTCAATGTAGATGAAACAGCCTTCTTTTGGAAGAAGATGGCATCTAGGGGTTTCATAGCTCAAGAGGAGAAGTCAATGCCAGGCTTCAAAACTTCAAAGGTCAGGCTGACTCTCTTGGTAGTGGCTAAGGCAGCTGGTGATTTTAAGTAGAAGCCAATGCTCATTTGCCATTTTGAAAATCCTATGGCCCTTAAGAATCATGCTAAATATACTCTGCCTGTGCTCTGTAAATGGCCAAAAAGGCTGGATGACAGCACATATCTTTGCACATGATTGAATATTTTAAGCCCACTGTTGAGACCTACAGCTTAGAAAAAAAGATTCCTTACAAAATATTGTTTACTGACAATGTACCTGGTTACCCAAGAGTTTTAATGGAGATGTACAAGAATATTAATGTTGTTTTCCTGCCTGCTAACACAACATCCATTCTGTAGCCCATTTATCAAGGAATAATTTTGACTTTTAAATCTTATTATTTAAGAAATACATTTCAAAAGAGTATAGCTGCCACAGATAGTGATTTATCTGATGTAACTGAGTAAAATGAATTGCAAACATTCTGGAAAGAATTCATCATTCTAGATGCCATTAAGAACATTCATCTGTGTGAAAAGGTCAAAATATCAACAGTAACGTAAGTTTGGAGGAAGTTGATTCCAACCCTCAAGGATGCTTTGAGAGATTCAAGATGTCAGGGAAAGAAGTAACTGCAGATATGGTTTAAAAAAAAAAAAAAAAAAAAAGCAAGAGAACTAGAATTAGAAGTGAAACCTAAAGATGTGATTGAATTGCTGCATTCTCATGATGCAACTTGATGCAACTTGAATGGATGAGGAGTTGCTTCTGATGGATGAGCGAAGAAGGTATTTATTCTACTCCTGGTGAAGATGCTGTAAACATTGTTGATATGACAACAAAGGAATTAGAATATTACATTAACTTAGTTGAAAAAGCAGCAGCATGGTTTGAAAGGATTGGCTTCAATTTTGAAAGAAGATCTACTCTAAGCAGAGTCCTATCAAATAGTGTGTCTGGAATTGGTGGGTTCTTGGTCTTGCTGACTTCAAGAATGAAGCCACAGACCCTCCCAGTGAGTGTTACGGTTCTTAAAGATGGTGCGTCCACAGTTTGTTCCTTCAGATGTTCGTGGTCTCACTGACTTCAGGAGTGAAGCTGCAGACCTCCGCGGTGAGTGTTACAGCTCTTAAAGGTGGCCTGTCCAGAGTTTTTCATTCCTCCTGGTGGGCTCGTGGTCTTGCTGGCTTCAGGAGTGAAGCTGCAGACCTTCACAGTGAGTGTTACAGTTCATAATGTAGTACAGACCCAAAGAGTGAGCAGCAGCAAGATTTATTGCAAAAAGCAAAACAACAAAGTCTCCACTGTGCAGAAGGTGACCTGAGCCGGTTGGCTGCTGCCGCGGGTGGCCTGCTTTTATTCCCTTATCTGGCCCCACCCACATCCTGCTGATTGGTTCATTTTACAGAGAGCTGATTGGTGCGTTTACAAAGCTTTAGCTAGACACAGAGCACTGATTGGTGTGTTTACAATCCTTTAGCTACACTCAAAAGTTCTCCAAGTCTCCTACCCCATTAGCTAGACACAGAGGGCTGATTGGTGCATTTACAAACCTTTAGCTAGACAGAAAACTTCTCCAGGTCCCCACCCGACCCAGAAGCCCAGCCAGCTTCACCTCTCAATGGCACTCTCCAAGGGACTTTGCAGCATCTAGCCCGGCACTTGGGCACCCCACAAGGAGCTCATTCCCCCATCAAGCCCAGCAGGCCCACTGAGCCCGCACCCACCCGGAACCCTGCAGGTCCCGGAGCCCTTGCAGGCAGCCCCAGCTCGCCCGCGCCTCTTCCTCCACACCTCCCCGCTTGCAGAGGGAGCCAGATCAGGCCTCGGCCAGCCCCACAGCGGGGCCCCCACAGCGCAGCGGCGGACTGAAGGGCTCCTCCAGCACTGCCAGAGCAGACGCCCAGGCCGAGGAGGCGCCAAGGGAGCAAGGGCTGCTAGCACGTTGTCACCTCTCAATAGCATCGCATTCTACAGAGAAATTTCTCATGAAAGGAAGAGTCAATCAATGTGGCAAGCTTCATTTTAAGATGTCTTATTTTGTGAAATTGCCACAACCAACCTAACCTTCAGCTTCACCAGCCTGACCAGTCAGCAGCCATCAACATCAAGACAAGATCCTCCACTAGCAAAGAGATTGCAGCAACTAGCTGAAGGCTCGGATAATTATTAGCAGTTTTTGGCAATAAAATATTTTTAAAATTAAGGTAAATACATTTTTTAAGATGTAGTGCTACTGCAGTATAAACATAATTTTTATATTCACTGGAAAAAAATTTTGCGTGAGTCCTTTTATTGTGATACTCACTTTACTGCAGTAGTCTGGAACCAAACCCACAATATCACTGAAGTATGCCCTTACATATGCATATAAAATGTCCTCAGACATACTCAAGAAACTGACAGTAGCCACAAAGTCTGGAGAGTAAAACGAAGGAATTTAGTTCCTCAAAATTCTTCAAATTAAATTGTCAACATGAGCACATACTGATTTTATGATTTCAAAATTAAAATTTGAAATTTTATTTTTTTTTTTTTTTTTTTTTTTTTTTTTTTTGAGACAGAGTCTCACTCTGTTGCCCAGGCTGGAGTGCAGTGGCCGGATCTCAGCTCACTGCAAGCTCCGCCTCCCAGGTTCACGCCATTCTCCTGCCTCAGCCTCCCGAGTAGCTGGGACTACAGGTGCCCGCCACCTCGCCCGGCTAGGTTTTTGTATTTTTTAGTAGAGACGGGGTTTCACCGTGTTAGCCAGGATGGTCTCCATCTCCTGACCTCGTGATCCATCTGTCTCGGCCTCCCAACGTGCTGGGATTACAGGCTTGAGCCACCGCGCCCGGCCAAAATTTGATAATTTATACAAGTAACTTAAAAAGTGGATCAAGGCCAGGCACAGTGACTCAGGCCTGTAATCCCAGTACTTTGGGAGACCGAGGTGGGCGGATGACCTGAGGTCAGGAGTTCAAGACCCACCTTGCCAACATGGTCAAACCCTGTCTCTACTAAAATACAAAAATTAGCTGGACGTGGTAGCAGGTGCCTGTAATCCCAGCTACTCAGGAGGCTGAGGCAGGAGAATTGCTTGAACCCAGGAGGTGGAGGTTGCAGTGAGGTGAGATGGCACCACTGCACTCCAGCCTGGGCGACAGAGACAGACTCCATCTCAAAAAAAAAAGAAAAGAAAAGGAAAGAAAAAAAAGTGGATCAAAAATTAGGTAGAAATGTAGTGAAATATTTTAAAAATTGTACTTGAGAATGCACACTAGTGAATTACCAATTATTCTTATATTTCTTCTGTAATGATTTGTTTCTAAATACAAGTATGGTTTCATAAGTCAAGAAGAATTAAAATGGAGTAAAATTAAGGCTAAGATTTGTTAATGAAAAAAGCCAAACTCAAAAGGTTATATACTGTGTGATTTAAATTAAACAGCATTCTGCTGAGAGGATTGGAGCAAGGTGGCAGAATAGAAGTCTCCACCTACTATAGTCTTGTAGGAAGACTCCACCTACAATAGTCTTCCCCACACCACCACCAATGTAACAATTATCTATACACGGCAAAGCACCTTCATAAGAACCAAAAATCAGGTGAGCACTCACAGTACCTGGTTTTACTTCATAGCGCTGAAAGAGGCACTGAAGAGGCACCCAGCAGCAGTGGCGTAGTGCTGAGAGTGTTTCTGTGTCCTGGGGAGAAGGCGAGCCAGCAGTTTTGAGGCAATGAACTCAGTGCTGCCCTTGTTACAGCAGAAAGCAAAACTGGACCAAACTCAGCTGACACCTGCGCATAGAGGGAGCATTTAAATCAGCCCTAGCCCGGGGGAATCACCAATCCCAGCAGCTGCAACTAGTTCCCATAAGCTTCACCGCCACAGGCTAAAGTGCTCTAGGGCTCCAAATAAACTTGAAAGGCAGTCTAAGCCGTAAGGACTGTAATACCTAGGTGAGCCCTAGTGCTGAACTGGGTCCAGAGACGGTGGACTAGGGGGCCACATGACCTACTAAGACACCAGCCAGGGCAACTAAGGGAGTGCTGGCATCAACCCTCCCCTAATGCCAGGCTGTATAGCTCCTGGCTTCAAAAGAGACCTCTTCCTTCCACTTGAGGAGGAGATGGAAGGGTGGTGAGGACTTTGTCTTGCATCTTGGATACCAGCTGAGCCACAGCAGGATAGGGTATTAGTCTGAGTCATGAAATCCCCTTTCGAGGCCCCAGCTCCCAGACAACATTTCTAGACACACTCTGGGCCACAAGGCTATCCACTGCCTTGAATGGAAGGACGCAGTCATGACAAAATTCATCACCTGCTAACTGAAGAGCCCTTGGCCCCTGAATACCCAGCAGCAATACCCAAGTACTATGTCAAGGGCTTTGAATGAGACTCTGAGACTTGCTAGCTTCAGGTGAGACACAGCAAATTTCCAGCTGTGGTGGCAGTGGGGTGAGACCCTTTCTGCTTGAGAAAAGTGGAGAAAAAAGTTAAAGGACTTTGTCTTGCACCTTAGGTAGCACCTTGGCCAGAGGTGGGTAGAGCAAAAGGTGGGCTCTTGGGGTCCACAATTGTAAGACTTGGCTCTGGTACAGCATTTCTGGACCTGCCCTGGGCCATACGGGAGCCCATTCCTCTGAAAGGTGAGTCTCAGGTCAGGCAGCATTCACCACAAGCTAACTGAAGAGTCCTTAGCCTTAAGGGAACATCAGCAATAGTCTGGTAGTACTTCTCGTGGGCCTGAGGTGGTGGTGGCCACAAGGGGAGGCTTCTGTGCCATTGAAAAGAGAAGGGAAGAGTGGGAAGGACTGTGTCTTATGGCTTAAAAGTCAGCTCAGCTATGGTACAATAGAACATCAGGTACACATCTAAGGTTTTTGGTTCTAGTCCCTGGCTCCCAGCTGGCACCTCTGCACCTGCCCAGGCCCTGGGGAAGGACATAAGCCTGGCTGGGTTTGCCACTTGATGATTGTAGAGCCTCAGGGCATTGAGCAAACATAGGCAGTAGTCAGGGAGTGGTTGCAACAGGCTTTGGGAGAAACCCAGTGCAGTCCTAGGGGTGGTGGGTATAGATGTGTTTGTGTCACTCCACTCCCGGCTCCAGGTGGCTTGTAACAGAGGGAAAGAATTGATTTGTTTGGTAGAAAGTAAGTGAAGAGAACAAGAGTCTCTGTCTAGTAATCCAGGGAATTCTTCAGGATCTTGCCCAAGACCATAAAGGCAGTACCACTGCGAATCTAGTAATCCAAAAAAAAAAGGCAAAAGATTTAAATATACATGTCTCACAAGAACACATACAGATGGCAATAGACATAAAAAGTGTTCACCATCATTGATCATCAGAGAAGTGCAAATCAAAACTACAATGAGATATCTTCTCATCCCAGATTAAATGGCTTATATTCAAAAGACAGGCAATAGCAAATGCTGGCAAGGATGTGGATAAAAGGGAACCCTTGTACAGCTTTGGTAGGAATGTAAATTAGTACAATCACTATGGAGAACTATTTGGAGGTTCCTCAAAAAACTAAAAACAGAGCTACCATATGATCCAGTATTCCACTGAGTATACACTCAAAAGAAAGAAAATCAGTATATCAAAGGTTTGACCTGAGTTCCCATATTTGTTGGAGCACTGTTCACAATAGCCAAGATTTAGAAGCATCCTAAGTATCCATCAACAGATTAATGGATAAAGAAAATGTGATACATATACACAATGGAGTACTATTCAGCCATAAAAAAGAATGAGATTCAGTCATTTGCAACAGCATGGATAGAGCTGGAAGTCATTATGTTAAGTGAAATAAGCCAGGCACAGAAAGACAAATAACACCTGTTCTCATTTATTTGTGGGAGCTAAAAATTAAAACAATTGAACCCATGGAGACAGAGATTAGAAGAATAGTTATCAGAGGCTGGGAAGGATAGTTGGAGGGTGGGAAGGAGTTGGGGATGGTTAATGGGTAGGAAAAAAATAGTTTAAATGAATGAATAAGGCCTAGTATTTGATAGCCCATCAGGGTGACTCTAGTCCACAAAAATTTTATTGTACATTTAAAAATAACTAAAAGAGTACAATTGGATTGTTTGTAACACAATGGATAATGTTTGAGGGGATGGATACCCCATTTTCCGTGGTGTGATTATTAGGCACTGCATGCCTGTATCAAAATATCTCATATACCCTGTAAATACACATATTATGTACTCAGAAAAAATTAATAAACAAATAAATAATAAAAAATAAATAGCATTTTGAAACAGGCAAAACTATAGGGAGAGAAAATAGCTCAGTAGTAATACCAGGAGTTAGAGATGCGGTAGGGTTTGACCACAAAGGACAGCATAAAGCCATTTTACAGCAATAAAAATATTCTGTATCTTGATTTTCACAGTACTTATATCACTCATGGTCAATATAAAATGAAAATATAATCAAAATAATCAACAAAAACAAAACTGGCTAGATTGATTGAGGAAGAAAAAAGAGAAGATATAAAAGAAATCTAAGGAATAAAAATGAAGCTGTAACTTCAGATACTTCTGATACCAAAAGAAAATTAGAGAATATTATGAAGAGTATCAATACACTTGAAAACTTAAATGAAACATGCAGATTCCTAGAAAAATATAAATCAACAAAACTGACTCAAAAGAAAAAACCAGAGAACTTCAATAGTCTTAAAAGTATGAAGTAAATTGAATAGAAACTTTTAAATCTTCCCATAGGCTGGGTGTGATGGTATACTCCTGTAGCCTCAGTCACTTGGGAGGCTGAGGCAGGAGATTCCCTTGAGACTAGGAGTTTGAGGCTGTATTGTGCTGACTGTGTCTGCACATAGCAACTGCATTCCAGCCTGAGCAACATAACAAGACTCTGTCTCTAAAAATTTACCCCAAAAAATCATCCCACAAAACACATCAGGCCTATGTGGGTTTTTTAAAGTGATTTCTAGCAAACATTAAAGAACAAACATCTTAAACCTATGCAAGATATCCTGGAGTATAAAATAGAGAGAGCATTTCCCAGCTTATTTGATGAGGTTAGCATAATTTCATAGTAAAAACTGACCAAGATAATGTGAGAAACAAAAATTAAAACCCAATTTAAATCACAAACGCAGATACAAAAGTCCTAAACAAAATGTTAGCAAACTAAATTTACTAACAGATTAAGAAAAGATGAAAATATATGGCCAAATTAGTTTCATTTCAGGAATGAGAGGTTGGCTTAACAATAGAAACCAATTATTACAATTCACTACAATCTTAATTTAAAGAATAAATGTAATACGATCATCTTTAAAACTACAGAAAAACATGCTGTATAAAATTCAACATAAGTTGCTGATAAACATTCTTATCAAACTATTAATACAAAGACATTTCCTTTTCTGATAAGTGGCATATACTAAAAACCTACTGCAAATGTTAGATTATACTTAAATGGTGAAATGTTGAAAAAATTCCCTTTGAATTCAGGAGAGAAAAAAAAAACAGGGCACTTACCATCAACTTTTGTATTTAATCTTGTACTGGAGTTCTTAACCAATACAACAGAAGAAAATTGAAGAATATAGATAGGATACCATAAGACAAAATAGTCATTATTCACAGTTGATGTGATGTCTATGTAATCAATCCCAGAGAATCTACACAAAAATACAAGCCAATTAAAGAGCTGAACAATTTTGACAGATAAAAAATGCAATATATAAAAGTAAAACATATTTCTATACATTAGTACAATCAGAAACATATTATAAAGAAACATAACTTATAATAGCATAAAACACATGAGATGTTAGTTGGACACAGTGGCATGTACCTGTAGTTTCAGCTACTCAGGAGGCAGAGGTGGAGCAACCACTTGAGCCCAGGAGTTCAAGGCCAGCCTGGGCAACATAGTGAGACTCTGTCTATAAGAAAAAAAAAAATGAGATAATCTACTAAAGATGTGCAAAGCTGAATGGGGAGAATGATACATCTGTGAAATGTATTCAAAAAGACAAAAATAAAGGAGTACTTAATATGCTATGTTGATTTTTCAGAAAATTCAATTTTATAGAGATGTCAATTCTTCCCTAATCTATGGAGTCAAATTAATTTTAACAAAAATTGTAATAGGCTTTTATTTTAATACTTTAAAAATTTTTGTGGGTACATAGTATGTATATTTATGGGGTACATGAAATGCTTTGATACAGGCATGCAATGTCAAATAAGTACATCTTGGAAAATGGAGTATCCGCCCCCTCAAGCATTTATCCTTTGAGTTACAAGCAATTCAATTACATCCTTAGGTTACTTTAAGATTACACCATACATTAAAATCAATTTTGGTTCAAGCAAATCTTTAAATATGAAAAGCAGAGATATGAAGCACTTAGAAGATAATTTGAGAGTATAGCTTTATGAACTTGAAGTAAGGAAAGAATGTATTTAAGATACAAAAAAAGCACAAAATCACATAACATGATTACAGACTTAGTTCCATTAAAATTAAGAATTTTTGCTCACCAAAATATATAATAAAGAGAATAAAAAGAGAGAACAGTGTTTGCAAATCTTGTAACATAGACAATTGACAAAGTATCAGTATTCACACTATAAAATGAACTACAAATCAATTTTTAAAAGACAACACAACAGAAGAATGGGTGAAAGACTTAGGCACTTCAGAAAAGAAAAAATATGAATGGTCTGTAGAAATGTGAAAAGATGCTCAATCTCATTAGTAATTAGAGACATGTACATTAAAACCATATTGAGATACAATTTTATTCACACAAGTTAGACAAATTTAAGAAATGTGATAATGTCTAATGTTGGAGAGATGATGGAGTAACACAAATGCTCACACCCTACTGGGGGAGTGTGAATTGGTACAACCATTTGTCTATTTGGCATTACCTAGTAGAGGTGAACTTTTGTATATCTTATGACCCAGGAATTTCACTTCTATTTGTGCCCTAGAAAAATTATTGCACTTGTGTGTCTGTATACAAAAATATTCACAGCAGCCTCATGTACAATAATGAAAAATTGGAACTAACCTAAGTGTTCATTAATGAAAGAATGAATAAATAAATTTTGCTGTGTTCACATAATGGAATATATACATAAGTGAAATAAACTACAGTCACATGCCTCAATATGGATGAACCCCAGAAGTGTTAAATTTAGTGAAATAAGTGTCTTACAGAAGGATGTACAACTGCATACGTTATACTTGCATAAAGAATTCCATTAATATAAATTTCAAAACATGTATTGATCACTACACATTGCATACAAGTATCAAAATATCACATGTACCTCCAAAATATGTACAACTATTATATATCAATTTAAAAATTATACTAAAACATGTAGAACTAATTAACATATTATCTACAAATACAAACACATGATTAAACTATCACTAAAGAAGAGAAATTAAGCACAGGAAAAGATGTTCAGTATCATCAGTCATTAGGGAAATGTAAATCAAAACCACAATGAGTCACCATGTCATACCACTAGGATGGCTATAATCAAAAAGACAGATAATACCAAGGGTTGGTAAGGATGTGGAGAAAGTAGAACCCTCATACTTCTATTGGAAATGTAAAATTCTGTCATCACTTTGGAAGACGGTCCGGCAAAGTGTAAAACACTCTGAAAGACAGTTACTCATAAGCTTAAATACAGAGCTTAAATAAACCAGCAATTACACTCCAAGGTATTGAAATACTCCAAAAGAACTGAAAATATGAGACTACACAAACTTGCACATGAATGTTCATAACAGCATTATTCATAATAGTCAAAAACATAAACAACCTAAATGTCCATCAGCAGACAAATGAACAAATAAAACGTGATGTATTCATACAATGAATATTACTCAGCAATAAAAAAGATTGACATATTGATACAGTCTGCAACATAGATGACCCTTGAAAACATGTTAAGTGAAGGAGTCAGACACAAAAGACCACATATTCTATCATTTTATTTCTATGAAATACCCCAAATAGGAAATCTAAATAGAAATAAAATTGATTAGTGATTGCCTAGGGTGGGAGTTAGGGGAAAGGGGAGAATGAATATAACTGCTAAGGAGTACAGGGTTTCTTTAGGGGATAATGAAATGTTCTAAAATTTATTGTGGTGATGGTTGTACAACTCTGTTCATGTAAGAAAAACATTAACTGTACACTTTAAATGGGTCTATTGTACAATATGTGAATTATATTGCAGAAAAAGCTGTTTTAAAAGATAAAATAAGGGCATGGGAGTATAAACAAAAATTTATAATAATGGTTACCTTTGAGAGGGAGAGAAGGGAATGGAATTAGGGAGGAACCCACAGAATGCTTCACAGTAAGATGCTTTTTATTAAACTAGATGATGGCACACATTGGTATGCTGTGTCATAATCTAATAACATAGACATTAAAATTATTTTAATGGCTAAGAAGCATATGAAAAAGTTTAACCCCTCAAATATTAATAAGACAACAATCACATTGTTATTGTTAAACCTACGAAATTACTAAGCGTTTGCATTTGTGTGGTGAAACACATGATCTTATACAGTGCTGGTGGGGTGGGTGTTGGACATCGGTAGAACCTGTCTGGGGAACAAATCTCACAATGGGTATCATGAACCTTAAAATATGCATGATCTTTCACCCAGCATTTCTATTTCTGGGAGTATATTTATATCCTTCTCCTTGAATCTGGGATGGCCCTGTGACATGCTTTGACTTACAGGGTGAAGTAGAAGTAATGCATTGGGACTTCCAGGCCTAGGCCTTAAGAGGACTGTCTGGGAATTTCCATTCTCTACACCCTAGAAGCCAGTCACCATGCTATAAATAAGCTCAGGCTACACTGTGGAATGATGAGAGGCCACATGGAGAGAGGCCCAGGAGGAGAAGAGACTGTCCCGGATGGGGCAGCCCCAGCCACTCATCCAGCTGAATGCAGCTCCATGAGCAACCTCAACTAAACCACAAGGAGCAGAACTTCCCAGCTGAGCCCAGCCAGCCCACAGAATAGTGAGAAATAAATCATTGTCTTTGTTTTAAGCCACTAAGTTTGGGGTGATTTGTAATGCAACAACAGAGCTAAACAATATCCTAAAGACATGATGAGAGATGTGAACAAATATTTATGGACAAGGCTGCACGTAAGTATTACTGGCAGCAATAAAAAATTAGAATGTATCTAAGTGCCTGTGTTGGCGTCTATTGTTTCTTTGTCTGCTCAGCATCCATTCTATTTTGTAACAGAATCCAGAATTTCCTTTATGTAAACCTCCCTCCTCATTTTCAGTCAGTGTGGTTCCAATGAGGTTTTTCCCTACCCAGGAGTGAATGTATGACTCAGACTTGGCACAAGATCCCTGGGGTTAGTTCAAGGATGGGCCATGACTCATGCAATGTGGTCACCATCAGAGTGAACCCAAGAGTTGTTCAGGAGTTATAGGAAAGTGTTCTTTCTTTTTACACTGTTCATAGCCAGAATGATTGAAGATGAGAGTTCCTAAGGTTGGGAATTAAGCGAACACCACAGGAGGTAGAACTGGGGGATGTAGAGAACCATGTCTAAATGACATTTTTTAGTCCCTACATCAAGCTATACCCTGGACTTTCGGGTATATGAGCCAGTATGAGTCCTTTGGCTTAAGCCAGTTAAGTTGGGTTTTCTGTCTCTTGCAACCAAGATTTGTAACGAGTATAAGGTCTATCTAAGTCAGGTAAAGTTTTTTTGCAAAGGAAAAGACATTCACCCAGACTAACTCCAGAAAACCAGGGAAAGTAAAGGAAGCAGAGATTCTTATGCGATTCATGAGAATTAGAAATTTACCAAACTGCAAATCTCTCCATTTTTTGTAGTTTCTATTTTAAATGTGTCTACATCCTTTTTTTTTTTTTCTGTTTCATAGCTGTTTCTTCTGTCCTCTTAACACAGGAATTATCATAGTAACCTCAGTTATTATGATAACCAGACTTTATAAAGCAGATGGTTCATAAAGTCAAAAAAATTATGCAACCCAGACTTTATGTTGCCTTTAAACTTGTTTCCCACACATCTAGATGACATAGTATCAGTATCACAGTGCTAAATTCCCAGAGTAAAGATCTGATGGGCCCAACTTTGGCCAAGTGTCTACCATATCCAAGATCAATATTTATGATGTCTCTAGGGGTTGTCTTTTCTGAAGCTGTGAGCTGAACACGTTCTCTAAAGAAAGATGTGGTCAAGGAGTAAATTATCTGCATTTCTAGAACACCACAAGACAAAGGAGGAATAAGTAAGCAAATGGTGATGCACTATGTAACATATGCAGTCACCCAAAATGTGTTTTCAAAAAGCACTTAACATTATTCAACAAATGATGCAGGGACAACGGGATTGCCACATGCAAAGGAATGGATTTGGGCTCACCTCATGCCATATACAAAAATCAACTGCAAGTGGATCAAAGAGCTAAATATAACAGTTAAAACTATAAAACTCTTAGAAGAAAACTTAGTTGTACATCTCCATACCTTAGATTTGGCAATGATTTATCAGATATGAGACCAACTGATAACAAAAGAAAAAATAGGTAAGTTGAGCTTCATAAAATTAAAAACTTTTGTGTATCAAAGAACACTGTCAAGAGAGTGAAAAGACAACCCATAGAACAGGAGAAAATATTCATAAATCATATATCTGATAAGGGTTTAATATCCAGAATATGTAAATAATTTATATAACTCAACAACAACAACAAAACCACCCAATTTTTAAAAAGGTAAAAGACTTGAATAGACATTTCTCTAAAGAAGATATACAAATGGTCAACGAACACATGGAAAGACATTCAATGCCATTAGTGGTTAAGAAAATGCAAAATAAAACCACAAAGAGTTATCATTTCATCTCTACCAAGATAACTATATTCAAAAAAATAGACAATAACAAGTGTTGGAAAGGAGGTGGAGAAATTGGAACACTCACACATTGCTAGTGGAAATGTAAAATGATGGAGTCACTGTAGAAACAATTTGGCAGTTCTTCAATAAGTTAAACATAGAATTACCAGATGATTCAGCAATTTTGCTCCTAACCATATACCTAAAAGAATTGAAAGCAGATGTTCAAAGTTAAACATAGAATTACCAGATGATTCAGCAATTCTGCTCCTAGCCATATACCTAAAAGAATTGAAAACAGATGTTCAGGCAATAACTTACACATAAATGTTCACAGCAGCAGTATCCACAATAGTCAAAAGGTAGAAACAAACCAAATGTCCATCAAATAATGAATGGATAAACAAAATGTAGTACAACCATACAATGGAGTATTATTCAGCCTTAAAATGGCATGAAGTACTGGTATAGGCTACAACATAGATAATCCTTGAAAACATTATGCTAAGTGAAATAATCCAGTCACGAAAAGGCCACGCATTGTGTGATTCATTCACAGGAAATGTCTCCCATAGGCAAATCCATAGAGACATAAATCAGTTTTGTGGTTGCTAGAGAAAAGGGGGAAAACTGGAGAATAAGGTTTTATGGGCACAGAATTTCCTTTAGGGGTGATGAAAATGTTTTGGAAGTAGATAGTGATGATAGTTGTATAATATTATGAGTGTGTTAGATGGCTTTGAATTGTACACTTTAAAATGGTGAATCTTATGTTGTACATTTAAATTTATTTATTTATTTATTTTTAAAGAGATGGCCAGCCTGGGCAACACAGCAAAACTTCTTCTCTACTAAAAATTTTTAAAAATTAGCCAGGTGTGGTGGTGTGTACCCGTGATTCCAGTTACTGGGGAGGCAGAAGAGGAAGGATCACTTGAGCCCAGGAGCCTAAGGTTGCAACGAGCTATAATTGTGCCGCTGCACTCCAGCCTGGGTGACAGAGTAAGACCCTGTCTCAAAAAAAAAAAAAAAAAAAGAGAGAGAGAGAGAGAAAGAAAGAAAAGAAAGAGAAACAAATTGGCCTCACTATGTTGCCCAGGCTGGCCTTGAACTCTTGGGCTCAAGTGATTGTCTCATCTCAGCCTCCTGAAAAACTGAGACTACAGGCACTCACCACTGCACCTGGCTATATTATACATATTTTACCACAAAATAAATGTTTAATGTCAGGAACATGTAAGTGCTTTTAATGTAAAAAAGTCAAAATTTAAAAGTGAATGATTCCAATTTTGTTTTTTAAATGTAAACAGAGGAAAATGACAGGAAGCAGTGATCATCAATTCTAGATAGTGGCAGCATTTGGGTGATTTACTTTGTTCTTTACACCATTTTATATTTTCCAAGTTTTCCATTGTGACCACGTATTGTCTTTATAATCAGAAAAACATGTTTTAAACAATTGAAAACAAAGTCATTGTTGCACACATTACTAATGCTCACCAAAGTCAGGTTGTCCTCTCCTCCCTAAGCACTAAGAAATATGTACTTCTCAGACTCCTGCAATTAGGCAGGACAATGTGACTAGTCACAGGCAATGAACAGTGAGCGGAAGTCATATGTGGCACTTCATTGGTTATTTATTATAGTGTAGCAAAGTACCCAGAATTTAGTGGCTTAAAACAACAACAATCACTATTTAGCTCATAAATCTCCAGTTAAGGCTAGGTTTAGTGGAAACACCTCAATTCTGCCTCAGGTCATCACCTGGGTGGCCTAAAAGCTGGGAGTGGAATCACATGAAAGCTGGCTCTTTCTCATGTCTGGGAGTTGATGCTGACTTTGCAGGCAGGGACCCCAGCTGGGTCTATTAGCCAGAAAAGCTAAATGACTGCCATACAAGCTTTCACAAAGTGAAAGGAAACATCCAATGGCTTATGCTGGGCACCATCAATTTTTTTTTTTAGAAGGTGTACCCATATTAAGATGAGCTGAGTTCAAGTACTGTTTCTCTATTATTGAAGAAAATTGCAAATATGGGTAAAAATTCTTCCAAGAGGCAATCCTGGAAAAACAAATGTAATGCTCATTAAGCAAGGAATTTTTATCTTTCTTTTCAAAGCATATTGTCAACATGTATGAAAAAACCCAAGAGGATATATTTGCTAAAAATAGCACAACGTTGCAAAAGTATTAGAAAATCGAGTAATTTATTAAAAGAAATTTGGAGAGGCTCTGGAAATACCTTTAATATTTGAGCATAATGCTGTAATAAGAACAGATATGGCAAGAGAAAGAACATTGAGCCACAAATGCTGGGTAGTTGAGTGGTCTGAGTAGATGTGACATTTCTGCTCAATCTTTCTTCCCAAATGGAGTAAGAGTCCACAGAAAAGTCTACAGCAACCCTGTCTAAGTAATCTATATCATCCAGCACCCACCACTCCAACCATTTTAATCACACTTTAACTGTGCAAGTGGCCTTCCAGGGCCCCATGCTGGACATGGGAGTTCAACAACTCCTGGCTGCAGTGTGATATTTAGAGCCCAAGAATACTTCCCACTAACTGGATCTGACAGAGTTTCTACTTCTGTGAAAATGAGGAAAATATTTGGAGTCAGATTAGTAAATCTTAATGGGTCAAACAAAAGGTGGAAGGTAAGCTTCAAGGTCAAGCATATAAGGATGCCAGGGGAGCTGAGAGTCCAGCAAGTTGAGAGTGGTTGCAGATGGGCCTGGTCTGGAAGAACTCCCTGAACTGAATCAGCCCCACAAAGTTTCCATTGCACTTGAGTCCTTGTGTGGGCACAGACAATTTCTTGTTACATTTGTTCTTAGCCTAGAATAAGATGATAATAATTAAGGATGCAGAGCTAGAGAAACTTCTCTATTATATCAAAATTTTCTAAAAGGCAATCTAAGTCTGTATGAAAATTAACACACAGGGTGCTGGTGTGAAAAGTTGTAGAGCTTAAGAGTAAGCATGAGTTAAAATGTTGTTGCTCCCAAAGATGGGAATAGACATTTTGCCAAAGAAATTACACAAATGGTCAATAAGCACACAAAAAGATGCTCAATATCACTACTCACCAGGGAAATGCAAATCAAAACCGCAATAAAATACCACTTCACTTCCACCAGGATGGCTATTATTTAAAAAAACAGAAAATAAGTGTTGAAAAGAATGTGGAGAAATTGGAACCCTTGCGCATTGCTGGTAGGAATGTAAAACCATTGTGCACTGGCTATGGAAAACAGTGTGGTAATTCCTCAAAAAATGCAAGAATTGCCATATAATCCAGATATTCCATTTCTTTTTTTAAAAATTTTATTTTAAGTTCTGGGATACATATGTAGAATGTGCAGGTTTGTTACATGGGTATACATGTGCCATGGTGGTTTGCTGCACCTATCAACTCATCATCTAGGTTTTAAGCTCCACATGCATTAGGTATTTGTCCTAATGCTATCCCTCCCTTTGACCCCCACTCCCCGACAGGCCCCAGTGTGTGATGTTCCCCTCCCTGTGTCCATGTGTTCTCATTGCTCTACTCCCACTTATGAGTGAGAACACAGTGGTGCTTGGTTTTCTGTTCCTGTGTTAGTTTCCTGAAGATGATGGTTTCCAGCTTCATCCATGTCTCTGAAAAGGACATGAATTCATTCTTTTTTATGGCTGCATAGTATTCCATGGTGTATATGTACCACATTTTCTTTATTCAGTATATCATTGCTGGGCATTTGGGTTGGTTCCAAATCTTTGCTATTGTGAACAGTGCTGCAATAAACATACGTGTGCATGTGTGCATGTGTCTTTATAGTAGAATGATTTATAATCCTTTGGGTATATACACCCAGTAATGGGATTGCTGGGCCAAACGGTATTCTGGTTCTAGATCCTTGAGCAATTGCCACACTGCATTCCACAATGGGTTGAACTAATTTACACTCCCACCAACAGTGTAAAAGTGTTTCTATTTCTCCACATCCTTGCCAGCATCTGTTGTTTCCTGACTTTTTAATGATTGCCATTCTAACTGGCGTGAGATGGTATCTGATTGTGGTTTTGATTTGCATTTCTCTAATGACCAGTGATGATGAGCTTTTTTTCATGTTTGTTGGCTGCATAAGTGTCTTCTTTTGAGAAGTGTCTGTTCATATCGTTTGTCCACTTTTTGGTGGGGCTGTTTTTTTATTGTAAATTTATTTAAGTTCCTTGTAGATTCTGAATATTAGACCTTTGTCAGATGGATAGATTGCAAAAATTTTCTCCGACTCTGTAGGTTGCCTATTCACTCTGATGATCGTTTCTTTTGCTGTGCAGAATTTCTTTAGTTTAATTAGATCCCATTTGTCAATTTTGGCTTTTGTTACAATTGCTTTGGTGTTTTAGTCATGAAGTCCTTGCCCATGCCTATGTCCTGAATGGTATTACTTAGGTTTTCTTCTAGGGTTTTTATGGTTTTAGGTTTTAGGTTTAAGTCTTTAATCAATCTTGAGTTAATTTTTACATAAGGTGTAAGGAAGGAGTCCAGTTTCTGTTTTCTGCATATGGCTAGCCAGTTTTCCCAGCACAATTTATTACATAGGGAATCCTTTCCCCACTGCTTGTTTTTGTCGGGTTTGTCGAAGATCAGATGGTTGTAGATGTGTGGTGTTATTTCTAAGGTCTCTGTTCTGTTCCACTGCTCTATATATCTATTTGATGAGAATAACATTGAATCTATAAAGTACTTTGGGTAGTATGGCCATTTTCACTATATTGATTCTTCCTATCCATGAGCATGGAATGTTTTTCCATTTGTTTGTGTCTTCTCTTACTTCCTTGAGTAGTGGTTTGTAGTTCTCCTTGAAGAGGTCCTTCACGTCCCTTTTAAGTTGTATTCCCAGGTATTTTATTTTCTTTGTAGCAATGGTGAATGGGAGTTCACTCATCATTTGGCTCTCTGGTTGTCTATTATTGGTGTAGAGGAATGCTTGTGATTTTTGAACATTGATTTTGTATCCTGAGACTTTGTTGAAGTTGCTTTGTTGAAGTTGCTTATTCAACTTTGTTGAAGTTGAAGAAGCTTAAGGAGTTTTAGGGCTGAGAAGATGGGGTTTTCTAAATATACAATCATGTCATCTGCAAACAGAGACAATTTGACTTCCTCAATTCCTATTTGAATATCCTTTATTTCTTTCTCTTGCCTGATTGCCCTGGCCAGAACTGCGAATGCCATGTTGAATAGGAGTGGTGAAAGGTGGCATCCTTGTCTTGTGCCAGTTTTCAAAGGGTATGCTTCTAGTTTTTGCCCATGCAGTATGATACTGGGTGTGGGTTTGTCATAAATAGCTCTTATTAGAGATATGGTCCATCAATACCTAGTTTATTGAGTGTCTTTACCATGAAGTGGTTTTGAATTCTATCGAAGGCCTTTTCTGCATCTATTGAGATAATCATATGGTTTTTGTCATTGGTTCTGTTTATGTGATGGATTACGTTTATTGATTTGCGTCTGTTGAACCAGCCTTGCAACCCAAGAATGACGCCAACTTGATCGTGGTAGATAAGCTTTTTGATGTGCTGCTGGATTCAGTTTGCCAGTATTTTATTGAAGAATTTTGCATCAATGTTCATTAAGGATATTGGCCTGAACTTTTCTTTTTTCATTGTGTCTTTGCCAGGTTTTGGTATCAGGATGATACTGGCCTCATAAAATGAGTTAGGGAGAAGTCCCTCTTTTTCTGTTTGGAATAGTTTCAGAAAGAAAGGTATCAGCTCCTCTTTGTATCTCTAGTAGAATTAGGCTGTGAATCCACCTGTTCCTGGGTTGTTTTTTGTTTGTTTGTTTTTTGTTTTGGTTGCTAGGCTTTTAATTACTGCCTCAATTTCAGAACTTGTTATTGGTCCATTCAGGAATTTGACTTCTTCCTGGTTTAGTCTTGGGAGGGTGTATGTGTCCAGGATTTTATCCATTTCTTCTAGATTTTCTAGTTTATTTGCACAGAGGTTTTTATAGTATTCTCTGATGGTAGTTTGTATTTCTGTGAGATCAGTGATGATATCCCCTTTATCATTTTTTTATTGTGTTTATTTGATTCTTCTCTCTTTTCTTCTTCATTAGTCTGGATAGTGGTCTATCTATTTTGTTAATCTTTTCAAGAAATCAGCTCTTGGATCCATTGATTTTTTTGAAGGGTTTTTTATGTCTCTATCTCCTTCAGTTCTGTTCTGATCTTATTTCTTGTCTTCTGCTAGCTTTTGAATTTGTTTGCTCTTGCTTCTCTAGTTCTTTTACTTGCCATGTTAGGGTATCAACTTTAGATCTTTCCCACTTTCTGATGTGGGCATTTAGTGCTGTAAATTTCCTTCTTAACACTGCTTTAGCTGTGTCCCAGAGATTCTGGTACATTGTCTCTTTGTTCTCATGGGCTTCAAAGAACTTCTTTATTTCCACCCTAATTTCATTATTTACCCAGCAGTCATTCAGAGGCAGGTTGTTCAGTTTTCATGTAGTTGTTTGGTTTTGAGTGAGTTTCTTAATCCTGAGTTCTAATTTGATTGCACTATGGTCCAAGAGACTGTTATGGTTTCCGTTCCTTTGCATTTGCTGAGGAGTGTTTTACTTCCAATTATGTGGTCGATTTTACAAGTGCCATGTGATGCTGAGAAGAATGTATATTCTGTTGATCTGGGGTGGAGAGTTCTGTAGATGTCTATTAGGTCCACTTGGTCCAGAGCTGAGTTCAATTCCTGAATATCCTTGTCAATTTTCTGTCTCATTGATCTGTCTAATATTGACTCTGTCTAATATTGACAATGGGTTGTTAAAGTCTCCCACTATTATTGTGTGGAGTCTAAGTCTCTGTGTAGGTCTCTAAGAACTTGCTTTATGAATCTGGGTGCTGCTGCATTGGGTGCATATATATTTAGGACAGTTAGCTCTTCTTGTTGCATTGATTCCTCTACCATTATATAATGCCCTTCTTTGTTGTTTTTTTTTTTTTATCTTTGTTGATTTAAAGTCTATTTTACCAGGGACTAGAATTGCAATCCCTGTTTTTTGTCATTGTTTTGTTTGTTTGTTTGTTTGTTTGCTTTCCATTTTCTTGGTAAATATTCCTCCATCCCTTTATTTTGAGCCTATGTGTGTCTTTGCACGTGAGATGAGTCTCCTGAATACAGCACACCAATGGGTCTTGACTCTTTATCCAATTTGCCAGTTTTTGTCTTTTAATTGGGGCATTTAGCCCATTTACATTTAAGGTTAATATTGTTATGTGTGAATTTGATTCTGTCATTAAGATGCTAGCTGGTTATTTTGCCCGTTAGTTGATACAGTTTCTTCATAGTGTTGATTGTCTTTACAATCTGGTACCGGTTTTTCCTTTCCATATTTAGTGCTTCCTTCAGGAACTCTTGTAAGGCAGGTCTGGTGGTGGCAAAATTTCTCAGCATTTGGTTGTCTGTGAAGGATTTTATTTCTCCTTTGCTTATGATGCTTAATTTGGCTGGATACGAAATTCTGGGTTGAAAATTCTTTTCTTTAAGAATGTTGAATATTGGCCCCCACTCTATTCTGGCTTGTCGGGTTTCTGCAGAGAGATCTGATGGGTTTCCTTTTGTGAGTAACCTGACATTTCTCTCTGTCTGCCCTTAACATTTTTTTCTTCATTTCAACCTTGGTGAATCTAATGATTATGTGTCTTGGGTTGCTCTTCTTAAGGAGTATCTTTGTGGTGTTCTCTGTATTTCCTGAATTTGAATGTTCGCCTGCCTTGCTAGGTTGGGGAAGTTCTGGATAACATCCTGAAGAGTGTTTTCCAACTTGGCTCCATTCTCCCTGTCACTTTCAGGTACAACAATCAAACATAGGTTTGATCTTTTCACATAGTCCTATATTTCTTAGAGGATTTGTTTGTTCCTTTTCATTCTTTTTTCTCTAATCTTGTCTTCACATTTTATTTCATTAAGTTGATCTTCAATCTCTGATGTCCTTTCTACTACTTCATCAATTTGGCTATTGATACTTGTGTATACTTCACGAAGTTCTCATGCTGTGTTTTTCAGCTCCATCAGGTCATTTATGTTCTTCTCTAAACTGGTTATTCTAGTTAACAATTCCTCTAACCTTTTTTCAAGATTCTTGGCTTCCCTTGCATTGGGTTAGAACATGCTCCTTTAGCTCAGAAGAATCTGTTATTACCCACCATCTGAAGCCTACTTCTGTCAATTCACCAATCTCATTCTCCATTCAGTTTTGTTCACCTGCTGGCAAGGAGTTGTGATCTTTTGGAGGAGAAGAGGCATTCTGGTTTTTGGAATTTTCAGCCTTTTTACACTGTTTTTTTCTCATCTTCCTGGATTTATCTAACCTGTGGTGTTTGATGTTGGTGACCTTCAGATAAGGTTTCTGTGTGGACATCTTTTTTGTTGATGTTGATGCTATTCCTTTCTGTTTGTTAGTTTTCCTTCTAACAGTCAGGTTCCTCTGCTGCAGGTCTGCTGGAGTTTGTTGGAGGTCCACTTCAGACCCTGTTTGCCTAGGTATCATCAGCGGAGGCTGCAGAACAGCAAAGATTGCTGCCTGTTCATTCCTCTGGAAGCTTTGTTCCAGAGGGGTACCTGCCAGATACCAGCTGGAGCTCTCCTGTATGAGGTGTCTATTGACCCCTCCTAGGAGATGTCTCCCAGTCAGGAGGCATGGGGGTCAGGGACCCACTTGAGGAGGCAGTCTGTCCCTTCACAGGGCTCAAGTGCTGTGCTGGGAGTTCCACTGCTCTCTTCAGAGCTGGCAGGCAGGAACGTTTACGTCAGCTGAATCTGTGCCCACAGCTGCCTCTTCCCCGACGTGCTCTGTCCCAGGGAGATGGGAGTTTTATCTATAAGCCTCTGACTGGGACTGCTGGCATTCTTTCAGAGATGCCCTGCCCAGAGAGGAGGAATCTAGAGAAAAAGGGAGTGGTGGGAGTGTAAATAAGTTCAACCATTGTGGAAGACAATGTGGCAATTCCTCAAGGATTTAGAACCTTCTTACCATTTCACCCAGCAATCCCATTACTGGGTATATACCCAAAGGATTATAAATTATTCTACTATAAAGACACATGCACACATATGTTTATTGCAGCACTGTTCACAATAGCAAAGACTTGGACCAATCCAAATGCCCATCAATGATAGACTGGATAAAGAAAATGTGGTACATATACACCATGGAATACTATGCAGCCACAAAAAGGAATGAGTTCATGTCCTTTGCAGGGACATAGATGAAGCTGGAAACTATCATCCTCAGCAAACTAACACAAGAATAGAAAAACAGACACCGCATGTTCTCACTCATCAATGGGAGTTGAACAAGGAGAACACATGGACACAGGGAGGGGAACATCACTTGCTGGGGTCTGTTATGGGGTCAGGGGCTAGGGAAAGGATAGCATTAGGAGAAATACCTAATGCAGATGACAGGTTGATGTGTGCAGCAAACCACCATGGCACGTGTATACCTGTGTAACAACGCTGCACATTCTGCACATGTATCCCAGAACTTAAAGTAAAATTTAAAAAAAGAAAAAATTGTTAAAATGGTAAATTTTATGTTATGTATATTTTACCACAATAAAAAAATTTGTTAATGTCATTTCTCTATTCCACCTTTGTCTTCTTGGTTCTCATTCGCACACTTTGTGAGGGCTGGGGCCATGTGTTTCTTTCTCACCTCTGCATCTGTGGCCTGAGAGAAGAGGCTGACCCATCGCACACACTCAATTAGTATTTTCTTAATTAAAGAATGAATAAAAACAAATGTATATTACAGGAAGGAGACACAGTAGAAGAATTTGAGATGGGTAAGTTCAGAGTAAGTGTTTTCCAGAACTCGAAGCTTAACAATATTGATCTAGGGAACAAACAGATTGAGAATAAGAAGACTTTGCGCTGTGGACTCTAACCCCATCTCTTCTTCTCTGGGCTAAGTTTACCCCTCAGACTGTCTTGAACTGGGGAGAACATATCTGATTATCTTTAAGTACGATTCGCTCTTTGTAAAATCATGCTATTAGATCTGATTGATTAGTGAAAACCTTAATTATTCAAAATGAATTCATTTAAGCTATCTAATTTCATTAGTTAGAATTCTTTTAACTCCAAGTTAAAAAAAAAAACACATCAACATGACTTGAACAATAAGATTCAATAATATCCTCAGGCTGATGTCCAGCTCTTTCTATATATTCTTTATTTACATTCCGTATAATATCAGCAGAGACACTAATTATTTCATGATAGATTCATCTGAAATGTGACAAAGAGTCTTCTCTTGGCCAAACTTTACTCAGGATTCTGGACCTTCTCCCAGCGCCCATTGTGCACTTCCTTATAAAATCCAGCTTTAGCAAAGGGCCCTGCTAAGTAAGTTTAGCCAGAACTCTCCTTCTTCGATATCTGATTATCCTTGATGTCTGATTATGTTACACATCCTCCATCATCTCCCAGGTGATGTTTGACACCCTGGCCTGTCTTCAGCAAGAATCCTGTTAGGTCGGTTTAGCCAGAATCTTCCTTAGTAATTTTCCATCCACTGACCCTCACCCTGCTCCTTGGCTGTACATTTCTCCTTTCCATATTCAGAGTTGAGTCCAATCTCTCGCCCTGATTGCAAGACCCCATTTTAATTGTCCCCACACCTAATGTAATGGTCTTGAAGTCTTCCTTACCATGCTTTAACAAGTATCATTGAATAATTTGTTTCTAAACAAATTTACTCATCCTTTCAGGAGTGAAGCAGCCTGAACCAAGAGTGTTACTGATTCACTGTTGGGGAGGGGAGTAATGATTCGTGAATACACAGTCCTTTTCCTCCAGTACCCCTCATCATTGGAGAGTATGACCGTAGTGATTAGGCTGGAGATCAATCAGGAGTGGGTACACCAGAGGGGTATCTTGGAATCAGTTTATATCCTAATGAAAGAGCAGTGGTTTTCAAATATGGGTAATTTTGCCTCCCCAGGGGACACTTGGCAATACGTAGAGGATTTTTTTTTTTTTTTTTTTTTTTTGTCTCAACTGGGGTGGAGGTGGGGTGGTAGTCCTCCTGGAATGCAGTGAGTAAAGGCCAGGATGTTACTAAACATCTTAGAATGCAGAAGACAGCCTTCTTACCTCACAAAGCAATATCTAGCCCAAATGTCAAGAGTAACAAGGTTGAAAACCCCTGAGACACAACATTAGATCTGTATATCTACAGTAAAAATTTCTGTCAAGAAGCTGAAAGAGAATAGGCACCATGATAAAATGAGCAAAAAGACCCTTGGAACTAGACCTCCCTAATTAACATTAGATCAACAGAAAGCCCTTCTTTCAAAAGCTGTTGGCTGAAAATGTAATACATTATTTGTTCAGAAGAAAATGTCAACCTGCTGATAAGGAATGAGGTTGACATGGTCTATTCCTTGTTAAAGTCCTAGAAGTTAAATCTCTGGGTGCCAGTATGGGCTCCTGCACTGAATAAGCAGTTGTGTTATTGTAAAGTCACTTAAAGACTGAAGGACCAATTTCCCTAGATGGATCACTGGTTTTCAAACACCTCTATCTGCCTCTGGAGGTGCCACAGGGATTTTCTGGTGAGGAGTACAAATAATCCCCCTGCTCCCTTTTCACCCTCCTGCACCAAATCACCTATGCTTTATGTATTTGACATAAAATAGGTCAAAATATGAGCAGTATAATTCATATGTGCTAGATTATATATATATAGTGTTCCTTTGTTTCTAGAATTGATCTCATTGTCCTCTTAGGTGCTCTTTCCAGTGGAGAGAGTAAAATCTTAAACTCACTGATTAAAGTTATATCAATATTTTCCTGTTTAAAACAGCCTTTTTCAGGTTACTAACACCAAAAATTTTTGACCTACAGGGTTTTTTCTTTGTTCAATTTTCAGTAAACAGCAGAATACCTTCTTCAAATGATATAGAAGCCAAGTATAGATATGATAGAGTAAAGAGAGTAAATATCAGTCAGGCATGGGGGCTCATGCCTGTAAACCCAGCACTTGGGGAGGCTGAGGCGGGTGAATCACGAGGTCAGGAGTTCAAGACCATCCTGGCCAACATGGTCAAACCCTGTCTCTAGTAAAAATACAAAAAATTAGCTGGGCATGGTGGTACACACCTGTAATCCCAGCTACTCAGGAGGCTGAGGCAGGAGAATCACTTGAACCCAGGAGGCAGAGGTTGCTGTGACCAAGATCATGCCACTGCACTCCAGCCTGGGTGACAGAGGGAAACTAAATAAAAAAAAAAAAAAAAAGAGTAAATATCTAGTCAAATAGTCAAATCAAACGATCCAACTTAGCTGTTTTCTCTCTTCTCCAAGATAGCATCTTGAGGGAGGAAAATTGCATGATCTACAGGAGAGAAGCCAGCTGGTCTATGTGCAGGTTTTCGTGCTGTCATCTGAAAACCACCTGGTTCCTTGTTTCTACTGGTCACTAGATGACTGACTATCATCAACGATGCTTGATGATTTGTGTTCTGTTCTCTTTGGCATTCCTGGGAGCAGGTGGTTCCCTGACCACCTCCCCTGGCAACCCCAGCTCCACCTAAGCTCTATTTGCTTTATTCACCTCATTTGTTAACGACCATTTAAAGATTTCCACTTTGCTTGGCCAAATTTGTGCCCAATTTGCCCCTCTTTCTTTCCCCTTTGTTATACCTATTCTCTTACGAATCATTCTAACCTCCTTCACTATCTGTTGTTTCAGCACAATTTTTCCTTTCATTGGGGTCCTGAGGCTAGCAGCTGTCAATTTGGAACAGAAGGAATCCAAGTTAGGCCCAGGATGGGAGTCCACACAAATACTTTCTTTTATTTTTATTTTAACTATATTCATTGGTAGGGGCTCTACAGGCTAATAGCTGCAGCTTGAACCAGTGGGAATCCAAGCTTTGCCAGCATTAGGATTTACCCCAAAATTCTTGCATTACCCCATACTCACAGTTTAGATATGACAGATAACAGTAGCCAAAGATCGTATATTTTTCTTTTTCTTTTTCTTGTTACTCTGCATTTCATTATGCATCCAGTGAGACAACTTCCTTGGAGTTGGGTCCATCATTTTAAAATTCCATTGGTAACTTTTACCTTCAGTAACTGATTATAGCACAGCTGTAGCTCCATATCATGGCTGACTCTGTAGCCATCCAGAAATGAAACGTTCGTTAACATCCACTCTTTCATCCTTTTTCTTCCCAAACCACATGCTCCAGTGAGTCAGGTTTAGTCCCATGAATCCCACTTCTGACACCCACTGTGATAATTTGGAGCCAACTACAAATTTAGAGAGCACAATATCCACAAAATGGCCCTCACTTCTGACAGCAACTGCAAATTCTGGTAGGTTCCCAAAGCCACCTTCAGTTTTTATAATTTTCCATAAGGACTCACGGGATTTCACTGAAAGTTGTTATACTGATTGTTACAGTTTATTATAGGGAAAGGATGCATATTCAAATCAGTCAAAGGAAGAAGTACAGGGCAGAGTTTGGGAGGGTGCCAAACCTGAACCTTCTGTTTCTCCTTTCCTGTTGAGTCAGGACATGTACTCTCCCAGCATCAACATGTGGCAATATGCACAGAGTATTGCCAGTTGGAGGAGCTCACCTGAGCTTCAGTATCCAGAGTTTATATTGGGGTTTCATTATGTACACATGATTGACAGACTGCCAACATGATTGAATTCAGTCTCTACGTTGACTAAAACCACATGACCCACAACTCACACTCTGAATCACATGATTGATCTTTCTAGCATGACAAGCCTCCACCCTAAATCACATATTTGGTCTTTCTTGTATAGCTAGCCTCACCCTAAGCTCTGGTGTGGCCAGCTGCCACCCTAAACAAGGACACTCCCATTGGGTATTATATAGATCAATTCTCAGAAGCTGAGGGCAAAGGCTAGTCCTCTCTCTGGGTGAGGCCAAATTTTTTACTGCACAGACCTGTACCTCATATCATATATAAACATTGACTCAAAATAGGCTGAAGACCTAAATTTAAGAGCTAAAAGTATAAAATTCAGAATAAAACCCAGATGTAAATTTTCATGACCTCCCAGTAGGCGGAGGTTTCTTAGATACATCACCAAAAGTACAAGTGACAAAGGCAAAAATAGATAAATGGGACTTGACCAAAATGTAAAATGTTTGTTTCTTAAAGGACACTATCAAGAAAATGAAAAACAACCTACAAAATGGGAGATAATATTTGTACTATTTTTTAATATTTATAATGAATTTTTAAAATTTAATCTTTATTGGTTTAACTGTAAAATTAATATTGCTCATTCTAAAATATCACATTTTAGTAGTTTATAACCCACCAAAAGTGAATCCAGTAGTAACTTCCTACAAGAAAGCTACTCTTAACAATTTGGGGCAATATTCAGAGAAATAACATTTTTACAAAAAATTTAAACTTTAAACACTGCTTTACAATTTGTTTTTTTCCCTTAATGTATATCAAGGCCACATTCTGTGTCAGTAATTAAATTGCTATTTAGTATTATACTGTATGAAGTTACAATAATTTACTACTTCTCTATGAATTCACACTGGGGTTGTTTCCATTTTTTCTTTATTAAAAACAGTGCATCAGTGAGCATCCTTCATATGCAATTTTGATTAAAGTTACATATGAATAAAAGTCAGAGCTAACTGTATAGATGTCTTTTCAAGTATTTCTGTGGATATTTGCTGTTTTGACCTGCCCAGTTAATTCTCTCATCTTCCTACAACACATTCCATTTTCCTTTGGAGAATTGCCTCCCCTATTCCATGCAGTTCTTAATGCGGCAGCAAATCAGAGTACCCTGCAACTCTGGCCATAGTAACTAGTGCAATAGGAGAGCCTGTGACCCAACCGAGTAATCAGATCCCTTCTCTGGGATTTAACATAGGAATCCTAGGAAAGAAAAGCTCTTTCTTTACTTGGAGATGGTTCCTGGAAACATAGGAACCTAGCGCTCTGTAGCCAGACTATCCCTCCCTTATTGCCTGCAGGGATCCCACTTAGAGTCAGAAAAATAAAATAGGTAAGAATGAGACTGTTGCACAGAGGAAAACAGATATGATAAAGAATGAGCTAATGACATTCACGTTACTGAATCCAGTCCTATCCAAAGCAGTATCCACCCCTAGACTTCCCAGTTACTATATTTAACAAATTCTCTTTTCTGGAGTTGGGTTTCCGTCTTTCGTACAATAGTCCACCCTTATCTGTGTGGTTTTGCTTTCCACGGTTTCAGTTACCCACGTTCAATAGTGGTCTGAAAACAGATGAGTACACTTAAGCAATAAGATATTTTGAGAGAGAGAGAGAGCACATTCAGATAACTTTTATTACAGTATATTGTTTTAATTGTTCCATTTTATTACTAGTTATTGTTGTTAACATTTTACTGTGCCTAATTTATATATTAAACTTTATCATAGACACATATGTATAGGAAAAAACAGTATATATTAAATTGGATACTACCTTCGGTTACAGGCATCCATTGGGAGTCTTGGAATGTATTCTCTGTGAATAAGAGGGGGCCACTGCAATGGAAAGCCTCACTAGTCATTACATTATTCTATTCAGCATCTTTTTATATCTGATGTCAGACTAGAAGTCTGGATGTGGCAGATTTCTAGTTGGTGCTAAAAGAGAAAAGCCCCAGCTACTCACATACAAACAGTCAGCACAAACCACACAATCCCTAAGCACCTAGTGGCTGTTTGGTTGTACTGGCTCCCAGGTTTCCTAGCAACCAAGCTCCTTTCTTCCTCACACACTGGCACCTTTTGTGACATTGCCTTCTCAAGGCTGCCCTTAAAGTGAATGTTTGGGAGGTAGAAAAGGAAAAGGCAAGGAAATATACACAATATAATTTGCTCCAGAACTGGAGACTTGAGACCATATGCTAGAGGTGGCCTAGCTTACAGATTCAGAAAATTCACTGGCAGACTGAAAATAGCAAGAAGCTGGGCACAGTAGTTTGGGTCTGTAATCCCAGCTACTCATAGGCCAAGGTGGGAGGATTGCTTGAGGTTAAAAGTTTAAGACCAGCCTAAGAAATGTAGTAAGACCCTGACTCTAAAATTTAAAAAAAAAATGTTTTAAAGCAAAAAAAAAAAAAAAAAAAAAAGAGTAAATATCTAGTCAAA
>NW_012114141.1:3608927-3701154 GCF_000951035.1 Colobus angolensis palliatus | reverse complement strand
AAAAAAAAAAAAAAAAAAATGCTAGTCATGGTAGTGTGTACCTGTAGTGCCAGCTACTTAGGAGGTTGAGGTGGGAGGATCACTTTAGCCCAGGAGTTCTAGGATGCAGTAAGCCATGATTGCATTATTGCACTCCAGCCTGGGTGATAGACAGAGATCCTGTCTCTAAATAAATAATCAGTTAAGTAAAGCAAGAGATTTTGCTTTGGTGTTAACATTCTTGCTTGCTTACACCTAATTATTTCTGTAAAAAAAAAAAAAGTATCTATATTATTCAGTTTTGGCTACCACAACAAAATACTATAGATTAAGTGGTCTAAACCACAGAAATTTATTTATGCACCGTTCTGGAGACTAAAAGTCCAAGATCAAGGTTCTGGTCAATTTGATTTCTGGTGAGGGCTTTCTTCCTGGCTTGCAGATGACCACCTTCTCACTAGGCCCTCATATCACCTTTCTCCCATGTGTGCAGGGAACAGAGGGTGCACAGTAAAGGATCTTTCCTCCCCTTCTTACAAGGTCACTAATCCCACCATGAGGGCCCCACCCTCATGACTTTATGTAACCCTAATTGGCTCCCAAAGTCCCCATCTCTAAATAATATCACATTGGGAATTAGGGCTTTAGCATATAAATTTGGAGTGGGGGTACACAAACATTCAGTCCACAACAATACCTGAATATTAATAAAAGATTTTTTATATTTGCAATTCACATGATATTCACAACAGTGATGTGATAAGACAGGTTATACTGATAAAATTTTACATAATCAAAAAGTTAAGGGACACAGTCAGAAGACCAGAACAGCATTCCTCCCATCTGTGGACTAATTTATATTGTCTTCTGATCCCAGAGGCTTTCGATAATTTTCTCAGTCACAAGCAATGTCATATTAGGCACAGCACCGCCAGAACTATAGTTTATTTGCTACTTTTTTTTTGGCAGCACACAAGGCCCTTTCCCTCAGTATTAGTTTCAATACCGCATTATATAGAAATCAGTTAATAAACAGCTGTTGTCATAAGGACAGCTACACAGGGTGCATGACTTTACAAGAGGAGAGCAACAGACTGAAATGTTAAAACTAATTTTATTTTCATTTAGTGGCATTGGATGCACTGGCAGCTCTGTCCATCCAGAGGCTCTCCAGAGTCTGCATGACCCTTGACTCCAGGCTCTCTCTCCTACCACATCAATCTATTTCCAAGAGTCTACTTCCAAATAGAACTGGAACCCACTGCATGTCATCTTCTCTGTCACCAACACCTGCGACAACATCTTAGTTGGTTTTTCTGTTTCTTCTCCAGGGTTGCCAAATAAAATACTGGACACTTAGTTAAACTTTAATCAGAGATAAACAATAGAGAGGGGTTTTTTTTAGTATAAACTGGGCACCATATATATATGGATGCAAATGCAGTCCCCATTCACTTCCTGCTAGCTTCCTCCCCTTTCTTACTGGATCCAATGGAGGCCCAGCAGGAGGCACTCACATAAATTATGAAAAATTATGTCACAGCCCATAAGCCTCACTATGGTGAAAGGAAACAGGTTATACACTGGCTTCAGTTGAGGCAAACCTAAAGGATCTCTCATGAGACAGTCAATTCAGCTGTAATTCAAAGACTTTCTTCTAACACTAGGGGTTCTGCCTAAGGGAAGTCTCCTTGGAGTGGCCCCAATCCTGAAGCTGTGGATCTTATGGCTCATATGGTCTGCTTCCATCCATTCAGACCAGGCTGCTTGCATTCGTTTTTGAGATTATTTTTGTGTGTGCTTGTCTTTCGGGGAGTATGATCTTTTCTAGTTGGTGTTCTAAGTACTCCTCTATATATAGCTTCCATTCTCCATGGTCACTCTATCCTCCATCCCCTCAGACAGCCTCATCTCTTCTCTCACACAGCTTACACCCATACCATCACTAGGTTTTAATCATCATCTTCACCTCTTGTCTCCTCTTTCTGTCTTTCCCTTTTATTTCCCCTCCCAAACTCTGTGGTCCTTTGCATTTCTGACCCTGGTTATTACTTGTCCCAGCCAAAGATTCTTTCTCCTAGCCCAGTGGTTCTCAACCCTGGCTGCACATTAGAAATCACTTGAGGATCTTTTGAAAAATCTAATGCCCAGGTGGCACCCAGACCAATTAAATCAGAATCTCTGAGGATGCAACCTGAGCATCAGTATTTTTTAAAGCTCCTTAGGTGATTACAAGGTACAGGCAAAGATGAGAACAATAGCTCCAGCCCCAGCACGGATATTTACAAAGCACCATTCGGGATTTTTGAGCTATATAACTATATGTTAAAAGCATTCTCCACCTACTGACTTTCATTAGTCATAGAGGAGATTTTAGAATTGAATGAATGGGGGACCTCAGAGGCATCTAGCATTTGATAGAATGGGAGACCTGCAGGATGTTCACAGCAATTGGAAGGATTCTGTCATCAAACAAGTTTGTGTAGTACTTCATTCTACACACACTTTCAGAGATTTATAAGGCAAATTAACCTCAAGATTCTGATAAATGCCGCAGAAAAAAAAGAGACAGCAGTAATTCATTTAACTTGAACTCTAGGTTTCCCAAATTTATTTAAGAACACCTATTAACACCTTAGGGAACTCACTTTTAAAACTCTCTTAGTCCAACTTTTTCATCTGACCAAGGCAAGGAGGGGTTAAATGATTTAAACCCTTAATATTTACACAGATCACCTTGTGATAAATATATGCATTATTAAGGATTGAATTTCATTTTCCTTTAAATATCTAGTACTTCCTCCCTCGCTGTGGTGCATTTCTGCATTCCTTCACGTGAGACATGATCATTAAGGTTCAAAGGTACTAAAGTGGCAGTGTTAGTAACAACTGTTGGTTGAATATTAATCAGATATTGAGTGAAATATTTTAAATATTATAGTTTATTTATTAATTCAACAAATCTTGATTGAATGCCTTCCTCTCTAGAGTGGCATCTTGTGCATGTTTTACAGGAGTGTATGCAACTGCGGAATAACAAGAACCATAATAATAATAATACCTAAATGTTCTATAGCATTTAGCATGAGTCAGACACATGGGCTTTACCTTTATTAACTCATTTATTTCTCACAATAACCTCTATGAGGTTGGTTGCATTATTTTCCTCATTTCACAGATGGGAAACTGAGCCACGGTAAGTTGCCTAAGGTCACAGCACAAGTTAGTCAGTGATGGAGCAGGCTTTCAAATCCAGGCAGTCTGTTTCCAGTGGACAGACTCTTAACCACTCCTCTACACCATATGCTTCATAGCATGTGGACAACTATTTAAATAGTGAGGTCATTTCTACCCATCAGTTTATTTAATGAGCTTGGGGTGGGGGTTTCATATTTCTCTCACAGTAAAAGTATCTTGCTGCATTGAGTGTAATCCCTTTGTTTAAAGCTCCTACTGTTTAAATGCTACAACACCTAATCCTAGCTAGTTCACCTGCTGAAACAAAGATCTGTTCCAATGTTGCGGTAGAAATGAGTGTGAGCTTCTAAAAGAAGTGTAGGCTTCCAGCAGGCTGGCCTCCAACATGGCAAACTCCTAAGGAACTATTCAAGGACAATTTTAACTACATTCAATTTTCACCTTAAATCCTCAATTACCATTTGAGATGTACATGGTGCTGAGTACTTGCCAATGAGATATAAAGGAAAGTCTGCTGGGGGACTTCTGGGAAAGCCATGACTTTCCTCATAAAGGGAGACAAGAACAGCTTGAGCCAGACCTTTCTCTTTTTGCCTTGAATGCAGGTATGATGGATGGAGCATTGGAGCAACCACAAGGGAAAATAATACAGACATGAAGAAAACAATAAAGACACTGTCCCTGACATCACTGAGCAGTCAGCAACTGCCCACTACCAAACTTATTGTCATGTGAAAAATAAAAATCTCCAATTCTTATGTTTTGGGGGTCATGGCTTTTGTTTTTTGTTTTTTATATGGTGTCTCACTCTGTCACCCTGGTTGGAGTGCAGTGGTGTGATCTTGGTTCACTGCAGCCTCAATCTCCTGGGCTTAGTGATTCTCCTGCCTCAGCCTCCCGAGTAGCTGGGACCATAGGCATGTGCCACCACACCCAGCTAATTTTTGTATCTTTGTAGAGGTGGAATTTTCCCATGTTGCCCAGGCTGGTCTCAAACTCCTGGACTCAAGTAATCAGCCCACCTCAGACTTCCAAAGTGTTGGGATTATAGGCATGAGCCACCTCACCCAGCCCATGTTTTCTTTTATTTTAGCCAAAACATTCCTTTACTGATATACCTACTCCGATGGCACTTTCTATTCATCTGGACAAAAAGAAATTAATTATGTATAGCATGTAGATCAGAGCATACAGCATATGAGATATAGATCTCTGTATCTAGCATTTATATATAGATAGATCTGTATTACATTTCCATTTACAAACCAAAGTTTGTTTCTCCGTATTCTCTACAATTCATTTAAATTTTTAATCGAAGCCTTATTTTGCCAGGCAGTGGAAACTTAATTTCCTCAATCCGGGTGGGTATCCTCCTGTGTCTAAGGGGCATTGCGGGAAGGTGGGCTTCACTGGGTCAAGATACTGGTGGAAGCAGGCATCTGGTCTCAGCCATTATCCTCCCACACTAATATCTGTGGAGACATTTATTCTGTCTGGGCCCCCTCATTTGTGACTAAGGAATCCTTTGAGCCCAGCCCTTTCAGTGACTTCCAGGAACTTCTTGGATGCATAGGGAACCATCCCATGCCATACAGGGCCAACCATTTCCTATGCCATACAGGGCCATGGAGAAAAGCAAGACAAGATAATGCTTCACCCCGGGAGCAACATGGAGCCAAGGTAACTCCCACCCTCCCCAGAGAAGCAGTGACTGAATATGCAACCTTGGAAACCCATGCTTCTGCCATGGATCTTTGCAACCCTCAGGTCAGGGGATCCCCTTGTGAACTCACTCCACCAGAGCCTTTAGTCTGACACATAGAACTATGTGGAGTCTCAGCAATGCAGCTGCTCAGGTCAGGGGCATGCATGGAGACCCGGGAGCCTTAGATACTTGCAGTCTCTGGACTTCCTGGCAAAAGCAGCCACAACTCTGGCAAAGCAGGAGGTTATACCTCTATAACCCTAGGAAAGAGGGGGCCGAGCAGCAACAGTCTGCAGGCCCCAGTTCGGCCACTCCTTGCAGGATAAGTCCCACTGGCTTGGAGTTCCAGCCAGGCACCAGTAGTGGTATTGCCCCTCCCTAAGAAGGAGCTCCCAAGGGGAGGGGGTGGGCTGCCATCTTTGCTGTTTGGGTGACTCAGCCATTCCAGCCTTCAGAGAGTCCAAGCTGTCCAGAGGCAGAAGGGATCCCCTAGCATAGGACAGCTGCTCTATGAAAACATGGCAAGACTGCTTTTTAAAGTGGTTCCCTGATCCTGTTCCTCCTCACTACATAAGATTTCCCAGCTTGTGGTCTCCAGCCACCCTTTCCAGTGTTTTCCAGCCAACAGAGTTTTGAAAACCCCTTGGGACGGAGCTCCCAGAAGCAGTGGGGTGAGCTGCCATCTTTGCTGTTTGAGTGACTTAGCCATTCCAGCCTTCAGGCTTTGGAGAGTCCAAGCCGACCAGTGAAGGAAATGGTACCCCAGCACAGCACAGCGGCTCTGCAAAAACATGACCAGACTGCTTCTTTAAGTGATTCCTCCATCCCATCCTTTCTGACTTGACAGGACCTCATGACTGGGGCCTCCAGGCACCCCAGCCAGTGTTCTCCAGCTGACAGAGGTTTCAAACCTCCCTGGGACAAAGCTGCCAGAGGGAGGGGTGGGCCACCATCTTTGCTGTTTGGGCAATTTAGCCATTCCAGCCTTTGGGCTTTGGAGTGTCTAAGGTGATTGAGGCCTGTAGCAGACTCCAAGAACAATACAGCTGCTCTGTGAAAATGTGGCCAGACTTCTTTTTTAAGCATATCCCCAACCCCATTTCTCCTCGCTAGGTGAGATCTCCCAACTGAGTCTTCAGCCACCTCCTATAGGCGCATTCAGGCTAGCAAAAGGTCTGTACCTCCTTAGGATGGATCTCCCAGAGGGAGGGATAGGCTGCCATCCTTGCTGTTTCATAGCTTTCACTGGTGATACCTCCAGGTACTAGAAATTCCAAGGGGACTAGGAACTGGAGAGGACTCCCAGCATACTACATACAGTAGCCCTACAGAAAAGTGTCCAGACTATTATGTGCCTGTTTCCATATCTCCTCAATAGGTAGTTCCTCCAGGCTGGGCCTCTAGCCACCCCCTACCAGAGCTATCAAGCCAGTAGCAACTCAGCAACTCCCCAGACAGAATGTTCAGGGACAACTGAAAGCTTCTCCAACACTGCCTCCGTGGTGAGACTGTCCTAGCTATCCTTGAACTAACAAAGAAGCAAAGACCCTAAGTGCATTATTCACATGTCCAACAAGCTGCAGTCGACCCAAGGAAAGGAGGCCGGTCCATCTCCCCTAGGTCCCACACAACCCCACTGCTCAGCACCAGACAGGGAACTCCTGGCTTGGGTCCATGGCACAGATCCTCCATCCTGGGCTGATTGCACTGAGCAATTGCTGGTCCACATCTCTCTGGGGTAGAGCCCCCAGGAGACAAGCAAAGTGGTGGGGCAGCTAGCCAGCTGATGTGGAGCACAGGTGGTTTGGTGCGAGAGGGTCTGTAGTGGAGCATGGCCAGGAACAGCCATCCCTCTAGGCTCAAATTGCTCCCATAAGAGACTTTAGCCTTAGGGGAACTATTTGGCCTGATTTCTGCAGAATGGTTTTGCACATCAGATGGGGCTGGTCTAACCTTTGCACTCCTTGGTCTATTGGCCACTCCCAGGGACCTAGCCTGACCACATATGCTTACAGGAAAGTCTTGGGTGCCCTGGGGGCCCACAACATAGCTTGTGTGCTGGCAGACCATGGAGAGCTTGCTGGAGAGCTCCAGCAAGGTGGCCCCTACGGCTGTGCACCAGTCCACATGTTCCCTCCCCATACTGGAACTTCCCCTGAGCCCATGGCTACTCCCCAGACCACTTTGTTCATGCATGTCTGCATGGCCAGGTTTTGCTTTACTTGCCCAACCAGCATACAGGTGTGCAGCGTCCCCGAACCCTCCACTGACCACCATTGTAGACAGAGCCTTGGTGGGCATCAAGCCAGGAAACCCTACCACTGCCAGTATCCTGCCCTCGTGCTAACACTGTGCAGAGAACAGGGGATTCTCCCATCCCCTGAGCTATTACTCCTGTTTGCAGGGCAGAGAAGGCACCCAGACCTGTGCCAGCCAGCACCTTGCCCCAAGCCAGCACCACCTCCAGTGCAACAGCACACACGGTCACCAGCTGCCTTGCCTCCTCCACTGTGGTAAATTCCCTCAGGGAGACAGGCACCCTCACATCTACTGGCACTGTGTTAAAGCTGCTGCACCTCAGCCCACCCCCAAGCACAGTGGACTCCAAACCTTGAGGAGCCGGAGAACGAAGTTGGGACCCAATACAAGTCCCTCAGAGTTAGAGCTCGCAGTCCAGGAGTTGGAGCCTGAGCACTGGCCCCCTAAAATCTCCCAGAAATGAAGCCAGTTGGCTGAATACACCGTATAACACAATAAACCCTCAAGGTCATCAAATAGGATAAAAGAAAAAAAACCCATCCACAGGTCAGCAACCTCAAAGATTAAAGGTAGATAAGCCCTCATAGATGAGAAAGAATCTGCACAAGAATGCTAAAAACTGAAAGAGCCAGAGTGCCTTCTTTCCTCCAAATGACATTATCACCTCTTCAGCAAGGGTTCAGAACTGGGCTGAGGCTGAGATGGCTGAAATGACAGAAGTAGAATCCAGAATATAAATAGTTATAAGTTCATTGAGTCACCGGAGTACATTGAAACCCAGTGCAAGGAAGCTAAAAATCATGATGAAACATTGCAGGAGCTGACAAACAAAATAGCCAGTATAGAGAAGAATGTAACAGACCTGATAGAACTGAAAAACACACTATAAGAATTTCATAATGCAAGTATTAATAGCAGAATAGACCAAGTGGAGGAAAGGATCTCAGAACTTGAAGACTGGCTTTCTGAAATAAGATGGGAAGACAAGAGTAGAGAAAACACAATGCAAAGGAATCAACAAAATCTCTGAGAATTATGGGATTATATAAATAGATCAAATCTATGACTTACTGGTGTACCCGAAAGAGATGGAAAGAATGGAATCAACTTGGAAAACATATGTTAGAATATCATCCATGAGAACTTCCCCATCCTAGCTAGAGAGGGCAACGTGCAAATTCAGGAAATGCAGAGAACCCCAGTAAGATACTTCATTAGAAGATTATCTCCAAGACTCATAATCATCAGATTCTCCAAGGTTGAAATGAAAGGAAAAAATGTTAAAAGAATCTAGAGAGAAAGGCCAGGACACCTACAAGGTGAAGCCCATTAATCTAACAACAGACATCTCAGCTAAAACTCCATAAGCCAGAAGAGATCGGTGACCAATAGTAACATTCTTAAAAGAACTTCCAACTCAGAATTTCATATCTGGCCAAACTAAGCTTCATAAGCAAAGGAGAAATGGGATCTTTTCAGACAAGCAAACACTGAGGGAATTTGTTACCATCAGACCTTCCTTACAAGAGCTTCTGAAGGAAACACTAAATATGAAGAGGAAAGACTGTTATCAGCCACTACAAAAACACATCGAAGTACACAGACCAGTGAGACTACAAAGCAACCACATAAACAGGTGTGCAAATAACCAGCTAGCATCATGATGACAGGATCAAATCCACATATATCAATATTAACCTTAAATGTGAACAGGCTAACAGCCCCAATTAAAAGACACAGAGTGAGAAGCTGGATAAAGAACCAAGACCCACTAGTATGCTGTCTTCAAGAGATCCATCTTACATGCAGTGAAATACATAGGTTCAAAATAAGGAGAAAAATCTACCAAGCAAATGGGAAACAGAAAAAGAGTAGGAGTTGCAATCCTAGTTTTTGACAAAACAAACTTTAAACCAACAAAAATCAAAAGAGACAAGGGCATCACATAATGGTAAAAGGTTCAGTTCAACAAGAAGACCTAACTGTCCTAAGTATGTATACATCCAACACAGGAGCACCCAGATTTATAGAGCAAGTTCTTAAAGACCTTCAAAGAAACTTAGATTCCCATACAATAAAAGCGGGAAATTTTAACACCTCACTGACAATAGATCATCAAGACAGAAAATTAACAAAGATATGTAGGACCTAAACTCAGAATTGGATAAAATGGACCTGATAGATATCTACAGAAATCTCCACCCAAAAACAACAGAATATACATTCTTCTAATTACCACATGGCACGTGGTCTAAAATCAATCACATAATTGGAAGTAAAACACTCCTCAGCAATGCAAAAGAACTGAAATTATAACAGTCTCTTGGACCACAGCAGAATCAAATTAGAAATCAAGACTAAGAAATTCGCTCAGAACTATGCAATTACATGGAAATTGAATAACCTGCTCCTGAATGATTTTTGAATAATGAAGTTAAGGTAGAAATCAAGAAGTTTTTTAAACTAATGAGAACAAAGATACAACGTATCAGAATCTCTGTGACACAGCTTAGGTAGTGTTAAGAGGGAAATTTATAGCACTAAATGCCCATATCAAAAAGTTAGAAAGATCTCAAATTAAAAACTTAACATCACAACTAAAATAACTAGAGAACCCAGAGCAAACAAATTCCAAAGCTAGCAGAAAACAAGAAATAACGAAAATCAGAGCTGAACTGAAGGAGATTGAGACATGAAAAACCATTAAAAAAGATCAATGAATCCAGGAGCTAGATTTTTAAAAAATAATAATAAAATATACTACTAGCTAGACTAATAAAGAAGAAGAGAGAGAATATCCAAATAAACACAATCAGAAGCAACAAGGGAGATATTAGCACCGATCCCACAGAAATACAAACAACCATCAGAAAATATTATGAACACCTTATTGCATATAAACTAGAAAATATGGAAGAAATTGTTACATTCCATTCTTGGACACATATACCTTCCTAAGACTGAACCAGGAAGAAATTGAGTCCCTGAACAGACTAGTAATGAGCTCTAAAATTGAGGCAGTAAATAGCCTACCCACCAAAAAAAGCCCAAGACTAGACAGATTCACAGTTGAACTCTACCAGGTGTACAAAGAAGAGCTAGTACCATTCCTACTGAAACTATTCCCAAAAATTGAGGAGGAGGGACTCCTCCCTAACTCATTCTATGAGGCCAGCATCATCCTGATACAAAACCATGGCAGAGATACAACACCCTGGCAGAGATACAGCAAAAAAGGAAAAATTCAGGCCAATATCCTTGATGAATATCAACGCAAACATCCTCAACAAAATATTGGCAAATTGAATCCAGCAGTACATCAAAAAGCTTATCCACCACGATCAAGTAGGCTTTATCTCCAGGAGGCAAGGTGACTCAGCATATGTAAATCAATAAATGTGATTATTCATCACATAAACAGACCTAAAGACAAAACCAAATAATTATGTCAATAGATGCAGAAAAGGCTTTCAACAAAAGTCAACATTCAACGTTCATTCATGTTAAAAGCTCTCAATAAACTAAGTATTGAAGAAACATACTTCAAAATAATGAAAGTCATATATGACAAACCCACAGCCAACATCATACTGAGTGGGCAAAAGATAGAGACATTCCCTTTGAAAATCAGTGCAAGGCAAGGATGCCCTCTCTCAACACTCCCATGCAACATAGTATTGGAAGTATTGGCCAGGGCAGTCAGACAAAAGAAAGAAAGAAACGACATCCAAATAGGAGGAGAGGAAGTCAAACTATCTCAGCAGACAGCATGTTCCTATATCTAGAAAACCTCATAATCTGCACTCAAAAGCTTCTTAAGCTGATAAACACCTTCAGCAAAGTCTCAGGATACAAAACCAATGTGCAAAAATCACCAAAATCACTAGCATTCTTATTCGCCAGCAATGGTAAAGTCAAGAGCCAAATTAGGAACTAACTCCCATTTACAACTGCCACAAAGGAATAATATATCTAGCAATACAGCTAACTAGAGGCATGAAAGATCTCTATGAAGAGAACTACAAACCACTGTACAAAGAAAAAGAGATGATACAAACAAATGTAGAAACATTCCATGCTCATGGATAGAAAGAATAGAAAGAATCAATATTGTTAACATGGCCGTACTGCTCAAAACAATTTATAAATTCATTACTATTCCTTTAAACTACCATTGCGATTTTTCACAGAACTAGAAAAAAACTGTTCAAAATTCATATGTAAGCAAAAAAGTCCAAATAGCCAAGGCAATCCTAAGCAAAAAGAACAAAGCTGGAGGCATCATATTACCCAACTTCAAACTATACTACCAGGTTACAGTAACCAAAACAGCATAGTACTTGTACAAAAACAGACATCTAAACTAATAGAACAGAAAAGAGAACACAGAAATAAGACCATAAACCTACAACTGCCTAATCTTTGACAAACCTGACAAAAACAAGCAATGGGGAAGGGATTAGCTATTCAATAAATGGTGCTGGAATAACCAGCTTAACCATATGCCAAAGATTGAAACTGGACCCCTTTCTTACGCCCTATAAGATATAATTTAAGATGGATGAAAGACTTAAATGTAAAACCCAAAATTATAAAAGTAATAAATGTAAAACCCAAAATTATAAAAACCCTGGAAGACAACCTAGGCAATACCATTCAGGACATAGGCACGGGCAAAAATTTCATGACAAAGACACCAAAAGCAATTGCAATAAAAGCAAAAATTGGCAAATGAGATCTAATTAAACTAAAGAGCTTCTGCACAGCAAAAGAAACTATCAACAGAGTAAATAGATAGCCTATGGGATGGAAGAGAGTTTTTGCAAACTATGCATCTGACAAAGGTCTAATATCCATCATCTATAAGGAACTTAAACAAATTTACAAGAAAAAACAAGCAACTCCATTAAAAAGCGGGCAAAGGACATGATCAGACCTTTCCAAAGAAGACATACATGTGGCCAACAATCATATGAAAAAAAGCTCAATGTTGCTGATTGCTAGAGAAATGCAAATCAAAACCATAATGAGATATCATCTCACACCAGTCACAATGGCTATTACTATAAAAAGTAAAAAATAACAGGTATTGGCAACACTATGGAGAAAAAGGAATGCTTATACACTGTTGGTGGGGGTGTAAATTAGTTCAACCATTGTGGAAGACAGTGTGGTGATTCCTCCAAGACCTAAAGACAGAAATACCATTCAACCCAATAATCCCATTACTGGGTACATACCCAAAGGAATATGAATCATTCTATCATAAAGACACCTGCCATTTTAACTGGCATGAGATGGCATCTCATTGTGGTTTTGATTTGCATTTCTCTGATGGCGAGTGATGATGAGCTTTTTTTCATGTGTTTGTTGGTTGCATAAATGTCTTCTTTTGAGAAGTGTCTGTTCATATCCTTTGCCCACTTTTTGATGGGGTTGTTTTTTTTTTTCTTGTAAATTTTTTTAAGTTTCTTGTAGATTCTGGATACTTGACCTTTGTCAGATGGATAGACTGCAAAAATTTTCTCCCATTCTGTAGGTTGCCTGTTCACTCTGATGATAGTTTCTTTTGCTGCACAGAAGCTCTTTAGCTTAATTAGATCTCATTTATCAATTTGGCTTTTGTTGCAATTGCTTTTGGTGTTTTAGTCATGAAGTCTATGCCTATGTAGTCTGTGTACTGAAGGGTATTGCCTAGGTTTTCTTCTAGGGTTTTTATACGTATGTTTATTGCAGCACTATTTACAATAGCAAAGACTTGGAACCAACTCAAATGCCCATCAATGATAGACTGCATAAAGAAAATGTGGTACATATACACCATGGAATACTATGCAACCATAAAAAAGAATGAGTTCATGACCTTTGCAGGGACATGGATGAGGCTGAAAACCATTATCCTCCGCAAACTAACATAGGAACAGACAAGCAAACACTGCATGTTCTCATTCATAAGTGGCAGTTGAACAATGAGAAAACATGGACACAGGGAGGGGAACATCTCGCACTGGGGCCTGTCGGGGTGGGGACAAGGGGAGGGAGAGCATTAGGACAAATACCTAATGCATGTAAGGCTTAAAACCTAGATGATGGGCACGTGTATACCTATGTAACAAACCTGACTTAAAGTAAAATAAAATTTAAAAAGACACTTGCATGCATATGTTCATTGCAGCACTCTTCACAATAGCAAAAACATGAAATCAACTTATAATGCCCATGAATGATAGACTGGATAAAGAAAATGTGGTACATATACACCATGGAATACTATGCAGCCATAAAAAAGAACAAGATCATGTTCTTTGCAGGAACATGGATGGAGCTGGAGGCCATTATCCTTAGCAAACTAACACAGGAACAGAAAACCAAATACCACATGTTCTTACTTATAAATGGGAACTAAATGATGAAAACACATGGACACATAGAAGGGAGCAACACACACTGGGGCAGACTGGAGGGTGGAGGGTGGGAGGAGGGAGAGGATCAGGAAAAATAACTAATGAGTACTAGGCTTAATACCTGGGTGATGAAATAATCTGTACAAAAAATCCCCATGACACAAGTTTACCTATGTAACAAACCTGCACGTGTACCCCTAAACTTAAAACAAAAGTTAAAAACAAAAATAGAAGATAAATGTCTGCATAGATATCAGATATTATAGTCATTTTGATGGCAGTGCAATTACATTTCATGAATAAAAGAATGTCTAAGAGGGTCAAATAACTTACTAAATAAGGCAAGTAAAGTATGATTCATGTGAATATATAAATATTCATAAAAAATTGCTACATCTTGTGCAACCTCTGCCTGGGGATGAATTTTATTGATTTGTACTTTTGATCTTCCAGTTAAAATTTCTGCTCATTCTGATTTCTAAAATCTGCTTGAAGATAACACATTCGTTGTCCACAAACTCAGATCTTACATTTCTGTATAATTGTGCATCACAGAACCAGGTTAGAGTTCCAGTTACATCTGTCAATTCAATGACCATTAAGCCACCTTCTTTGCATTTTCAGATAAAGATGATTAACTTGAAAAGGGAATCCATTTCTTAAAGGCAAATATTCTACCGTTTTGGTTATAGAAAGAAATTCTAAAACCGTGATTATTTTTCAGAATTATTTTTTTCAAGGGTATGAAACATTAAGACTACTTAATGCTTAACATTTGTTATTTTAATAAGAAGAGCTCTAATTAAATACAAAGACCACCCTCCTTCTGCTTTAGGTTGGACCTTTGCATTCCTTTTACCTGACAGTAGTGTGTATGCTTACTAGTAGTTAAATATCTGTGTTCGTCTCTTTCACTACACTGCCCTCAGAGCCTAGACCAATGTCTACCACACAGGAGGGCCACAAAACAAATCTGTGGCCTGTCTGATTGGTCAACCCCATTGGTTCTACCTCATTGGTCCCTCCCTGTCCCATCTCCCTGGCCGCATGGTAGTCAGGGTCTTATCAGCTCACATGGACATTGTCACACTCCCCTCCTCACAGACTGCTCACCTCTAGTCTCTGCCTCATGCAAGCCATTCCGCACACTTCTGGTGAACCCGCCTGCTAAAATCCCTTGTCCATTACCTTGCAATTCTCAGAACCCTTGACTAGATTCCTGTTGCTCACTGAAAGAAGTTAAGCATGGCGGTTAAAAGTAGGAATTCTGGAATCAGACTGCTGGAAGTCAAATGCTGGCTTCCACATTAATAGTTGGGTGACACTGGGCAAGTGTTACACAAAATTAGTATCACCAGTGTTAGAATCAAGTCCATATTCCTTAGTCTAGCCAAGGTATTCTACCATCTGATCTTAGCAAGTATGTTCAATTTTATCTTTTTCTCTTGTACCCCTTCCCCTACACTGTGAGCCATCTCCTGAGGCTGATCGATCTATATCCAGCTTTCCTACTTCCGGAGTTTTGGGGCCCACTAGAATATCTTGCTACTGCTCTTTGCTTACATTGTTTATATCATTTTCATCCTTCAAGGAACACCTCAAGTCTCCCTGCTTCCACAAAGCCTTCCCTGATGGGATCAGGCCCCACTGATCTCACCTACAGCTCTTAGGAATCCCATCCCATATTTTTCAGTTAAGTAAATAAGTACTTCCCAAGGCAACTCTTATTTTTTCACACATACATTATTTTTAAACCTTAAACATACGGTTCAACTTAGTTCATAACACACTATCATTGTGGGTTTATGGAAGAACCCTTATTCTATTTTCTTGTATTGTATTATTTATTTTATTTAAAAATGTCTTCCTTTTATTCCCCATTTCTCAATCCTAGCATTCGTTCAGTATTATACTCTTTATTTCATCTTCCTTGTTACTTTTTCCCCTCAGCTTTATGTTTTTAGGACCTACCCATTTTGATAGCTGGATACATGACTCTAGTTTGTTCCTTGAAACAGCTGAACAGCATTTCATTCTTTTTGCTTGGACTGCATTTTATTTCTTCATTCTCTCATTGAAGGGCATGAAGCTTGTTTCCAGTTTTTTTTTATGTAAAATGCTGGGATGAAAATCTTTGCTTAGCGCTCAAGCTTTGCTTGTGTGCCTGTTCATTCTTTTATTCAAAATATATTTATCTGGTGCCAGTCTGTGCTAAATACAAGTAGGTACTGGGAGTACAGCATGATTGGGAGTAGATAAAATCCCTTCCCTTATTTTAGTATGGGAAAAAAATAGACAATAAACACACAATGCTAGGTTATATAAGTGCAAGGAAGAAAATAAATCAAGATAAGAGGACAGAGAGCAATGGAGGAGGCTGCTTCAAATACAGGGGTCAGGAAAAGTCTCTCTGAGAATATGGTAACATTTGAATAGGGACGTGAATGAAGTTAGAGAGTGGGCCACGCTAATATCTGGAAAAGGAGCATTCCAGGCAGAGGGAATGGCAAGTGCAAGACTTGTTCCAGAACTAGCAGTGGGTGAGGCTAAAGCAGACTGAGTGAAGGGAGGCTGGAGGGGAGCACGGGAGATATGAGACCACAGGAATAGGCTGGAGCCAAATCAGATAGGGTCCCCAGGCCATGTGAAGACTGATGCTTCTATTCTGAGTGAAGTAGGAAGGATTTCAAGGAAAAGAATGACAAGACCTGACTTTTTGAAATGATCCCTCTGGAAGCTGAGTGGAGAATAGATGACAGGAGAGTAAGGATGAGAGGGAGAATCCAGTTAGGAGACCACTGCAATTGTCCTGAGCAGAGATGGTGGTGCTTGGACAGAGTGGTGGTGGTGGAGGTGGGAGAAGGGTAGGAATACCGCCACAAATTTGGAAAGTAGAGCCAATGAGATTTGTTAATAGACTGGATATGGGGAATGGGAGGAAAAGAAGCATCAGGGGTGACCCCAAGAGTTCTGACTTGAGCAGCTGGGAAGATAAAGTTGTGCCATTTATTAAGAGGAAGACAACAGGTAGAACAGGTTTCAGGGGAAAACCAATGGTTTGGTTTTAACATTTTAAGTTTGAAATGCTTATCAGACATCCAAGTGGAGCTATCAAGAGGTTAGTTCTGGAATTTGAGATTAAGGTCTGTGCTAGAAATAAAACTAGAAAGTTGTCCTGGTACGTATGATATTAAAGCCAAGCTTACACAGGGAGTGAGTGTAGATTGAGAACAGGTCAAGTAAGGGACTGAGCCCTGGAGCAAGGCAACACAAGAAGTCTGGAAAGGGGATGAGGAGCCAGCAAAGGAAACTGAGAAGTAGACGCCATGAGACAGAAGACTCAAGCAAGAGAGAAGCATCCCTGGAGCAGTGAAGAAAGGGCTTCAAGACAGAGGAATCCATCTATTATGTCCACGGGTATTGATGGGCCCAATAAGGGGAAGACTGACAATTATAGACAATTCTTTGGAGACATTTTGCTGTAAAGGGAAGCATAAATATGAAGCAAAACATAAAGGGGAATGTATAAAAGAGGGATGTTTTCTTTCCTTTTTTCTTCTTTTCTTCCACTTTCCTCCTCTCTCTTCTCTGCTTTCCCTTCCTGCCCCTGTCCCTCATTCTCCTCCTCCTGCTATGTAGGGACTGCTGCAGCATACTGGTGTGAATGATCCAACAGGTGGGAGAAATTGATGATCAGGAGACAGTGGTGACGGTCTAGAAACATGGTTCATGAAGAGATGAGAGAGATGGAAAGAGTTAGTGTCAGGGAGGAAGGCAGAGGATACAGGCACACTTACTGGTAGATTGGTAGATTCGGTGATGGGAATGTGGGTAAATATTTTTCTGCTTGCTTCTATATTCTCAATTCAATAAGAAGTGAGGTCATCAGCCGAATGTGAGGAAGAAAGAGAAGATACGAGAAGAAAGAACTTGAGAAGGAGAGTGATGGACTTGAGAAATATGGTAAGATTACCAGAAACCCTGAAGATCAGTTTGATTCATAGACCAGGTAGGGTGGGAGTGTGGGAGTTTGTGTGGGGCCTACACATAGAAGAGGATTTGTGAGATCATAGGGTGTGCATCTAGGCAAACCCACTAAACATTGCTAATTGCTCTCCAGAATGACCTCGCTAGTGATTTATGGGGGTTCTGCCTCTCCGAATTCTCATAGGCACTTTAGGAAATTGAGGTTTTTTATTTTTTCCGTACTTTTCACGTAAATTTGTACTTCCCTATATACTTCTCATTTCTCTGATTTTTTTTTTTTTTTTTTTTGACGGAGTCTCACTCTGTCACCCAGGCTGGAGTGCAGTGGCACGATCTCAGCTCACTGCAACCTCCGTCTCCGGGGTTCAAGCGATTCTCCTGCCTCAGCCTCATGAGTAGCTGGTACTACAGGCACGTGCCACCATGCTCAGCTAATTTTTTGTATTTTTAGTAGAGATGGGGTTTCACCATGTTAGCCAGGATGGTCTCGATCTCCTGACCTCGTGATCTGCCCGCCTTGGACTCCCAAAGTGCTGGGATTACAGGCGTGAGCCACCGTGCCTGGCCCATTTCTCTGCTTATTAAGTTGAGTATCTCTTCCTACGCTTGCCAGGCTTTCCACTTCCCCCTTCTGTGAAATGCTTATGTATATCTGTCCTCATTTGTGTTACCTGGAAAGCAGGTCTCAGTCACAGACTTGGGTGCAGGTCATTTATTCAGAAGTACAAGCAACGGAGTAAAGACAGCAAGAAAAGGAAAGGAGAAAACCCACTAAAGGGTAAGTTATGGGCAGATAATTGCTGTGGGCAACCAGGGCTCAGTCCTGCTGAGGACCCTCTGAGGACCTGTGTTGAACATGCCTCAGAATTGTCCGACCAGTATATGGGGAAGCTAGGCTGTTTATATGCTACTCACTGGTCCTCTTTGGTTGAGAGCTGCCCCTGGCGAGATTCAGCCACTAGCTTGTCCAATTTGCACTGAACCTAAATTGAGCAAGTTCCCACAGCACCTGAAAAAACCTTGAGGCTGAGAAAGAGAGACGCTCCCACACAGGTGGGAAGCAGTGTGCATGCTGGGAACCATCGATCATAACTGCAGGGGAACTCAGAGGTGGGCCAGGAATGTGGGCAGGGCATCAGCAGGGTCCCCTACAGTATCCTCCTCCTTTTCTTATCCACTTGCGGGAGTTTTCTGTGTTCTCTAGTTATTACTTTTTGTCAGTTATTACCACTTTGTCACCTCCAAATCTATCATACATCTGGTAACTTTGTGGTATCAGAAATCTTTAATTTCGGTGTCATTAACTCCACTGATTGTTTCCCTTGCGGTCTGTACTTTTTAGCACCTTACAAAATTCTTCTCCATTCCACTGTCACAAAAAACAATTCTACATTTACTTCTAACAGATGTACGGCTTTGCCTTTCATGTTTATGCTTTTACTCTACCTAAAGTTTATTTTTGTATATAGAAAAAGGCGGGCATCTACTCCAAGTTTTTCCCACATGATTAACCAGTTTTCTAGGGACTATTGATGAATTCTTCCCTCTACCAGGCTATGATGCTACATACATATTCCAAGTTCCCATGGACATATGGATCTGTTTCTAGATTCTACCCATTCATTCAGTTCTTCAACCTATTCCTTATATTGGCAATTGTAATTTTTTTTATCTAGTACCTTTGATTGGCTCTCCTTCAAACCACTTATTCTTGTTTCATATTTGCAATGTTTTATTTGGTATTAAGATTCCTGTTCATATCTGTCAATAGGTCTGCTTATTCTGCTGTAGGCTGTTCTGTTTGTGGTTATTCTTTCACGGTAACTGTTTTTCTTAAATTGTCCCAAGATTTTGTTTACGGTGGTCTCATTGTCAGTCCTTTGAGACCATCAACCACCTCTGCTCATTAGGCTAACTTGGGGAAGTAGCAAAAGCCCATGGCCAGGTGGGTGTGGGGAATGGATGAGATACCTTTCTATGAAGCTTCATGAGACCACATTTTCCCCTTGGTGCTCCTGTAGATATTTTCCCCTCCCTCCATCCCAAGTGGCACTATCCTCCTGGGTCAGCCACCCTGTTGACCAATGGTGGCAGTCCTCATCCCAGCCAGGCTCTCCCTTTTTCTATTGTCCCTTACTACCCCAGTCCCTACTCCCACCCTAGACTTTTTACTTCCTAACAGGACATCCCAAGATCCTTTATTCATTACTCATGACATGACCTTCAAACTCCTGATCACTCACCAATGGGCACATTTTAATTTGTCATTGTCCTTCTGAAGATGTGGTGCCCAGATCCAAATACAATGCTTTGAGTGTTCATATGAAAACATTTTACCAGGCAAATATCAAGGTTGTAAAGATTCTTTCTGTTTTCTTTGTTTCAGCCAGGAAGTTTTCAGTGAAATATTCTAATTGTTAAGTCAATTATAAGGAAATCATAAGATGTGAGAAAAGTATCTTAGCAAGGGAGAATGAGATCGTTAGACTCACATAATGGATTATAGTGTGGAAAGAGTTGATAGAGATGGGATGATTAAAAGAACAATATTAAGCAGTCTTAGGTATGTGAATCGTCCTTAGCTACACCTGGGACAAAGAAATTACAAGAAGACTAAGGAGACTAAGAAGACACAGTGAAATGTAAATAAAAGAACAAAGGATATGTGCATATGAATGGAGAAAAGGAAAAATTCTAGAGTCTGAGAAAGTCAAGAAAGAATCAAATACAGAAATGTGAAGCCCCAGAAAAAAAATGGAAACATTCATGAAGTTTCCCCATTCATTTCTGAGTGCAGTTTTTAAAATGGGAAAAGAATGGTTATCTTTTTGAGTGAATGAAATTCATAATATAAATTGTTCCTATATTGCTGCCTAAACTTTGCTCTCCAAAAATTGCTTTTTAAAACTATGAAATAGGGACATTTACATGTAAAAGTATTTAAATAAATGTCTACAACTAAATCAGAGAGTGTGTTTTTGGAAGATAAAACCAACTGGTTTTGAAATTTAAGAATATTTTTATTCTCAAGAATAGAATGAAAGATTTTTCATTAAGAAATGAAAAGAATTTTACTGCTAGTCAAATCACACTTATCCCTCTGTCGGATTCAAGTTTCAAAGATGTGGGGGCTTATATGTTTGTGGAATAAAGGAAGGAAGGAAAGAATGAAAGAATAGGATGAAACAAAGAAGATGGAAAGGAGAGCGGAAGTCAAGACTGCTGATAGCTTTGTCAGAATTTAGGCCATCGGGGCCTTGTGAATTTCTTCAGCGGTGTCCCTGTTGAATTGTGGTGGTAAGGACAACTTACAACTAAGCACTTACAGGCTCTTACTCTATGCTTCTTTTATTCCTTTATTTTCTGGAGCTAAAAAAAGAGCTGATTAACGTTTGCAACTATGTCAAGTTGATGATGATGATGATAGTGACAACATTGGATATCACCCCTTTCTCTGCTCCTCTTTTAATCAGAAGAACCTGAAAAAGTTATCTGATGTGTTCACCTCTTCTCGGTTCACTCCTATACCTACTCCACTTCTCCTCCTTTCCTTTTCCCTTGAAACCACTCCAACCAGGCACTTACCCTGGCCACACCACCAGAACATGGTACCCAGAGATCTCCACTTTGCTAAACTCAACCAGTGACTAGATCTCAACCATAGAACTTTGCTCTGTAAGCAGCATGTGATACAGCTCATCATCCTTTTTAAGAAAAACTTTAGAAATTCTTCTGGCTCCCAGATTCCACACTTGCTGAATGTCCACTTCTTACTTCCCCAGCTGTTCCTCTCAGGGCTACTTTGCTGATTCCTCCTCATCTTCCTGACCTCCAAGTGTGCCCCAGGCCTCAGTTCTTAGCCTTCTTTTTGTATCAATATTCACTCCCATTCATAGGTCAGCTTCCTAATTTTCATCTGACTGTAAATCTTCAATGAGTGTTAAAGATGAAAAAGTTATACATGCTATATTAGATGAATAATTTCTGCCCAGCAAGATATTCATGTCCTAGTCACCAGAACCTATAAGTATGTTACTTTCCACAAAAGGGACTTTGGAGATGTGATTAAATTAAGGATCTTGAGAGGGGTTGATTATCTTGAATCATCTGGGTAGGCACAATGTAATCGCAGGGTCCCTATAACAGGGAAGCAGGAGGGCCAGAGTCAGCAAAGAAGATATGAAGAGAGAGGCAGACACCAGGGAGAGACTTGACGAATTCTTGGTGCTGGTTTTGAAGATGGAGGAAGGGGCCACAAGCTAAGGAATATGAATGGCTTCTAGAAGTTACAAAAAACAAGGAAATAGATTCTCCCCTAGAGCCTCCAGAAGAAAAGCAACTCTGCTGACACCTTGATTTGAGCCCTGGATGACCTATTTCAGATTTTTGACCTCCAGAATTGTACATAATAAATTCGTGTTGTCTTAAGCCACTTTGTATAATATGGTACAGCACCAATAGGAAAAACTTACATACATACTAATAATTTGGTACACAACCAAGAGGAAAATCTTATATATATACTAAAGTGTTTTAAAGTGAAGTACACTGATTTCTGCAAATTTCTTTGATATACATCAAAAATGTAAGTTTACTAGACAGAGGCATAGATAGATGATTAGAAGCATGCTAAAGCTATCACAGGAAAATGTTCATGGTAGAATCTAGGTGGTGGGTACATGGATACTAACTTAAAATTCTTTCAACTTTTCTGTATGCTTGACATTTTAAAAAATAAAATGTTAGGGAAAGGGTTAGATAAATTATGAGTTTTTCTAAAAATTTCAGTTATTTGTCTTCCTAAAAAGAAAACATGTATTTTTCTCAGAAAAGTCATTGAATTTCTCTGGATATTTTATACTTCTAACTATCTACATTGTCTGGTCCCCCTGGTGACTAAATGCATATATTTTAGGAAGGGCTAAAACACAGCAAAGGTAATTAATTAGACCCCCTGAAGACTGAAGGCTTAACCTTGACATTAGTAGTAGCTAGCATAGTCAACGGAGCTACGTAGCCTAAGAAAAAAGTAATAACCCTATGGAATGCTAACATGTAGATTTGCAAATGAATTAGCTCTATAATTTATCAAATCTGAACTACACGAGGTACTCTGAAAATTGGTAACTATTCCATACTTCAATGGAAAAACACCAGGAAAAAAAAAACTTTGATGTAACTTTCATTCTTTCAAGAAGAATATATACCACTCACACCTTTATGAGAAGATTCTTATTTCCCCAGGGATCACTGTTAGGGGCAGTTAAGAAAACAGACAGTTTCTGAGGGCCTTTTTGTTTATTAGGGAGTAAGATTAAAAGAAAATCTCTGGCTGTGATTTCTTGGGCGAGAGGATGTAGGGAGAACTGGCTTCTTTGGAATTTTTTCTGATACAGGCTCAGGGGAATGGGTATGATTTTAATACATGAGCTGCTGTTTTCCATACTAAGTAATGCTTTTTCTTACTCGACATCTCTCTTTATCATCACTGCACAGTGAGGCTGGGCTCAGGCTTGCGGGTTTCTGCCTGAGAAGGCACACTGCAGATAATTTAGAGTCAGATTCTGGGCTTTTTACTTTCTAGGCAGGCCTTTGAAATTCATGAGAGAAAAACAAGGGTTTTAATTTACAAAAGCTGTACTTTCTGGGAAGGAAAACCATTCTGAGTTATAAAATTTTGGCTGGAGAATCAAAAACAAAGCTCTGAAGAAATCAGAGCATACAGTATAAGCCATCACCACTGGCTCTCCACCTGGCTGCATGATAGAACCACCTGGGGATGTTTTCTAAAAATGCCATTGCCTGGGCTGGGTCTAGACCAGTTGAAGGAGATCGCTTGCTTTGGGGGCTCAGTATTGGTATTTTTAAAGTCCCCCCCGTAATACCCACACACTAGGTGATTCTCACAGGCACTCAGAGTTGAGAACCACTGCCCAACTCAACAGAATGGAAACTCAATAGATGACCATGCAGACTTCCCTGCTCTTTAAAACTAGGTCAGAGGTATTTGAATTATCAGGCTAGAGTCAGATTAGAGCTCCAGGCTTATACATTGCTGTGGGCCTCTGGGAAAGGGTCCTGCTCCTTGTCTCTCTGTGATGGAATCTTAGAGTTGGTGGGGGTACCTAAAAGTGAGAAAATTTACGCCTTGTTACTGAACCAAACCTGGGTCCATTGGCCCAGCACAGTAAAGACAAATACCTGTACCAAAGTTTGCAGCAAGAAAAAGGAGGGCATTTATTCGCAGGGTGCCAAGCAAGGAAAATCAGACCGCTATTGTATGCGATCCTACTTCCCCAGTGGCTTATAAGCAAGGGTTTTTAAAGGCAGGGGAACAATTTTGGAAACAGAAATTACAGGTATGAAAAAAAAATAGAACCTTGGGACCCTGAACTCACTATACCAAAGGGCAAGTTAAGCTTAGAAGCTGAGCCACAAATACTGTCTTCCTTTGGCTCCCAGATAGGTGTAATTTCACAGCCCCATGTCATAGCCTCATTTCCTCTACTTCCTTTTTCCACATTTGCTTCATCTTATGTAAAACTCACTGAGCGTGAGACAATGCATCATTCACTTTTTCCTCTATTCCCTCTTTTCACTGTAAAATGTACTGAGGCTAATTAGAGCCTCACAAGAATGTGACCACCTGCCTCACTGCCTGCCTCCTTTTCTTCTCCTTCCTGCTTGCAGTTCCCCTTCTGTGAACCGAAGTTCACAAAACCCCTTTGGAAAAAACATAGATCACAGGAGAATCTGTGATCTATGCTTTTTCCCAGGCGCATCCTCAGCTTTGGCCAAATAAACCTCTAATGGATGGAGACTTTTTGGTTTACATTTTGGTAACCACAAAGGGGCTGTCTGAGTGGAGTTGGCTCTTGGCCTGTAGCAGTGCTCCTACTGGGCCCCAGTACCAGCTGGAGCTCTTTATTGCTCTGACCTATTGGATGATTTGCTGAAGTCTGAGAGTTTCTCCCTCCAGAGATCCCTAATCACTCAAAAATTTCCAGTTGAGATCTGAAGTTTATTCTGCTGCAGAACTCCTTTCCTGGGAGTTTTTACTTTTAACAAGGAAGATGACTTTCCTGCTTCCATGATGGCAGAGAGCAGTTTTCAGCTTGGGCCCCATCTCCAGGTAAGGAGCTGGTTTGGGGTGTCATTTGCGGATTTAGTAGCTGAAGGTCAAGGCTTACTGTGGGTTGGCTGTAATTTCTCCTCGTGCTCAGAAATCTCAATTTTATGTAAATCGTGTGGTTGCTTTTTTCTGTTTTTTGTTTGTTTGTTTCAGTCCATGTTCCATTAGATTTAACCAACTTCTAGCCTCCTCTAAAGTTGAGTAAAATCCCTGCAGCTGTAGAAAGTCAAATTCCACCTCTAAAAACCCCAGCCACTTAAGAAAAATTAAAATTTGACTATCTGAAATGTTTCACATAATAAGACTGTCTTTCCAGCCTCTCTCTCTCTCATTGTGCTATTAATTTAAAGATTTTAGAGATGTCCTATTCTACACTATTAATGAAAAGATCAGATATTTTAAAGGAAGCCTAATAGTTTCATGGCTAGCCTTAAAAATTCTCTTGACTAAATTAAGAGCAAACTCTGACCGAAAATAGTTCTGGTAGTTAAAATTTCCACCACAGCTTGGGTTTGCTTCCTGATTAGGGAATAACAATGGCCGTTCTACTTTGTGGCCTAATTGTTAAAACCCTCCACAGCATGGGTTTGATTCCTGGTCAGGGAACCAGCCTGTCTTGGTTTAATATTTATGTGGCTTTGGGGGTACCAATGTATTATTGATCTTTTCCCTTACGTGGACAGCTTTTGATTTCCTGTCTTCTGTCTGTGGTGGGGGACCCAAGGCTCTTGGGCCTTCATGTATGGACAGTAAGCTATAAAGTTAAGACCCTAGAAAATATGGCCTGAAAGAAATGTGAGTTAAACCCTGTTTATGGCTAGTGAAACTTTCCTTTCTCTTAGTTATTTTTGGGGTGATTCTGGATCTTGTAAAAACTACTTGTCACCTCTTTGGAGATACGTCATGCATGCATCTGTGGTTATAACTTTGGTTATGGTAATTGAGAGGGTATCTTTGGCAAGGATGTTCAAAAGCCAAAAATATCAGCTATTTGTCCCAGCTGAAATCTTGTAATAAGAGATTTGAAAGGATTTTTTTTAAAAAATCTGAGTGGAGTTGGCTTACTCCAAAACTCCAAATCTACGATTAGAAGTCAGCTTAATTAAAAGTTGATATCCAAGGTAGATTAAATATGTGTGCATAAATATATATATATATATCCATTATACTTTTTTCTCTTTTTGGATTCTATTTTTAGAAATTTTTTAGTTGACCGAAACATTAAAAAAAATATATGTGCTTGGTACTTCTGTTCACTTCCTTTCTTAAAAATTGTTCTATTTATTTTTACTACACCCTATTCCTCCTTCCTCTTTGCCATCTTCAGTCTCTTTTGGATTGTGTTACTTAATCTCTTTGGCTTTTGGGGGCACCATAAATTGCTTTGTATTGTGAACAAAAGACTTGACCATGGAGTATATATTAAATAGGGAATGGGTGGATCACAGAGTGGGCTGATTGGCTTGGGTTGTTCACTGGCCTCTGGGGAATGTCCTTATACAGAGGAACACTGTGGAAGTGTAACCGTCCAATGAGTTCACCTTGCCCACTGCCTAGACAGAGCCGATTTATCAAGACAGGGGAATCATAATGGATGGATAAAGAGTAATTCACACACAGCTGGCTATGTGGGAGACCGGAGTTATATTATTACATTTGGGGATCAGAATTTTTAAAGATAATTTGGCGAGAAGGGGCTTGGGAAGTGGGGGGTGATGATTGGTCAGGCTGGAGATGGAATCATAGGTGGTCAAAATGAGTTTTTCTTGCTGTCTTCTGTTCCTGGGTGGGATGGCAGAACTGGTTGAGCCAGATTACAGGTCTGAATGGTGTCAGCTGATCCGTGGAGTGCAGAGTCGGCAAAATATCTCAAGCACTCACCTTAGGTTTTATAATAATGATGTTATCCCCAGGAGCAATTTGGGGAGGTTCAGATTCTTGGAACCAGAGGCTGCATGACCCCTAAACTGTACTTTCTAATCTTGTAGGTAATTTGTTAGTCCTGCCTAGGCAGACTGGTCCCCAGGAAAGAAGGGGGTCTTTTCTGGAAAGGACTATTATCAATTTTGTTTCAGAATTAAACCATGAACTGAATTCCTTCCCAAAGTTAGTTCAGCCTATGCCCAGGAATGAATAAGAACAGCTTAAAAGTTAGAAGCAAGATGGAGTTGGTTAGGTCTGATTTCCTTCACTGTCATAATTTCCTCAGTTACAATTTTGCAAAGGCAGTTTCAATTTTCCAATTTATGTATATTTGGATCAGGTTTACATTAATTACAATGTTAACTCTTAGCAACTCTTATTTTTAGTGAAAAACCTAAGAGGTAGCATTTTTAATTATGTATCAGATGCAGAGCTCAGGACAAAAAACAGAGCTGCAGATAAGGCATGGCCCTTCCCAGCTGAACCACGAGGCATAGCTGGGCCAGGGAGAGCTCCACGTGTCATTAGGCCTTACTGTTTTTAGAGCCTATATTTTTTATACAAACTCTATAAGGAAAGTAAGATGAGTTTTGATTTAAAAAATTATAAGACATAGAAATGTGATTTTGTTAAAGGGAAAGTAATTTTTCCTAGTTTAGAGGATTTTTATTATTTTTAATTAAAGAAGTAAAAACAGTGTCAGGTAAAGCTATATGAATACAGAAAGGTGAAAAAGAATGTAAATTTTTATCCTAAGGTACAATGATGGGACAAAACTGAAGGTTTAAGCAAGTTATAGAAAGTTTATGAAATTGATCTTGTGAAAAGAATTCTGTGTGTGCTTAAATTGGCTAAAATGTAAAAGGGATTATGTAGTTTTCCTATAAATTAAGCATTAATAGCAAAGGCACACTGATGTGAGAATCTGGGCCCCTGTGTCAGAATAATAAGGTTTTGTTTGTTTCTTTGTTTGTTTTTTTGCAGGATTGATCCACTCTATAACAAAAGATTGAAAAAGTTTTTAAAAGGTTTATGGAAATCTTACCTTATGGTCTAACTGATTGATATTAGACGGGTTTGTTTATTTTACGGTTTTGTGAAAAATTACCTTTAAGTCATTGTTCTCCTAAGGCAGGAAATGGCTGTGATTCCTGATCTGAAGAGTTTTATCTTGGGAAGTAGTGGTTTGCAATGACCGATGGTTTGGATACACAGGATTTAGAGAAGGAGTAAACTGGATTATGATGGCCTGCATCAGCTAGAACAGGACAGGCTGAAAGAATTGTTGACAAAAGGAAAAATAAGAAGGGAAGACAGAGTATTTGCTTTAATGGAAGGGCTATGACGGTGAGGATCACACTTGGGAACCAGAGCGGCATCTCGTGCAACATGAGGAATACAGACACCATGTCAAAAAGCAGAAAGGGAGCACACTGACCAGAACAAACGGCACTCTCCAAACAATGCTAGGAAATAAATCTCCAGATCCACCAACAGAAACTTTGATAAGACCTCTCCTAAGTCACTAGAGATTGGCAAACACCACAAGTCTAAAAACAGCCAGTTGTTTGCTGCTACCCGGAAGTTCAAGAAAAACACAGCTCCATCTCTCTCTAGCTGGAAGAATATTGACCTAGCAAAGTCAGGTGTCAAGATACTTGTGTTTAAGAGCCCCATTAAGAGCAGAACCACGGTGGATGGCTTTCAGAACAAGAGCCCCCAGAAACGACCCTGTTGAGCAGGGTCAGGATGACATGATGGTGACTGAATAGCCAGTTGGAGCTATAGAATGGTGGCAGAAGAATAATAAGTTGGAGCTTTATTGGACCCCTGTGCATGGAGCAGGCCAGGATGGGAAACAGGCCCTGAATACACCCACTAGTGCCTCAGGTGTCTGGCCCCACGACTACAGCCATAACCACAGCCCTAGCTATTAATGGGAAAGGTACATCTCTGTTAATGGATGCGTTAACAGCCAATGGAACAACCAACATGCAGACATCTGTTACAGGAGTGACACCTGGGAGAAGAAAATTTCTGTCATCAATATGACAGAAAAGGGCTACCTTTGGCAAGTGATTGCGTTTCAGCATGAGGCAAACAGAAAGTGCCTGCAGATAAAGAGCTATTGTCATCAGAAAGCAGGATGATTTCACTCACCTTGTTATATTCACAGAATCATCAGAGAATAACTCGCTAAATTTCAAGGTAATGAAAGAAGTACAGGCCAGGCACGGTGACTCACGCCTGTAATCCCAGCACTTTGGGAGGCCGAGGCAGGCAGATCACTTGAGGCCAGGTGTTTGAGATCAGCCTGGCCAACATGGTGAAAACCCATCTCTACTAAAAATGCAAAAAAATTAGCCCACCTGTAATCCCAGCTGCTCAGGAGGCTGAGGCAGGAAAATCATTTGAATCTGGGAGGCAGAGGTTGCAGTGAGGTGAGATGGCACCACTGTATTCCAGCCTGGGAAACAGAGTGACTCTGTCTCAAAAAAAAAGAAAAGAAAAAGAAAAAGAAATCCAAAGTGCTTGAGCACAGCTGCTGCTGATGACAGAAAGCTTATGCTGCTCAGTGCCATTGGCAGTGTCTTCTGTTGTGCACTTGACTTTATTTATTTTATATAGCATTCAACAAATGACAGCAAAAGAGAAAGCACTAAAACAGCAGAAGCTATCAGAAACTTCGTGAATACTTTCATACAGTTTCAGAAGCCTATTACTGCAGTAGTCAATGGCCCAACCATTAGGCTAAGAGCATCTATATTGCCTCTTTGCAATGTGGTCTGGACTAATGAAAAGGCTTAGTTTCCACCACTCTCTACTACCTTTGGACAGAATCCAGATGGTTGTTCTACCATTGTTTCCCAAAATAATGGAAGGAGCATTTGCAAATGAGATATTGCTCAGTGGGCAGAAGCTGACCGCACAGGAGGCATGCGGTAAAGGTCTGGTAGCCCAGGTATTTGGGCCCAGGACCTTCACCCAGGAAGTTATGATTTGAATTAAGAAGTTTGCTTCATGTAATCCGGTTGTGCTTGAGGAATCTGAAGCCCTTGTGTGCTGCAACATGAAGATGGAGTTGGAGCAGGCCAGTGAGATGGAGTGTAAAGTGCTGAAGAAAATTTGGGGCTTGGCCGAACTGATGGACTCCATGTTAGAGTGCTTGCAGAAGAAAATTGAGTTGTGAGTGTCAAGCTGCCTGCTGATGACGCAGGGATGGGCTGAGCCAAAGAACATCATTGGTTTCCCTAATCCATTCTTGCAGCCTGAAATAAGTCACCCATAGTTCACACTTGGAAACACGACTGGAAATAGTCAAGTTATTTATTATCAAGAAGCTTTTAAGTACTGTAGCTTTAAAATAAGTAACTAGAAAGCTACTTTGTCCACATAAGTGTAAAAGTGTAATGGTGAGCACTAGACTGCTCTTGGAAGCTCTAGGTTTTGTTTGCTTTGGCTAGTACAATATAAAAAAAGGAATTCTGTTTTATTAGTTTTGAATTGCAGGAAAGTCTAGAGTAATGTTTGATAATGTTTGTTTTTCTCATGTTTCTCTTCTAGGATACAGAATCTAAAGGAGTATCAGCCAGCCTCACTGATACAGAGATACAGAATGTCTGATGTGTTGCCTTTGTCTCCAAGAAGGTACAAATACTTCAGAGATGGGAAATTCTAAATCAAAAGTGAGACTTATCTTGTAAGATAGATCTTTCTGATGAAAAATCCACTGATGAGCACACCCCTAAACCAAACATATGCTTAGGATTCATGCGAGATACCAATTGGTTTCCTCTTCTTTTTTAAATATATCCAGCTCTTACCCAGTTAGCATGAAGAAACCACTGTCTCTCTAAAAGAAAGCTTCTTTTGTAGTATTAGTGAATCACTGAATAGCTTAATAATGAATATCTAAGTTATGTTAGTCTTACCAAGCTTTAAACAGTTTTTCTGACCCTTTAAAAAACAAAACAAAACAAAACTACCAAAGTGACTTTTATTACTGGGTCAGAAATATTACCTTATATACAGTTTTCATTTTCTATTTGCAGATATGACTAATATATTACATCAAAATAAATTATTTATTAACTAACATTAAAATAGAGATCACAAGATTGACCAAACAGACTCTTTGGATACCAAATTCCAACCTGACTCTGGTATGGCATCACATGACAGACAGTAAGCCCTGAAGGAAATCAAAGTGTTTTACCCAAAAATGTATTTTAAAATGACTCTGCAAAGTTGTCTCTTGTGAGAGAAATTTGCAATCTGTAGAGAATCTCCTTCCCTTGCTAGATCTTCTTCTGTAGAGTCTGACACCTTGTAAGGCCCAATAGGAGAAATTTGCTGTCTATTCTCTCTGAAACTTCCTATCTGGAAGCTTCAGCTACATGACAAGAACCTTGGCTTCCACAATGCCCCTTGTCTCAACTCAAGCATTTCTTCATGCTAACTTCAAACTCTTCAGGCAAAGCTTAAGTCTTTCAATCAATTGCCAATCAGAAAACCTTTGGATCCACCTTTGACCTGGAAGCCCCTACTTCAAGATGTCCTACCTTTCTGGGCCAAACCAATGTATACCTTCCATGTATTGATTTAATACTCTTACCTGTAACTTCTGCCTCCATAAAATGTGTCTTATATAAAATGTAGATTTACTGGGCATGAGACAATGCATAATTGACTTTTCCACTACTCCCTATTTTCGTATGTAAAATGTAGATTTACTGAGGCTACTTAGAGCCTCACAAGAATCTGCCTCACTGCCTCCCTCCCTCCTGTTTGCTCTTTCCCCTTTAAATACCGAAGTTCATGACACCCTTGGCAAATGCATAGATCACAAATGCTCCTGTGATTTGTGGTTTTCCCAGGCATGTTCTGCACTTTGGCTAAATAAACCTCTAATCAATTGAAACACCTACCTCAGTCACCTTTGGGTTTACACAGGCAAAACTGTAAATCGACGCTTGGAGGTTACATTGGTTTGGCCCCAAAAGGCAGGATATCTTGATGCAGTGGGTTTACATGTCATAGGTAGATTCAGAGATTCTTTGATTTGCAGTTGGTTAAGGAAGCAAGGCTTTGTCTAAAAACTTAGGGTTAACAGAAAAAAAAATTAAGGTGTGGCCTGTGGATGTGAATTTCTCTAGGCCCCTCAGGAAGAAATTTAGAACAAAGAATGGTGGGCAGAGTTCAGTCTTCAGCTCCCCCTTATCTGTGGTCTACCTGGCAGCAGTTGGCATTTCCTATCTGATAGGAGTCTGAAAAACAACCCAGAGATATATGTGAAGATGGCATCTTTAGTTTCTACAGGGAAACAAACATCTTGTGGCTCTAATTTTCTTGGGTAACTACTGTTTTAAGCTATTGTTACCTTCTTGCTTATCAGGTTACTCATTTACATCTCAAGGTTAACTAGGTCCCTGAAATGTCTCTTGAAGGAACTCAAGATTTTCCCTTATTTCCATGCTTGGCTTCCTTATTATGGGCCCCTGTCCTGTGTCAGCCTTGTTCCCAATCAATGTTCTAGAAGATGGCAGACCTCACAGAGAGTTCTTGGGGGCAAGATGGTATGGCAGCTCTAGAGTAAAAATGATAGCATTCCAGGACAAGGAGGGCACAGCAAGTAAGTCTGAAATGGACATCTGAGACCATAGACAGCTCCATAATTGTCAGTGTGGACCACCATGGACCAGAGCCCACCACCACTTCCAGCTCCATGGCATGCTTTACCCAACACATAGGCACCCCTCTCCCCAGCTCTTCCCAGGGCAAAGGAAAAATAAATAGGTGAAATCTGAATTGATTGAGTTTAAGTGTGATTTAACTATAAAAATGCTGAACTGACTTTGTTAACCAAGACTTGACTAGAATACATCTTGTAACAACTGGGATAAAAGGAGGTTGAAATAGAGATTAAGTGATTTTTTTCCATCACCAATAGAACCCTAACTTTATTCGGAATGTCAATGTGTGTAGCTAAAAACAACATTGCTAAGTATCCTTTGCAGAAGGTTTGGTCAACAGGGAAATTAGAAGTTGTGAGGTGGAGCATGTTGAAAAGCTGTCTTTAAAATGAAATGTCTTGGCTGGGCACGAGGACTTACATCTATAATTGCAGCACTTCAGGAGGCCAAGGCAGGTGGATCACCTGAGGTCAGGAGTTCGAGACCAGACTGGCCAACATGGTGAAACCCCATCTCTACTAAAAATACAAAACTTAGCCAGGCATACTGGCATATGCCTGTAGTCCCAGCTACTCAGTAGGCTGAGGCAGCAGAATTGTTTGAACCTGAGAGACAGAGGTTGCAGTGAGCAGAGATCGTATCACTGTACTCCAGACTGGGTGACAGAGTAAGACACCATCTCAAAAATAAATAAATAAATAAATGGAGCGCCTTGGTTGGCAATTTCTCCTCATCCCTTTTCTTTCCTACTTTCTCCTCTGGACGGTATGCTGGAGCAGTGGCTACCACTTTGTGACCAAGAAGGAAAGGCTGAGAGAATCACAGAGACCTTGATTCTGGTGTCATTGAACCACCTGCTTTCAGACTCCTCACTATGTGAGAAAAATGACTCCCCAATTTGCCTGAGCCTCTGTTTCTGAGGTTTCTAAATAGACAGCCAAATGCAATTCTGAATCAATACAAAGAAAAATGTTGAAACCTCTCAGAGGTATTCATTGTTGATGAGTTGTTATATATTCTTCCAGACTTTTAACACTTTACATTTATGTGCAATATTATAAAAAGTAAGACTTCTTTAGTATCATAAAAATAAAGATTCCTGCCTGTAATCCCAGCACTTTAGGAGGCTGAGACGGGCAGATCACGAGGTCAGGAGATCGAGACCATCCTGGCTAACCTGGTGAAACCCCGTCTCTACTAAAAACTACAAAAAACTAGCCGGGTGAGGTGGCAGGCACCTGTAGTCCCAGCTACTCGGGAGGCTGAGGCAGGAGAATGGCGTGAACCCGGGAGGCAGAACTTGCAGTGAGCTGAGATCTGGCCACTGCACTCCAGCCTGGGCGACAGAGCGAGACTCTGTCTCAAAAAAAAATAAAATAAAATAAAATAAATAAAGATTCCTTAAATCTTTAAGAGCTAATGTCTTAAAAAATGAGGTTCTATACTGTAGAATTTGGTGTGAATGTGAAAGTCAAGCTTTATTTAAATGACAAATGTCTTGAAAATCCACATGAAGCTAAGTATCTTTTATGGATCACACAATATTGGATATCTGTAGAACTTTTCAAAGGGTCTGTAGGAGGGGAAAAATAATTTTCTCTTCTACCCTTCATGAGTTCTTAACTGGAACTCCATTTAACAAAAGACAGATTAACAAGAGAAAAATAAACAAAAGTTTAACAATGTGTACCTCTTGTATACAAAGGAGAAAACAAGATCAATGAGTACATCTCTAGAGTAGATCTCAAAAGGGTAGTCTTAGAATTCAGGCTTAAATCCCATTGTTCTCTGAAACAAAGAAAGAAGGGTGTGATGCGAGTTTCCATTAAGATGTAATAGCCATGAAAAACACTAAAACACAGGTTAGATTTGTTATGCAGATTTAATGGATGCCTTCTCCCTTGATTATAGAGTCTCTAGTCAATTAGTCATCCTTCTCATCCCTGGTACAGACAGGGAGACACCCTTACAAATGGATATAGATGCAAATTTCTCTTACAAAAGGGTAACTTTTCAGAACTCCTCTGTCTGCAATTTCTCAAAATAACCAACTCAAAATAATCCTTATGCAAAAGAGGGATATTTGGGGTGGCAGATTCTTGTCTTCTGCAGTTATATTTTGGGGATGGTGTGTCCCGATCTGATCAGGTCAATTCCAAATGATGCTATTGAGTTATCTTAGACTTTAGCAATAATATAATTTTCAAAGACAGACCTGAAACTTTCTGATCTATATTCTGAGAGAAGAAGTGGTAAATTTGGAAAACAGATGCAACTAGTTATTTGTAATTTCAGGAGTCTGAAAGGAAAAGCCAGATATCACACTAAAAATACTAATTGAGAAATGTGCTTGTTAGCTGCAGTGGCTGTGAGAATGTGCCTCTGTGATCTCCAACTGCAGTGAGCAAAACTGACCCACAGCCCCAGGTGCTGCACTTAGATGTCCACTACTGTGTTTGCACCAAGCCACACTTCCCATGGGTTGCTCTCAGCCATGGATTGAGCAAAGGCAGAGATACACATGCAGGCCTCAAGAGGCAGGACTTCTCTGATGGGTGACTTTGGCACAAAGACACTCTGACGGCCTTATCACATTTTCAAAAGGATGATACTGCAACCTCAGATGCTTCTGCCCAACCATCCTGTCTTCGTTCTGCCTTCCCATGGTCCTTCCCTATTTTCTCTTATGAGTATTTCCCTTAATACATTTCTTGCACATTTGATTTTGTCTTGGCGTCTCCTTCTTAGAGGACTCAAACTAACATACTATCTACGGGAACAATAGCTTTAACTAGGAGGCAACTATTATAGAGGTGGGAAGTGCGATACCTTTCCTCACCATTATAAGGGTCATGGCAGACTCTCAACTCTCAAAAGCTGGGTTAACAAAGGAATATAAATCATTCTATTATAAAGATACATGCACACATATGTTTATTGCAGCACTATTCACAATAGCAAAGACATGGAACCAACCCAAATGCCCATCAATGATAGACTGGATAAAGAAAATGTGGTACATATATACGATGGAATACTATGCAGCCATAAAATGGAATAAGATCATGTCCTTTTCAGGGACGTGGATGAAGCTGGAAGCCATCATCCTCAGCAAACTTATGCAGGAACAGAAAACCAAACACCATATGTTCTCACTCATAAGTGGGAGTTGAACAATGAGAGCACATGGAAACAGGGTCGGGCTGGTCGGGAATGGGGGGCTAGTGGAGGGAAAGCATTAGGACAAATAGCTAATGAATGTGGGGCTTAAAGCCTAGGTGACGGGTTCATAGGTGCAGCAAAGTACCATAGCATACATATACCTATACCTGTGTAACAAACCTGCACATTCTGCATATGTATCCTGGAACTACAGCATAACAGAATTATTTAATTAGAGTTTCACATGACTTGGACACCTTCAGAAATGAGGACCCAAAGACCCAGGAAAACTATTTTTATGCTTTGGTTCAATGAAGAATGGATAGCCATGTAGAAATGTGATTGGACAAAAAAGAGAATGATCTGATGATAATAGACTGAGTGGGGAACCCAGCAGAGCCTGTCTGTTCAGATTCTTCTGAGCCTTTCTGTGCAGCATTCCTTCTTCCCAGGTATAGGGCAGGACCCCTGTGGAATAGGGTCTTGTGATCTACTATCAGATCAGACAAAGCATGTCATAGAATTTATTTGTCATCAGCTCCTACACAGAAAGGCAGGGGAAGGTTATAGTAGTATTGCTAGTTCCTATAACCCACCTTGGGAAAGATGCGTTCAAGTTTATATGACCTGCCTTGGGGGCAAAAGGGGAGCAGGAGACAGGAAGGCAGAAGATCAGAAAGATACTTTGCTTCTGAGGTCTTTTCAATATCCTTCAGTTCAAAGTAATCAGCATGCCAATGCACCATACTTTGGGGTATTGTTTTCTAAGCCCCAACATTATCATTCCCCCTATGAAAGAATATCCTGCTTGAAGCTACATCTCAGGAGTTAAGAGAATGAGGATGATCATAGCTTAATTACCTTGTACTTTGATTTGTCATGTTATTTCTAGGTGTTACCCTTTCCCAGTGCATTGAGAAACACATATAAGAGGGTCATATGGTTTGGCTCTGTGTCCCCACCCAAATCTCATCTGGAATTATAATCACAATATTTTCAAGGGAGGGACTTGTAATCCCCACATGTCAAGGGATGGAGATGACTGGATCATGTGGGCAGTTTCCCCTATGCTGTTCTCATGATAGTGAGTGAGATCCCATGAGATCTGATGGTTTTATAAGTGTTTGACAGTTCCTTCTTCACACTCACTCTCTTTCTTACCTGCCACCATGTAAGACAAGCCTGCTTCCCCTTCTACCATGATTGTAAGTTTCCTGAGGCTTCCCCAGCCATGTGGAACTGTGAGTCAATTAAACCTCTTTCCTTTATACATGACCCAGTGTTGGGTGTTCCTTTAGAGCAGTGTGAAAACAGACCAATACAGAAGGTGTTGCTCTCACTTATGCAATTCCAGCACAGAACATACCTCTATACTAGGGTTTCTCAACCTCAGCATGATTCATGTGTAAGCTGGGTAATTCTTTGTTGTGAGGGAGGGCTGTCCTGTGCATTACAGGATGTTAAGTAGCATCTCTAGCCTCTACTCACTAGACACCAGTAGGATCCTCCCCAAAAGATGCCTCCAGACATTACCAAATATTCTATGGGGGGACAAAACTGCCCCAGATGCTCTTCTCTATACTCAGAAATGAGAAACAGGACAGTATAGATTAATGACAGTGACAATCATATGTTACATGCTTGGGGGTTTTGGAGTGGGGGCTGTGGTTACAAAACTGAACTCCTGCTTGGACATATTGTAACAGAGACACCAAGGTGCAAATCCCAGTTGCAACACTTCTTAGGTGTGGCCTTAAGTATGTTACTTAATACGTGGAGTTATCCAAACTTGAAGTGAAAGGCAAAGTCCTCCCAGACTGCCAAGTCTATCCAAGACTTCTGACACTAGCCACAAGTTTGGGGGTCCCTAGGGTCACCCTCACTTCAGACAAGCTGGCTGCAAATTCAAGGGTCCCCACAAACTCCTTATGTTCAATAAGTTGCTAAATGACTTACAGAACTCAGCAAAGCACTATACTTATGATCATAACAGTTTTATTATAGCAAAAAGGATACAAATCAGAATCCTTCAAAGAAAGACACACATGGGAGGAATCTGGGACTAGGAGGGCTCCAAACATGAAACGTCTGTTTCCTCAAGATTCTGTGTCCCTCTGTCATCCATGTGTAGCAGTACGTGTATGGAGTATTACCATCCCTGGAAACTCACCCAAGTATGGAATATTACCAACCCTCTATGAACCCTGAAAATCTGAGACAGGTCTCAGTTAATTTAGAAAGTTTATTCTGCCAAGGTTGAGGATGTGCACCAGTGACACAGACTCAGGAGGTCCTGAAGACATGTGTCCAAGATGGTCAGAGCACAGTTTAGTTTTATATGCTTTAGAGAGACATGACACATCAACCAACATAGCTAAGATGAACATTGGTTTAGTCTGGAAAGGTGGGAAAACCTGAAGTAGGGATGGGGCTTCCAGGTCATAGGTAGGTGAGAGACAAACAGTTGTATGCTTTTTGAGTTTCTGATTAGCCCTTCCAAAGGGGGCAATCAGATATGCATTTATCGCAGTGAACAGAGGGATGACTTTGAATAGAATGGGAGGCAGGTTTGTCCTAGGCAGTTCGCAGCTTGACTTTTCCCGTTAGCTTAGTGATTTGGGGGCACAAAGATTTATTTTCCTTCCACATTTCCCCCCTTTTCTTTGTAAAATCTTTTGGAGAAAGTATTTGAGAAGAAAATGAATCTCTGGTCTCAGACTTCATCTCATCTCTCATGGCCAGGACAGTTTATTCCTAGACAAGTAGGTCTCAAGTTATTAGAAAAACTAATTTTTAGCAGGTTGTGAAGTCTCATATCCCACGAAGAGAAAGTAGGGGGAGGAAAGGATAAAAACAACAACAAACAAAATAACAATCTTGGAAAATTGATATAGGCCACATCACTCTAAAGTCCATACTTCAGTAGGCAGGTATGAAAGTGGCTTTTGTATGTAAACAGGTTGCCATTATTTTCTTCTGAAGTTTAATTTGTCTAGTTTCAGTTTGCACGGCTTTACAAAAGCACAGCTTAGTTTTCAGTGACTCCAAATTAGGAAAAATAGGGAAAAAGGAAGGAAAAGTTGAAAACATTATTTTAAAGACTTGCAGCCAAGAAAAATTAGAATTCGGTCCAAACTGTAAAAAATAATAAAAATTGAAAAACATTATGCAAGACTAAAATCTAACAACAGGTGTGCTATAGTTTTTGAAACATAATTTTTCTCTCTCCAGCTTCCCATTTTTATTAAAAACAAATCATGGGAGGACTGGTTTTCTTTATTATACTTGGCCTAATTATTTGTATATAGTGCAGCAAGAATATTTTTTACATAGGCTTTTAAATTGGCTTTTATGGAACTTTGTTCCACAGAAGGAATCTCAGATAAAACTTTTTTAAAGTTGAGCCCAGTCATGGATATGTACCATCAAATACCTATGAGTTGGGTGATCCTCCCCTCTTCAGGTTCCAAGATAAACTTGGGGCTCCTGGGCATGTCAGATAGTGACATACTCTACTACCACAGATCAGAATCCTGAACAGGGACTGTGTAGACAAGATATGAGGCCAGTTTTTCCAAAGGGGTTTTATTGGCTCCATAAGCCAAGTTTGATTCCTTAAAGGAAAGCACACTATTCCAGTCAAAGCCTCGGTAAAATAACCAGTTTCTCCAATTGTGTCCTGTTACAAATAAAAACAGATTCTTACTGCACTTATGCAAATAACTCCATTGCCATAAGTTAAGAATGCTCACAAATAGTTTCCAAATTCTGGAGAAATCAGGTAGAGAGAAAAGAAATATGTTGCAAATTTTGTTCAAAGGAGTATACTCACTTGTTAAAAGCTGTCAATAGCTCAAAAGAAAGGCTTTCTTGACTCTGGAAAAAACAAAACAAAAGATGAACAACGTTTTAAGCAAAAAATCAAAATGATTATTTCAGTCTTCTACTAGTTCAGTCCATGCAGTTAATTCCTATACTGCTTGATATTCGTGAACATTTCAGCTTTCCATGAGTCCTGAAATTTTTCCTTCTATTCTGATGTCATAATCTCGAAAGTTATAGAAACCTGCATTCAAGAGCACCTGTTAGGGCTTTATAGCTGTTTATAAAACCACTTTCTAAGGAGGACCAAAACAAGGCAACAATTTTCAGTGGATGACAAAAGGCTGTAGGGCAGCCATAGTCAAAGAAACAGTTGAAAGGAAATTTATTACCTCTGTGGCATACAGTAACAATTATAATTATTACTGATAATGTGCACTAAGTCATATCAGAATCATAAGAGTTTTCCATAATTTTGGAACACATATGAATAACATTTATACAAATGCAGCCCAAAGAAAGGCAAATTATACAGGAAGCACTGTCATATATGACATGGTATGATTTTTATACCAAATAAGCCTAGTATGTTACTTTTGGACTTTAGGGAACTAATATCTTAAAGGATTCATTAAGTCAGAAAGAGTCATAATTTATAATTTGATTTTGGGAAGTTTGTCAAATATCAAAAGTTTAAAACACTTGATATCACAAAATAGGATCATAGTTCATTGTCAGCTAAGTCATTCATTTAACCAAAGTGATAACTCAAGGATATCAAAAAAAGGCAAAAACCTTCCTTCTTTGAGAGGAGACTTGATTTTCTAATCAATAAGCCCTAATAGAAACAGCATGAAGCCAATTCAATTTGTTTTTCAAAATTTTATAAACAATCTATAAAATTTTAATCTTGACCACAAGACATAACTTCCATAAGCCTTTTATAAACTTTATAACCTTTATTAAGGAGTCAGTTAATGCTTCAAGAAAAGCTTGTTAATCTGACACAGGGGCATATATACTGGTCTTGCATCAGTGTGCTTTTGACATTCATAAATAATTTATAGAGAAACTGAACTTATTTTATCTCTCAAAATCAGCTCTTACAATCTCACATGTCCACCTCTTCCATGATAGTCTATGGGCCTTGAGGAGCTGAACAGCTTGTATTTCTGGCCCTGTGTCTCAGGAAGGCAGTTTATTTTTATTGGTATCTTCTACTGGGCCTGAAGATGGGGCTTTAATTGATGTCAGTATTTAAAATTTAGCAGGACTTGGTGTCCTTTTTAGACCAGGAGTCAAAGCCCTATAACTCAATGTCAAAAGTACTTTAACAGTGCATATAGAGAGATACACAGATGTAATAACCTTAATTTAAAAATTTTTTAATCTCAGCTTTTTTTCTAAGCAAACCAAAACTTAATAATAATAACATAGGAATTGTTTTGATAAACTGTAAAATCTGTTAGGCCAGTTACCAAAAGGCAAAAGAAACCTTCTGCACTGCACAGAATATTATGTTAGAAGAAAACATGTCCTTTAGAACCTTAAGAAAACATTGTTAGCATCAGGCCACAACAAACAGAACTTAAGGAAGAAAACCAATATGAGCTGAAAATGAGTTGAAGAAGAGCATTACTATTTCTCGTCCTTTAAAAGGGGAGAAAAAACTGACAATAGTGAGATGCAATAAAAGTTGAACTTTGGGTTAAAACAAAATTAAAATCTCTGATAATAAATTATGACTAAATCTTAATTTAAGAAAATTTCATTGTTCTAACCAATTATTTAGTATGTAAGATTTTTTTTACATCAAACCCAATCTCTAGAAAAACCATTATAATTTCCTTTTGTTTATAGACAACTTGATCATATAAAAGTTTTTTGTTTTTGTTTTTTGGTTTTTTGGTTTTTTTTTAAATAAAGCCTTACTGTGATTTACACAGACTATTCATGACACACTTGGACTTTCTGGTTGTTGTCCTGAACATCCCTCTTTCTTAAACAACTAGATATTTTATTCTAGGACTAAATTTACCATACAAGATTCATTCTTATATGAAATTATTTCTCTTTAAGCTTTCTTAGCAAAAAAAAACCCCTCTTTATTTTTATAACATTTTTTGCATCTCTCTTATTTCCTAGTTCCTTTTAACTTGTTTTATATATGACCTTTAAATAAGCTTTGAGTTAGACAAAAATTGTTTACCTATTTTTAAAAAGAACACACTTTTTTTAGAAGAATGTTTTTCTATGAGTATATTTTTATTGGAAAATACTCATACTCAAATAATTAAATATCTATCATTTAATATAATATAACTTTAGATTCTAAATTATGATGAGTTTGTATACAAGTATTTACCCCATTACATTTACCTAATTATTTACCTAGATTATTTATGAAAACTGTGATAGTCACCATTTAAAGTTATGGAACTACCATTGCAAAATTATAACAAGACAGTGAAAAAAATTTGACTTAACTGGCTCCATCTTGCTTTTAACCTCCAAGCTGTCCTTGTTCATTCCTGGGCATCAGCCAAAGTAACTTTGGGAGGAAATTAGTTGATAGTTTAGTTTTGAAATAAAGATGATAAAAGTCCTTTCCCAAAACAAACCTCATTGCCTATGGACTACACTGTCTAAAACCACAAGATTAGAAGGTATGGTCATCTTACTAAATTCAAGATGTAGCTATTTGTTTTAAACCAGTGTCAATGTCTTATTTATTAAAGATTATACAAGCAAAGATCATTCTGTTTTGGGCTGGGTTTATAGTTTTATAACCCCTATGCCAAATTTTGACCCCTATAGTGTAGCAGGATGAGCCGCAGACAAAACCTCTCAAACGCCGAGTTGTAGAAGGAAGGACTTTATTCAGCTGGGAGCATCGGCAAGCTACTGCCTTAAAATCCAAGCTCCCTGAGTGCACAATTTCTGTCCCTTTTAAGGGTTCACAGTACTAAAGATTTCACATGAAAACGTTGTGATTGATTAAGCAATCTAGGGGATATGTGACAGGGGTTTCATGCACTGGTAGTCACAGAGAAACAGAACAGGGCAGGGAGTTTCACAATGTCCTTCTATACAATGTCAGGAACATCAGTTTCTAAGTCATGGGTTGATTTTTAACTACTGGGTTTAGGCCAGGCAGACCCAGGCCTGGTTCTGGGCTTGGCGCTGGGCTACCTGTCTTTGTTTTTACTTCATTGTTTTTTTTTCTTAAAACAGGTACTGAGTATAAAACAATATAAAACAATATGAGAGGGTCTCTCTCTTTCCTCATTCCCCCCTTTTGAGACTCTCACTTTTTATTAGTGGGAGCTCTCACTTTCATTTTCATTACTTATGTTTTCCTGTGCAATAGATTGATAGTGATTTATATAGTATGCTTGTACCAAAACATTTTGGTGAACTAAAGTAGCAATGAAGTTCTTTTATCATTTGAAGAAGTACAGGTAGCAAACAAGGGAGCAGTAAGCAGATTCTTATTACTATTATAAGTTTTATTATAAGAGTTTTAAATCCTCCTAGTGCTGGGAACTAATTTTTAAACAAGGTTTCAGGGTCGAATTCATGCTACACTTGTACGCGCACATGTGACGATGTCTTTAACTACTTGCCTTTGATTATCTATATGTAGACAGTAATTAGTAAGGTTAAATTTCTTATAGACCTCTCTTTCAGCTGCTAGCAAGTAGTCAAGAGTCAATCTATTTTGATAGATAGCATTTCTTATCTGAGTTTCTTGCTGGGTCAGAATAGTCAAGGCTTGACCGGTTTTATTAGTGATGATTTTTAAAACAGCTTGCAACCATATGATTCGGTTGAGCATGTAAATGGGGGTCCAGTATTCTCATGAGGATCTTGTGTCTAAGTGGCAGGCCTATAGCATTGTATAATGTTTTAGGAGGTCATTTATCATCTTTTTAATTACGTATGGCTACGCTTCATTTTTCACGGGAAGCATAGACAGGGAAGCCCAGACGTTCACCTGTTTTTATGGACAATAAGAAGAAAGATGGTTTAATAACACAACCACCTGTCTACTGGTCAGGCAGCTTAGCATAGGCTCTATGTCTACATATCCAGTATAACCCGGTGGGGGCAGTCTAGTCCTGGTGGAATTCTGGGTGGGACTGTTTTTGCAGTACTGTCATTCAGCTTTTACCTAAGACAACTAAGCCGCCCTACAGGATGAGTGAATCCATTTTCTTTTCTAGCTATGCAATATTATCTAATAATTGAGACTTTTAGAACCCCAAAATTGTCAGGGTGGTTCTTTTGGGCCGGGAGTTCATCACGAACGGGGTCTATAGGAACTAATTCTTGAGCTTCCCATAGCCGTTGATCTCCTGTTAGGGTTCCTCCACAAACATAACTTGAAGTGACTTTTAGAGACTGGGCTACATGTTCGGCTAATTGCAAAACCAAATTTTTAGTTTTTCCTGGAATCTCAGGTACTGACACATTTAGTTCATCATAGAAAGTCTGAAATACTGGTTCTGGAGACTGTCTTTGAACCTCGCCTTTTATTAGGATGCTTACACTAGGATCTAGTCCTTTTCCATCAGTGCTTAATGTTACGTATTTTTTTATTCCATTTTGGATCCGAGGAGTTTGTGATTACCAATTCTAAAGGGTTGCAGCTCCCACTCATGCAGGAGGGGCTAACTTTTCCTTTTTGGAGCCAAACAGGATATTTTTTACTTTTTTTTCTTTTAAGTAACCCAAATGACACAAGACCAGTATTGGCACATTTCACATAAATATGATTTTTGACAGATATACTTACTTTCTGCTGTGTAACTTTTTTCCCAGTTTAGAGAACTGCATCCCATCCCATGCTGCTTATTATTCATAGTGGCACAGATGTCAAATTTTAAGGTTACATTTTTGAGGACCCCTCTTTTTTCTGTTTTAGCTATTACTTTACTTGTGTCACTTAGAAAAGGACCGGTCCTTAATTTTATTTCAAAAACTGTGATCATGGGAGGTTTAGAGGGGTCATAGCACACACCGGGCTGGTCACTTCCTGGATTATATATCTTATACTGGGTGTCATTATACAAACAAGTTTCTTTTAAAGTCCTGGTACACTTATAATAACCATAAAATAATAGGACTGTAGCAATCGTTTGTTCTACCTCAGTGGCTTAATGTATATACTGGGAACAGCCCTCAGTCTGAGGAAGGTCAGTTGAAGTCCTTACTGTACAAGTCCAAATTTTAAGGAAAATCAGTCCTGTGATGAGTTTCCTCATGCTTCAGCCATGTGTGGACCAGTCAGCTTCCGGGTGTGACTGGAGCAGGGCTTGTCGTCTTTTTCAGAGTCACTTTGCAGGGGTTGGTGAAAATCAAATAGCAAAATTTACACTATAAGATATGGAAAGAAAAAGTCTGTTGTGCTAGAGGGAGACTAAAGATGGATGCCAAATCCAACATAAAATTATGGAAATCTATCATAGAACTGTATAATGAGACCAATTTTATTTAGATAGGGACTACCTGTCTTTTAAATGGATCTCTGAACTCTGGGCAGAGCCTGTACTAAATCCTGGGTTTCCAAAGGGGAGAATTATTATGAGGTTAGACCATGTGTTGTTTTTACAGTGCACTTAAAAAAAATTTTTTTAAAGCAAAGGCATTTCTAAGTGTCTGAACTACATGCTTCCTTAAAAACCCAAGAAAAGCCTCTGTTGCAATAACTATTTTAGTCAAAAATCAGGTAACGCAATACAAGAGCCAAGCAGTTTAAGAGCTGAGACAAACTTGTCTATTTACACTCTTAGGATTCCATAAGGAAAAACAGAGATTTCTTCCCAAAAGGGAGCCTGGCACCTTCTCCATTTTCTTTAAGGAACCCCAGCTATTATAAGCTATTTTAGGTCCCTCATGCAGCAGAAGGTGCAAGAGAAAGGAGACAGCAGAAATAAATGAAGAAAACAGAATTCAGTCAACAGAGAAGAAAAAAACTTTTGCTAAAAAAAAAGACAAAGTCCTAGGAAAGAAAAACAAAAAAAAAATTAAGGCCTTTTAAACACCAACACACACATGCACACATATGCACATGCATCTTGAATGTTAGCTTTTAATTAAGTTGACTTTTAACCATTGAGCTCCTTTAAAAAGATAATTTAAAATCTCATTACCATATTTCAGTTAGGACAAATTGCTGCTATCTCAGAAGTACCAAGTATCAAACCAGAAAGGGCTTGATTTAGGAACCAACCCCAGACTGTCATGGTTGGGAAAAAAAAAAAAAAGGCAGAATGCTTAGCAAGGGAACTGCAGCATGGGGCAACAGCCATTGTTCTTTCAGTTTGGCCTGGCTAGCAAAAATGTGGTCTTGTTATGTAAATAAAGCCCCTAAAGTATCTTTCCTTTTATTTATTTATTTTTTTTTCCTTTTTGCCGGCCACTTTTCTCCCCCAACCGTACCACCTTTGTGTGTGTGTGGGAATTTAGCCACTTCAGAAGCTTTGTTCCCCATAATTTGGAACTTTGCTTCAGATTTCATCAAGTTGGATAGAGTTGGTCAAACTCAATAGGAAAAAAGATGAAACAACAACAAAAACAGAAACAAACAACAACAACAAAAACAGTTAAGTGAAAAAACAAAAGATTGCACAATTTCTATGATTACTAAGCACTCTAGTAAGTAGAAATTACTACTCTAGTAAGTAGAAATGGTAAGGAGAAATTAAGACCAGATGGTTGTTAATCTTAACTTTAGCCAAGACAAACCCGAATTCAGTTACTTACCTAGCGATAGGTCTCAGGCTGAAGACTGTTCTCTACCATTCTAGAAGCAGGAAAAAAAATACTCATCTTCCCTGTTGGAACCAAGCTCAAACTCCATAAAGGAGTAACCTGCTTGCCATTGTTACGGAAGCAGGAAAAACTTGCCTTCCTCGTATTGGAAGCAAGTAAACTCCAAAAAAAGGAAATTATACAGCAAAATAAACTTTAGGTCTTGATCAAATTGTGGGCAATCAGGGATTCTCTGGCGGAGGTGCTTCCAGGCCTCAGCAAATTGTCCTGTTGGTTTGAGCTATATAGACAGCTCATGCTGGTGCCAAGCACCAATAGATTTGTCGAAGGTCAGGGTTACCTCCACTCACAATCCCTTCATGGTTACCAAAATGTGAACCCCCAAAATCTGAGACAGGTCAGTTAATTTAGAGAGTTTATTTTCCCAAGGTTGAGGACGTGCGCCCGCAACACAGCCTCGGGTGGTCCTGAAGACATGTGCCCAAGATGGTCAGAGCACAGTTTGGTTTTATACATTTAGGGAGACATGAGACATCAATCAACATATGTAAGACAAACACTGGTTTGGTCTGGAAAAGCAGGACAATTTGAAGAGGGGCGGGGCTTCCTGGTCATAAGTAAGTGAAAGGCAAACAGTTGCATTCTTTTTGAGTTTCTGATTAGCCTTTCCAAAGGGGCAATCAGATATGCATTTATGTCAATGAGCAGACGGATGACTTTGAATAGAATGGGAGGCAGGTTTGTCCTAGGCAGTTCCCAGCTTGACTTTTCCCTTTAGCTTAGTGATTTTGGAACCCAAAGATTTATTTGCCTTTCACACCTGGAGACTCACCTAAGCCTCACTGGCATATTGGGGTTTCATTACCACAATAATTGAGTCATTGTCCATATGGTTGAACTCAAACTCCAGCCCCCTCCCTTCCCAGAGGTTGGGCAGATATCACGTGGCTGGTATCCCAACCATCCAATCACACAGTTAGATGTGATTCTTGCATGGCCAGACCCACCCAGAGCCATCTCATTAGCATAAACTATCATGTGTGGTCCAAAGGGTCCACCATGAATAACAATGACATTCCTATCACTCAGTAAATTCCAACCCCTGCCAGGACCTGAGACAGAGGCCAGGCCTCTCCTCAGGCAAGATTAACTCTTCACTGCACACTTATCCTCTCTGCAGCTCAGATTTCTCATTATGAACTGAAATGTAAAATATTTACCTTGCTGTCTTGTTAGTATTAAGAGAGACAGCACAGGTAAAGTTCCCACCACAGTGTCTGGCATACATTGGTGCTCCCCTTCTTTTTCTTCTTCTGTTCCCCTGTGTGCCCAGGCCACTTCTGAGAGAAAGAAAAACAGAATCTCTCTTGGGTGTTTAATAATGTGTGTAATGAGATGGGAAATATGTTATTCTCTCAGATACTAGTGCCAGAATTTTATCCTTTTGTTTGAGAAAATATTTTGATAAACTTTTATGGGTATGTGCTAGTCATCAGTGCTGTTCACTGATGTTTCTGTTTCTCCTCCTCCTGGTATATGTTGGGATGAACTATTCCTCTTGAAGTTAGGCATGGACCCGTGAGTGGAAATGGCACATGGAAGTCCTTATGAGTCAGTGAGAAAATTAGCCACATTCCCTTTCACCTGCCATGTTGGCAGCAACATTTTGGGTAGTGGGGCATCCATCAGCTTGTGGCTTTGACAGAGAATGGTGTAGAACAAAGGCCCCAGATGGCCTATAATGAACTGTATCATGAGCAAGAAATAACTTTGGTTGTTTTGAGCCACTAACATTGGCAGGTTGTTTGTTACCATGGTATAACATAGACCATCCTGACTGATGCTGAATACTAAGGGTTTAGGGGGAGATTCTGAGGGGACTGGGTTTAGATATAATGGGTCTGTATGGAACAAGAGGAAGGAATGTTTTACTCCATTGATAGAGGGGGAGGAAGGAAGAACAGGAACACAGAAGTGAAGCCACGAAAGCAGGGGCCGAGGCTGTGCAATCCGTGGGAGATGGCATATGCTGTCTATTTCTGCTACATTCATTATTGAAATAAGATTCTAGCTTGTCCTTCACAGCAGATTGTTCCTCAGCTTTTCTTGAGCAACACCAGATCTTAATGAGAGGTTGATATTACCCAAGAAAACCCAAGGGCATTAAGAAGCTCTTCAAATTTGTAAAATATTTAATTCTGATATTTGATCTCATTTGTGAAAATAATTATCTGTTGTTGACGAGGCCTTTCATTTTTATGAAATAGCATAGATACATAATTAAAGAGGTCATGACAGATGACCCTGGGCTAACTTCTCATAGGCTGGTCAGATCTAAGTTAGAGGTAAAAAGAAACAGATGGACATTCAGCGTCAGAGCTCCCTAATCCCATCCCATGCCAGAGAACCACAGCTGCCTTCTTGGTGCCCCTGCCAACTCCAAACCCGAGGCCATTTGTTGGCTTCCACAGATCACTAGAGACAAAAAAAACTCACTGGAAATGGAATCAGGAAACTAGGTTTGCCTCCTTCCTTGGCATTACCTAGCTGGGTAACTAAGCCAGTGAGTTTCACTTTCCCAGTTTTAAAATACAGAGACTACTCTACCTACAAAGCATAGGTTTGTTATAAAGAATAAATGAATGACTACATGTAAATTGTACATAGTAAGAGCTGCCCATCTTGGAGTAAGTTCTCAATAAATGACAGCAATTATCTCTTTGAAGAATTGCTTTTTATGTGCTACAGGGTTTTTTATTTGCTAATGCAGGTAGGCTATACCATTTCTTTGTTGTTGCTGTTAGTTTTATCATGATATCTTTGTTATGAAGGAGTTTCATTCATAGGGAATTAATTAATTACGGAACTCATGTACTGAATGTAACAGATCCTCTACTCTGATTTAGAAATATTGATTGTCATCCAGATAACTCACTTTCCCTGAGTGTCCCCCTCCAATCCACGTATGTCCTATATGGACCTGTGTGACCTAGCATCTTCCTAACTGCCCCCACCTTATGTCACACATGCTCCCTCATGCACTGTGCTCAAGGCACACTGATGTGTTTAACAGTTGGCATCCTTCAAGCAACATTTGCTTCTTCCCAGGCACCTGCTTTGTGTCTAGAGTGTTCTTCCACTTTCTCTTCCGTTAGCTAGCACCTGCATATCCTTCAGAATGCAGCTTTGCTCCTCCCCGGGTCTGACCCACACCGGACACAGGGAACCTCCAAGCAATCAGGGTGCCCAGCCTGAGGCATGATCTGTGAGTCCCAACAGAAGCGCTATTTCCACAGCAGCTCACCAGCTGCTCCTTGAGGTCTTGCCCTTTGTTACCCCAGCACAGCATCCTTGCCCTTTCAGTTCCCTCTCTGGAGTCTTTTGTCTTCTAAGATGACTGCAGGGACTTTATTACTAACAGTAATTCTCACCATAGCCACTAGTTCCTCTAGTTGCTGCAGGAGCTCCTCACTGCCTCTGTTAAAGAAGTTGGTCACATCCTTTAAGAGGGATGCAGCAGAGCAGTGGTCATCCAACTGCAATTGCCTGGAGGGTTTGTTAAAACACAGATCACTGGGCCCTAGCCCTGATTCAGTAAGTCTGCAGTGAGGCTTGGGATTCTACACTACTAACAAGTTCCCAGGTGATGCTGATGCACCTGACCTGGGACCACACTTCAAGAATGACTGTACTGGGGAAGCAAGCCTGGGGAAACTTAGTCTAGCTCCCAGTTCTTCTGGCTCTTTCAGATCCCTTGAGGGTCTGAGACTGACACAGGCTGCTGTCCCTCTTTTGGCTCATGCTGTGTTCTCCCATTCTTGAGGGCCTTCCTGGAGCCTGTGTCATCTGGGTCCTCTTCTGGTTCCCTAATGGTAGGTCCTCTCACCCCCAATTCCTGTTCTCTTTTCTCTTTTCCTACTCAGTCCCTTGGAACCACATTTGTCTTGCTCTCTGTGGTATCCCCAGATCTAACACAGTGCCTGGCACAGAGTAAGCATGCAGTCAATGAGTTCTGAATTGACCGAACGCCTTCATAAGTATGTGGTTCATATATTAGTCAGGACAGACTAGGTTATGCTGCTAGAAAACAACTCCCAAATCTCAGTGGCTTCAAACATCAAAGCTTTATTTGATTTACACTATGTGGCCATTGCACGCCAGCAGGAGGCTCTCCTCCTCATCCCCACTTCAGGACCCTGTCAGAGATGCCTGCACTATTTGGAACATCGCTGGCCATGACAGCAGATATAAAAAGCATATGGAGTAGCTTGCTCTACCTCCTAAATGCTTCCACCTGAAAAAGACACACATATTTGGCTCATATTTAGGGCTGAACTTCATCGGCTCTTCTACAAAACTATTGCAGGAGCCTGCTTGATGTTCCCCCTGCCTTCAGGCTCTGACCGTCCATGCCGCAAAAGAATGGGAAGAGTAAGATTAATCTTCCTAAGCAAGGGACTTACGTCATCCTCAAAAGTTTTCAATGTGTCTCTATTGCCTCAAACTAAAGTGACCTTCAAAGCCCTCCAGTTTCACTCCACTCTATCTTTCTTGCCACTTTTCCCACCTCACTGATGTAGTCAAGCAAAATGAAATTGCTCACGGTTCTCCTTACACATTGTCTTACCTCTGGTTGCTATCACAATACCATAGGCTGGGTGGCATGAGCAACAAGCATTTATTTTTCACAGTCTGAAAGCTGCAAGTCTGAGATGGGAGGGCTGGCATGGTTCTCAGTGACGGCTCTCCTCGTGGTCCACAGATGCTGCCTTCTCACTGTTTCCTCACATGGTGGAGACAGACTAACTTTGCGTCTCTCCCTTTTCTTATAAGGGCACTAATCCCATCATGAAGGCCCTACCCTCATAACCTCCTCTAAGCCTAATTACTTCCCAAGGCCCCATCTCCGAATACTATCACATCAGTTATTAGCACGTCAATACATGAATTTTGGGGAGACAAAAACATTTAGTCCACAACACACACCGTTCATGCTTTCTAAATTCCAGCCCTTTCCTCCGTCTGGAATATCTCTGTATTCTTTGGGTCAAAAAGCCCACATTTTTCAGATATTATATCATCAGTGAAGGTTTTCCTTATAAGCCCATCATAAGTAACTTCTCTCTCATTTTAATGACAATAAGGCTCAATCTGACTCTGTTCTAAGGTACTTGTGTGACTAGTGTTTATGTGTGTACTGAATAAACCCGGGATTTCTTTACCTGGTGAGTAACAAAGGACTCTCCGCAAGAATGCAAGTTTTGATCAACAGGAGTTTTATTACTTGTCACAAGCAAGGGGTGCACCAGTAGTGTTCTCCAAAGTAGTGTCTCCCAGAGGGAAAGGGTTTATGGGGGAATGGAGAGGGGACAGGGTGTGTCACTGTATGTACAGAAAGGGTCCTCAGGCCGGGCACAGTGGCTCATGCCTATAATCCCAACACTTTGGGAGGCTGAGGCGGGCGGATCACCTAAGGTCAGGTGTTTGAGACCAGCCTGGCCAACATGGCAAAACCCTGTCTCTACTAAAAGTACAAAAATTAGTCGGACGTCGTGGTGGGTGCCTGTAATCCCAGCTACTCAGGTGGCTGAGGCAGGAGAATCACTTGAACCTGGGAGGTGGAGGTCACAGTGAGCCGAGATCATGCCACTGCACTCCATTCTGGGTGACAAGAGAGAAACTCCATCTTAAAAAAAAAAAAAAAAAAGAGTCCCCTATGGTGCAGACACTGTGAGTCATCATGCCAGCACGTAGGTTGCACATTATGGTCATGAAGCTACAGCTCTTCCCTCCTCCCACAGGGGAAACTTTAGCATGGTTATGAGGAAAGTTCACTCAGGTTCATCTATAAGTTGCCGAGGGTTGTCAGGAACTAGTTCCAGGCAACCAGATGACCGTATTCCACCCTGTTTGGAAAAAACAGGCTGCAGGGCAAGAGGCTGTAAAATGGGCTGATTACTCAACTGGTTAAATTCCTACAGTCCCTGGAGACCCTCCCTGTCTGCTTACAATACCTTACCTTGCAGGAGGCTGTAACTTCCTGGTGGGGTCAGGACTCTTTCTCACAGTCCTGGTCAATAGAGTTTTGCAGAGAAAGCTGTGGCTCTCTGACTGTAGAGTCCAACACTGCCACTAGTGTGGACCCAGGATCCTAAGGAATTTGTTGCCTTCTGACCCACTTCTCCTTTTCTCATAGCAGATGCCCTCAGGATGCTTTGAGAGATCCCCTTACGTTTTTGTCTAAAAAGAGGCAGATCCATGACCACATCTACTTCCTGGAACTTTCTTCAACCTCTCAGTAAACTCAGTAAATTTTCCTCTCAAGCAAGATACATGTTCCTGTCTTCCTAGCCTAGTTCACCCACTGTTTGTCTGCTTTGAATGGACATATTTCCAATTCTCTGCAGGGTTAGGGAGCTAAGGTCCAGTGAGTGAGAGCTCATGAGGGCTTTAGAGACTACTTGCTTTGGTTTGAATCCTAGCTTTCCAATCTAGAGAGGCTGTGATTCTGGGCAAATTCCTTAAGCTTGTTGAATCTTTGACATTCATCTGGATAATAGGGATGTAAGAGAGGAAAAAAAAATTTTTTTTCCTTTACCCATCTTAGGTTCTCCAGCTGAGGCCCTGTGAATTAGAGTAGCAAAGGACAGATTAACAAGTGAAAAAAGCCACTTTATTAACATATGCATTGGGCATACACGTGGGAGCATCCAGTGATAAGTAACCCAAAGGGGTGGTTAGGATTTGGGCTTCCGTACCATCTTAAGCTAGACAAAGGAAAAGAAGTTTAAGGCTTCAGGGCAAGAGAAGCAAGTTACGAAAAGGTGACCATGAAAAGTAGGGTAAACAATAGTTGTTTAATAAGGTTTGTAATACAGATTTAAGTCAGTGCTTTCTCCATGGATAATAATTGTTAAGAGTCCTCCTCTTTTAGGTAAGTGAGAGGAAGATAACTTTTTCAAATGGAAATTTCCTTTATAAATGTAAATTTCCTTTACAAAAGAAAAACTTGTGCCTGTTTTTAGAGCTTTTCCTGAATCTGCTGATTTTCAATACTCAGTAGCTCAAAAACCAATGTGGCAAAGAGGCGTATTCTGGGGTGGCATATTCTGGTATCCTTCAGGGATAATCATGCACCTGTCCACCAGACAGAGTGAGAAAATAAATCGGACATGCTTCGTTGATTGTTTCCTTCAAAATATATATCAATAAAGTGTCACAATTATTCCGGTCTGTTTTGATTCCCTCTTGCTTGGTTCCTCCCCTTCCCTCCCTTTAACTATGGAACTACCATCCATCCATCTCCTAACGCCACACCTCTATCTCCTCCTCCCCTGCCCACACCCTGCCCCCTTTTCCTCTTGGTCCCCACTGTGTCCTCCTGAGGAAGGGAAGGGTCAGTTGGGGGAACTAGAATGAGATGGACAAGTCCCAGGGAAACCTCATTTCAAACAGCGGGTTCAGTTTACCGCTTCTCTTGTCAGGAGAGCTTCTCTTGTCGGGAGAGAAGAGGGTTTTCACTTTGGATCCCACAGAATGTGCTTTTCTGCTCCCTCGGGGCACACCTCATCCAATCATCACTCTTATTCAATGCCAGCTGCCACTGAGCAGCAAAGGGTCCCCCAGCTCCTCAGCTTACTCCTGAGTCCCAACCTGCTTACTTTCTGTAGGAGCCAACAGGATTGAAGAGTGTTTCTCTCTCGTATCCAAAGTAGTCCAGCCAAAGCCTTAAGATTTTGCCTTGTTTTGTTCTAGTGTACCATGTTACAAACTTCTTTGTTTTCGCTTTTGTGGTGTTTTGTTTTGTTTTTTTGAGACGGAGTCTCTCTCTGTCGCCCAGGCTGGAGTGCTGTGGTGCAATCTCCACTCACTGCAAGCTCTGCCTCCCAGGTTCATGCCATTCTGCTGCCTCAATCTCCTGAGTAGCTGGGACTACAGGTAGCCACCACCACACCTAGCTAATTTTTTGTATTTTTAGTAGAAACGGGGTTTTACCATGTTAGCCAGGCTGGTCTCAAACTCCTGACCTCAAGTAATCCGCCAGCCTCAGCCTCCCAAAGTGCTGCGGTTACCCTGTGAGCCACCTCGCGCAGCCACCATGTTACAAGACTTTCTGCTCAAATACTGAACAGCAACAAGGAAGATCCTTAGAAAGTCCAAGCAAAGATATTAATGGGCATATTTTAGCCAACTCCTCATGTTTTAGGTATGAATTTGACAGGCTCAGGTTGTGGGATCTCAAATGATTTTACCTCTGGGAGCCTGGGTTTCCTTCTCTACAAAAGAGGAGGATACCAAGAAATGTTCTAAGGTTTCTGCCAGAGCAAACATTCTGGGAGTCTAGAGATAGGTACAGATTTTATAAAATCTTCAAACCCAACTTCCCATGCGTGATTTTGGGTCAAGACTATGGCCTAATACCAAAGGTGCTAATTCCAGAGTCTCCTGACTCTATGCAGCTGATGGCCCTTGAAAACACCAGTTAGAATCAGCCAAAAATTTCCAATAGCAAGAATATTAAGAATAACGGCTAACACATGCCAGCCACAGAGCCAAGGTTTTTATGCACTAACCCTTGGATCCTCATAACAGCCCTAGAAAGCACTTTTACAGAGGAGGAAGCAGAGGGGTCCATATTCTGCATGGGTACGTATACAACTCTCCTTCACTCACACTCTGTAGAGGGCATGCTTTTTAGAACCAACTGACAGCATCCAGCTATATCGTATGATTTATTCTGTTAATATTCTGCTATTTTTATTTATTTCTTTTTTAAAATGTCCATTTTTATTATAGATTCAGGGGGTACCTATACAGGTTGGTTAAAAGGGTATATTGTGTGATGCTGAGGTTTGGGCTTCTATTGATCCCATCTCCAGATAGTGAACATAGTACTCAATAGGAAGTTTTCCAGCCCTTACCCCTCTTCCTCCCTCCTTTTGGAGTTTCCAGTGTCTATGGTTACCATCTTTATGTGCATGTGTATGCAAGATTTAGCTCCCAGTCATAAGTGAGAACATACAATATTTGTGTATTAACCTGTTCTTAAGCTGCTAATAAAGACATACCCGCGACTGGATAATTTATAAAGGAAAGAGGTTTAATTAACTCACAGTTCAGCATGGCTGGGGAGACTTAGGAAACTTATAATCATGGTAGAAGGAAGCAAACATGTCCTTCTTCATATGGCAACAGGAAGAGAAGTGCTGAGCAAAAGTGGGGAAAACCCCTTATAAAATCATTGGATCTTGTCAGAACTCACTATCATGAAAACAGCATGAGGGTAACTGTCCTCATGATTAAATTACTTTCCACTGGGTCCTTCCCATGACACATGGAGATTATGGGAACTACAATTCAAGGTGAGATTTGGGTGGGGACACAGCCAAACCATACCAATTGGGTTTTCTATTTCTGTATTAATTCACTTAGGATAATGGCATACAGCTGCATCCATGTTGCTACAAAGGACATAACTTCATTCTTTTTTATGGCTGTGTAGTATTCCATGGTGTATATGTACCACATTTTCTTTATCCAATCCTCCATTTACGGATACCTAGGTTGATTCCATGTCTTTGCTATTGTGATAGTGCTACAATGAATATATGAGTACATGTGTCTTTTAGGTAGAATGATGTATTTTCCTTTGGGTGTATACCCAGCAGTGAGACTGCTGGGTCAAATGATAGCTCTATATTTAGTTCTTTGAGAAATCCCCAAACTGCTTTCCACAGTGGCTGAACTAATTGACATTCCTGCCAACAACGCATAACCATTCCCTTTTCTCTGTAGCCTCACCAGTATCTGTTATTTTTTGACTTTTTAATAGCCATTCTGATTGTTATGAGATTGTGTCTCTTTATGGTTTTTATTTGCATTACTTTGATGATTAGTGATATGGAGGATTTTTTTCATATGTTTTTTGGTCACACGTATGTCTTCTTTTGAGAAGTGTCTGTTCATGTCCTTTGCCCACTTTTTAATGAGGTTTTTTTTTTTCTTGTTGATTTAAGTTTCTTATAGATTCTGGATATTAGTCCTTTGTTGGATACATAGTTTGTAGATATTTTCTCCCATTCCATAGGTTGTCTGTTTACTCTGTTGATAGTTTCTTTGGCTGCACAGAAAGTCTTTAGTTTAATTAGGTTCCACTTGTCAATTTTTAGTTTTGTTGCAATGGTTTTTGAGGACTCTTCTTTCTAAGTACTTTCCTGATCCAAGAGAGATGTAACTAAGAGTCTGGAGCCTTTTAAGGCCTGATAAGAGACATTTACCATCTATTCTACATCATAAGAATCTTGATCTCCACAGTCTCTTTTCTCAACCCAGACACTCCTTTCTATTGATTCCAGGTCTTTAGATAACAACTTCACTCTTTCAACCAATTGCCAATCAGAAACTCTTTGAATTCTATGAACTGTAAGCCCCTGCTTCCAGTTGCCCTGCCTTTCCAGACAGAACTAATGCATACCTTACATGTAATGATTGATGTCTTATGTATCCCTAAAACATATAAAACCAAGCTATAACCCAAACACCTTGGGCACATGTTCTCAGGACCTCCTGGGACTGTGTCACATGTCATGGTTCTCACACTTGGAATAATTCTTTCCAAATATTTTATAGAGTTTGACTCTTTTTCATTGATAAAAAGGTATGATCTAATAATAATAAACCAAGGGTGAAAACTCAGCAAGGACTGTCTGTTTAGACTCTTCTTGATCTCTTGGTGTAGCATTTCTTCCTCCTGGGTATGGGGCAAGACCCCCTAGAATGAGGGTCTTCAAGGGAGAAGAAAGGAGAGAAGCTTTATGGCTTGCTTGCAGGGAGAGGGATTCTTGTTTCTATGACCCACATTGTGGAAGAGGAATTCTGCTTTCTATGACTTACCTTGGGGAGGAAAAGGGGCACGAGACAAGAGGGCAAGAGAAGGTCAGAGAGATCTTGGTTCTGAGGCCTTGAAAGCTCCTTTAGTTCAAAATACTCAGTATGCCAAAATTCCATACTTTTGAGTATTGTGTTCTGAACCCTAACATTATTATTATAAATTACGCACAAATTTGGGGAGCAAACTATATGTAAAATAAGCATTCTGTAGTTCACAAATATTAGAAGATCACATCACTTATTGTGTCTTGTTTTAGAATAAGGCACTGGACAATCTATACAAGGTACTTGGCTTTGATGGGGTTCAGGATATGCTACTCCAAAACATGGCACCTTGGCCTTTGAAAAACAGCAAAAGCAGGAAAGGCACTCTCACTTTTCCTCTGCTCTCCTCCTCTGAAGCAGGTCATAAGACCCTCAAGAGGTGCCCTTTCTATACCCAGAGGAAAGGAATATTGTTACATGGGTTAAAATAAGGGGTTGTGGAGACCAATGTTCTGATTATGTAGAATAGATAGTAAATGTCTCTTATCAGGCCTTAAAAGGTGCTGCACTCTTAGTTAAATCTTTCCTGGATCAAAAAAAAATACTTGGAAAAGGGGGAATTCTCTGCAGAATGTAGGTTTTTCCCATAAGAGACAGCTTTGCAGGGTCATTTTTTAAAATATGTCAAAGGAATATATTTTGGGGTAAAATATTTGATTTCTCTCAGTCTCTGCTTTTTGTCATATGATGCTGTGCTAGGATCAGGTTGGAATCTGGTCTCTTATGTCTACAAAGAGTTTGTTTTGTCAGTCTTAAGATCTCTGTTTTAAATGTGAATGCTAGTTAGTTGTACCTGAATTCCGAAGGAATTAGAGGAGGGAGGAGGGTATAATGAAGCATGTCCATGCCCCCTTTCCTACCATACTTTGGAATGTCCTTGGCCAAGAGGAGGGTCTATTTAGTTAGTTGGGCAGCTTAGTATGGTTTTGTTTTGATTTATACTTTTGTCCAATCATATTTCTATATGGCTGTCCATTCGTCATCAAATTTAACCATAAAAATGACAGTTTTCCTTGGTCTTTGGGTCTTCATTTCTGAAGACTCTTATGTCACATAAAACTTTGATTAAATAAATCTGTTACGTTTTTTTCTTGTTAACCTGTCTTTTGTTATAGGAGTATCTGCCATAACCCCCATGATCAGTGAGTGAAGGTATAACACCTTTTCACCCTATAATAATAGTAGCTAACATTTCTGAGCACTTCTCATGTGCCAGACCCCCAGCCTAACATACATGCACTGCCACATTCACTACCACAGCCATCCCACAAGACAGAGATGGCCAGTGCTCCCATCTAGAGGGGAGAAAAGAGGGCTCAGAGAGATTATGCAATCTGCCCAAGTTCACAGTGCTAGGAAGTATCAGGCCTAGGGTTAGACCACAGACTTTGTTTGCTTCCAGAATCTATGCTGTTAAACACACAGCAGTTGGAGTTAAAGTGGCTATATATGTAAAATATTTGATTTAAAAAATAAGGAGTACTGGGAGCAGACATAGCAAAAGGAGGAAATCCATGAATCAACAGGACCTAGTCCTCAGCAGAAATCTTCCCTTAATTCCTCTGGAGAATGGAAGCCTTGAGCCACAGGGAAACAAAAGCATGAAATGTCCAGGAAACCTTATTCAAGAACTTCACAGGGTGGGGGTGGGAAGCTTTGTGTCTCACCTCAACACTTTCCTTTCTTTAAATTCACGTCATCTTTCCTGAACGCATATCATTCAGTCCCAACATTATCCTTTCTCCCTGCTTCAAAAACCATCATCTGCCCTGTGGATAATTTTTATTGACACCCTATTCTCTTTGAGACTCTTGACTTATAGTAATGCATATTAAGAATTTATAAACTTGCTTTCAAAGACACCACAGGAACATTGTACAATTTTTTACACATTGCTTTATGCCACTGGAAGAAAAAAAAGTAAGTGTACAATGGAATATAGTGAGTTAAAGGAAAGGTCTTAAGTGATAACAATTGATTTTCTGTGAAGTCTTTTCTTAGAATGCCTTTTAGAGAACAGCAGGGGTCCTCCCACTTTCCAAGGGTTCTCAGAACCATTCTTTTCTCTTATCTTGCAAGTGGAGGTGTCAAGTCACATGGGAGAGCTGTGGGGTCAGCCCCAACCTTCATGATCTATTCCCCGAGGACAGCAGACTGCTCCCTAAAAGTTGCCTGAAACCAGTTCTAATGGCATACACCAGCAGCATTTAATCAGACAATGCAGACATAATTACTGCCTTCAATAGGGTAGCTGGGGGAAAAACCACCAATCAAAAGCCTTGTAATGTAGCTTCTTTATTAGGACAGGTTTCAGAGCTATCTGCTGCAGCAGGGAAACCCCCTGGAGGATACAACTTATGCCAGTAATGATTTCTGGATCTCCTTAACAATTGAAAAGACACTGGGGAGAAATGTGACAAACAACTTTCTACCTAAGAAAAGTCATTTGTTTTCAAAAATTTTAAGCTGAAGAGATAATACTTTAGCATTTTCCAATGGACCCTTGAACAACACAGGGGTTAGGAGAGCCAAACTCCCACCCACCTGAAAATTTGTTTATCACATTGTTCTCCCACAAAACCTTACTAGGAGCCTACTGTTGACCGGAAGCCTTACTGGTAACATATACAGTAATTAACACATTTTAGTGTTATATGTATCGTATACTGTATCCTTATATTAACAATAAAGTGAATGAGAGAAAATAAAAATGTTAGCTAAAAAATCATAAGAAAAATATATTTAAATGCTATTCATTAAGTGGAAGTCAACAATATTTATTCTGGTCATCTTCACATTGAGTAGGCTAAGGAGAGAAGGAAGAGGAGTTGTTGGTCTTGCTGTCTCAGTGGTGGCAGAAATGAAAAATGGAGGTGGTGGAAGGGGAGGTGGGAGAGGCAGGCACACTTGATATGACTTCGTGGAAGTATATTGTAATTTCTGTCTGACTTTTTTGCTTTTTCATTTCTCTAAAAATGTTTCTATACAGTACCAATCCTGCTACTGTTTGCTTCCGTTTCAGTGCGCATACCATAGAAGGGGTCATCTCATAAAAGAAGTAGAAAGCAGTCTTGAATATTTGGAACCCTTCTGCCATATTGTCTAATGTCAATTTGTTTTCTGGCTGATATGGTTTGGATGTGTGTCCCCTCCAAATCTCAGGTTGAATTGTAATCTCCAAAGCTGAAGGTAAAGCCTGGTGAGAGGTATTTGGGTCATGGGGCAGATCCCTTGTGGCTTGGCACTGTCTTTGTGATAGTGAGTGAGTTCTCATGAGATCTGGTCATTTCAAAGCATATGGCACCACCCCTCCCCCCAGCTCTCTCTCTCTCTCTCACTTGCTCCTGCTTTCACCATGTGACATGCCTGTTCCCATTTCACCTCCTGCCATGACTATAAGCTTCCTGAGGCCTCCCTAGAAGCTGAGCAGATCCAAGCACCATGCTTCCTGTACAGCCTGCAGAACCATGACCAATTAAACCTGTTTTCTTTATAAATTAACCAGTCTCAGGTATTTCTTTATAGCAGTGCAAGAATGGCCTAACACAGAAAATTGGTACTGAGAGTGGGGTATTGCTATAAAGATACTGGAAAATGTGGGAGTGGCTTTGGAACTGGTTAATGGTCAGAGCTTGGAGGAGTTTGGAGGGCTCAGAAGAAGACAGAGGATGAGGGAAAGTTTGGAACTTTTTAGAGACTGGTTAAGTGGTTGTAAACAAAATGCTCAACCTCCCAGGCTCAAGCAATCTTCCCATCTCAGCCTCTCAAATAGTTGGGACTACAGGCATACACCACCATGCCTGGGTAAATTTTGTATTTTTTCATAGAGACGAGGTCTCATTGTGTTGCCAGGGCTGGTCACAAACTCCTAGTCTCAAACAATCCTCCTCCCTCAGCCTCCCAAAGTGCTGGGATTACAGGCATGGGCCACTGCCCCCATAGGCCCCACCTCTTAATATGGTAGCATTTGGGATTAAATTTCAACATGAATTTGGAGGGGACACAAACATTCAAACCATAGTGTCTCTGAAGACACAAGGATACAGAGACAAATCTGAACAAACAGGCCTTGCTAAAATCCCCCCAGTTTATTGTCATTAGAGCATACTCTTGTCCTCCAATTACATTTCTCAGCAACTGTCGACTTTCATCAAATCTAAGCACAAAAATACACAAGTTTACCTGTTTCTTGCGATCTTCATTTCCTTATATAGGCTCCTGTGTCAGGTAGAACTTCAATTAAATAAAGGTATATGCTTTTCTCTTGTTAATCTGCCTTTTGTTATAGGGACCTTAGCTATGAACGTAGTGATAGGTGAGAAAAAGTTATTTATTTTCCCCTACACATGCTACCAGCCTGGTCCAAGATATTCCCTGCCCACTCAGGATCCAGAAGACTCTTTTTAAAACCGTAATTTGGATCAGCCCGTCTTACTTTAAAAATCTCTGATAACTCCCTATTTCACACTAACTAAAAAACCAAAGCCCTATAAAACTAAATATAATCTGCCCCTCCTCCCCTGTTACCTCCCAGATCTCATTTCCACACTCACCCCCTCACTCACTCTGCTTAGCCACGTTGGCCCTTTGCTGTTCATTGACTATGCCAGGTGCACCCTTGCTTAAGATCCTGTGCCCTTGTGGACACTCTTCCTCTGGGTAACCACATCATTCCCTCCCTCCCCTCCTTCAAAACCTGCTCAAAGCCCCTTTACTAAGACTGCCTTCTCTGACCAATTTATTTAATGCTACCCTCTGTCTCCAGTCCATTTCTCACTCCACATTCTTGGTCCTTCCTGTCTTGATCTACTTCTTTCCCATAACCCTGGAACACTCTTCCTCCAGATATCTCACTCCCTCACTTGGCACATGGTACATGGGAGACACTCAATAAATATAATGAATGAATGAAATTTCATTCTGCAAAATGAAATATACAAGTTTACAAAATGAAGCAAAATTTTCAATAGCTTAAAAATATTTATTGAGTATTCCTTCCCACACAATCCACAGATAACTTATATGGGCAATTTTCTACAGTGTTTGTGGCTTCATTATGGCAAAATGCAGGACTAGTTCTATACAAATTTATGAAATTGATGAAATTCCTCTTCTTTACCTTCCTATTTGGTCTTTCAACACTGTGCCCCCCTCTCTTTTATTTTCTATTCTATGTTTCTCCAACTCCAGTTGAGGCCAGTTATCATGAACGCAACAGAATGGTGATGAACATGTACTGTATCTTCACTGTCCAGTATCATAGCCACCAGCCACATGTGGTTACTGAGCACTCAAAAAGTGCCTAGCGCAACTGAGCAGTTGAATTTGTAATTTTATTTAATTTTAATTGGTTTACATTTAAACAGGTACATGTGGCTGGTGGCTGGCATATTAGAAAGTACAGCTCCATCCTTAAATAGCATTTATAAGCTCTTTGAAGAAAAACATGTCTTTTTACCAACATGTCCTTACAAATATCCCATTCATCATTATATGGATTAACAAAAAACCAGTTGATATTCCCTCTTATTTTGGACTTGGGAAAGTAGTGTAGAAAGAAAATACTGAGAACCAAATTTTAGATCAAATACAAAATTTTAAATTAAGCCCAAGATGGCCAGTGTTGAGAGAAGGGAAACTGGAATGAAGGACACAGATTTCCTCTTCTTTCTTCCTTCACTTCCAAGAATAGGGATGATAAAAGCAATCCTCCTTTGAGCACCGTGCAGGCAGTATGCAAGCATTTTTATCCATTAGACAGATGAAGAAACTGAGCTTCTGAGAGCATGACTGCCCCACACAGCTGACCTCAGATGCTAACAGTTTACGCGATCCCAGGGTCTAAGCAGTGTGCTGAGCCCCCTCTCTCCCTCTCCTCCCAGGGCTGAGAATCTAACTATCTTTAAAACGAATCAAAGTAAATAGACAGCATCTCTATCACCTCTACTGCATTTTCACAAAAGACTAGGTGATTTAAAATCAGGAATTAAAGCTGACTTACAAGGCACTTATTAAATTGTTTAGCTTATTTTTTTGAAAGTAAGAGCAAGGGAATCAAAAGAGAGTAGACCACTGGGCTCTGGTTTTGCAACATGAACAGTTCTGCCCACTCGCTTTTCTCTCCTCGTTATGATTCCATGAGGGGATACAGAACTTACCCAAGTCCTCACTTTCATTCATCTCTTTGTAAAAAATGTGAAAATAATAATTCACTCATAGTTCATAGCAACGGAGAATGTCCTCCCCTTAAGCATTCTTGCCCCTGCTATGGGCTTTACTTTTCCACCCAGCAGGGGAGCCCCAGCACTTTATAATTGCACATTAATGAAGAACAGAACCTTTCCTCATTTTATTTTGCATTTCATTTTCAGAATAATTTGATGTGTGTGTGTGGAGAAGGGAGGGTGTGAGGAAATGTAAACAGTGCTCATTTATCTCAGCTTTAATTGAGACCAGATCACCCCCTAATCCAATTTGGAGTCACACAGTTTATACCAATGAGCAGTAAACACTAATAAAGATCAGCTGCAGGAAGGCGAGGGCTGGCGTTGCTGCTGGGTATGACTGCTAGTACAAAAACAAACAAACAAAAACCAATATATCCATAACTGGCCATTTGATTTTGACCAATATATAGAAATCATGATAAAATTTTAGTTCTAAACCGTGTAGTTCTATGAGGCACAATCTTCCACCAGTGTAGCTAACCACCTTCCTTCAGACTTACACCTGTGGCCATATCCTTGACCTTGTTATCACCAAAGCTAATACCAAACTGTGTATGGCCTTGAGGTTTAGTATCTGAATGTCTAGCTTATTTCCTGTAATATTTTATATTCCCGGGTGAGCATCTCTAATCTGAAAACCAAACTCCGAAAATGCTACAAACTCCAAAACTTTAGAGCATCAACATGATGCCACAAGTGGAAATTTCACATGTGACCTCATGTGATGGGTCACAGTCAAAACTTTATTTCACATACAAAATTATTTAAAATGTTGTATAAAATTACCTTCTGGCTATGTTTATAAGGTGAATATAAAACTATAGTGAATTTTTGTGTTTAGACTTGAATCCCATTCCCGATATCTTATTATATATATGTTAATAGTCCAAGATCCAAAATAAACCCAAATTCAAAACACTTCTGGTCCCAAGAATTTCAGAAAAGGGATCCTCAACCTGCAGTGTTTTCTTGCTGTCATAGCAAATCACCACAGACTTAGTGGCTTAAACAACACAAATTTATTTTACAGTCTGTAGATCAGAAGTCTGACCTGATGTGGGACTCACAGGGCTAAAATCAAGATGTTGGCAAAGCTGTGTTTCTTTCTGTAGACTCTGCATAGGATCTATTTCCTTGTCTTTTCCAGCCTCAAAATGCCACCTGTGTTCCTTGATTCATAGCTCCTTTCCTCCAGCTTCAAAGCCAGCAATGGTCCTTCTTACAACATGTTACTCTGACCTTCTTCTGTAGTCACATCTGCCTCCGACTCTCTTCTACCATTCCATTTTTAAGGACCCTGTGATTACGTTGAGTCCACTCTGATAATCTTCCTGTCCTAAGGTCTCTTAATTTCATCTGCAACCTTAATTCCCCTTTGCTAACATATTTAAAGATAACCTAGCAAACATATTTAAAGATTCTGAGGACTAGTGTATGGACATCTTTGAGGGGCCATTATTCTCCCTACATGTTCCAACTCCAGTAATACTTCTACCCTCAGGACCTAAAATCCATTGTTCCCGCAACTTGAACTCTTCCTTGCCTCTCTTCATATCTTCATTTCCCTCCTTACCCAGCCTGAATTCCATGGTCAATTATTATCATCATGTCTTTCACAAACCCTTAACTCCTTTGTTTCCCCACTCTTGCTTCATTGTTCTTACTTGGCAAAACAGCTGACTCTCTGCTTACTACAAACCTACATCCATGCAGCTAGAAATATTGCCAGAGCAAACCCACCATCACATAGGACTGCAATGCTGCCCATCTGGTGCATGGCATTTCCCTAGTTCATTCATTCTCCCATTCTCTTACATGACAGTTTCATGCTTTCTCTGTCCTCAAACTTCCAGCACCACCTACCCATCCACACTTTCAGCCAATGACCAATTTCACTGAGAAAACAGAAGCACTCAGAAGAGAACCTTCTACAAATTATCTCCATCACATTTACCTACTCATAAGCATGTGTTCCCACGTATACTGCCTTTTCTTCTGATACCCTGTGAACTATCTCTATCCAAGGCCAGTCCCTCCTCTCTGTCTAAATTCTAGCCCCTCTAGTGGATCGTTCCCATTAGCACTAAAACATGCATTATCTCCCTTTTCCTAAAAGCAAACAAGCAAATCCTTTTGTTGACTCCACTGATCTTTCCAGCTAACATTTCATTAGTCTCCTAGCCTTTAGAGTAAACAATTCCTCAGAGAAGTTACCTGTATTTGCTGTCCTCTACTTCTGTCTTTCAGTTCTCTCTTAATCTTTTGAAGTCAGGCATCTGATCCCACCGTGCAACCCAGACCACTCTTGTTAAGGTCACTAATAACTGCTACGTGGGTAAATCCAACAGTCAATTTTTAGCCCCAGTCTTACTTTACACATTGATTGCTCCATCATCCTTCAAATATTTTCTTCACTTGATTTTCAAGACCCTCTTGCCTCTCTTCCTACCTCACTGGCTACTTCTCAGTCTCCCTTTGATGGTTCCTCCTGGACTGAAGAACCAGATTGATCCTCAATCCTCATGTCTTCTCTATCTATACACTCTTTGTGAGATCATCCATTTTTGTGGCTTTACATACATCTACATGTTGATGATACTCACATGTCTTTATGCAAACCTAACAGTTCCCCTAACCCCATACTTGAATCCAGTTGCTTATGTAATGGAGGAAAAACTTTCCCTTTACCCTCTGAGGGTTCAATAATTGAGTCTATAAAATAAAATGACAGTAGACAAATTTACAGGGGAAAAGGTATACAAATCTATTACACACATGGTGACATAATATGAAGGAAAAATGAATATCCCCAAACCCAGTCAGATCTAGAAGCTTATATGCCCTCTTCATAGAAGACATGAGAGTGGGGATGCAGGGAGTGTAAATGATTTGGAAGCAAGGTGAATGGGTCCTCAGAAGAATAAACATTTGTCTGGGCATGGAGAATTCTTTCCTATGATCCAGTTCAACCTTCCCTGGTTAACAAGATTCCTGGGAGGGGATTCATAATGATTGAGTTCCTTTTGAAGGATTCATCTTTAGGCAGATAAGGAGAGCTCACAGAAGCTTCTGTCTGTATATGAAGTTCCTAAAGTAATCAGCACACCGAAGCGGCATATTTTGGCATATTCTGAACTCCTTTATTTCTCCTGTCTAAAACTTCTCTAGAAGTTTCATACACTAAAACATGAGTTGGTACAGAGAGGAAAACAAGGTTAGTAACTGAGTGGTAAGAGACATGGGAATAGATCAATCCAATTAAACAATTTTGTCTCATTTCAGGAAGAGGTGTTGCAGATGGGTTCCCATCAAAATTAGGCCTCTTCATGGTGTAAGCAAATAGGGATTTAATGAGATGCATTTCTATGGAAACAAAAGAAAAACAAAAGCTTGTTGTCTGGAGCTAGTAAACTAGTTTTATAAACTAGTTTCAGAGTCTGGAGGCTATCCAGTTGTGAATATTTCTAGATGTTGGGCTTCAAGCATCTTCAGTTGGAGTGCAGGCAGGCAGTGGCAATCTGACAGATTTTCCTGATTTGCAGTTCACATCAGAGGTTCCAGTGAACCTTCAGAGTAGTCCATACTTCAATAGGCACAAATGTTGTCCATACGTAAGTTGTTGTGGTGATTTCTCTGAAGTTTATATCAAGTCATCCAGCTTTAGCTTGCAGAGCTTTGGGAAAAGGGCAGTTTTAATTTCACAATTTCCAAGTCAGACGGGTGGAAGAAAAATTGAAAACATTAGTTTGGAAAGTTGAAGCCAGATATTGGAGGAAACTAGAGGAATTCAGGATCCAGTCCAGTTTGTATGTAAATAACAAACCCTCAAAAACAATAAGCTGAATCTAATAACAGGTGTGCTATAGTTTTCTTCTGTAACATAATTTTTTCTCTCCATAGTCACCTCCTGTTTTTACCAAAGACAATCACAGTAAGATTGCAAATAAGTTTAGTATCATTAAACTTGGCCCGATTATTTAAATAAATGCAGCAAGAATAACGATTGACCATACAGGCTCTTTTAAAATCTGTTTTGCTTAAAGGAAGTCTTATATTAGACTTAAAAAAGCTTCTCTAGGCTAGGAAGCCAAGCCAATGACCTACTGTAAGATTTTGCCTATAATACCTTCAGATTTGGATTAATTGTTCTCTTCTTGAAGTTCCTAAAATATTTCTAAGTTCCTGAACCTGCCAGGAGTTGACATTCTTTACTCATCACAAGGCTAGGAATCCTGTAAAACAACCATGTATGCAAGCTACCAAGGCAATTTTTCCAGTGGGGGAGGCCTTATTGACTTTATAAAGTTAAACCTTAGTTCCTTAAAACTGTCTGGTCATATATAAAAATATGACATCCTAGTAAAAGCCTTTGTAGTATAAGCAGTGATCTCAATTGCATCCTGTTACAAAGAGAACAGATTCTTATTGAACTTATGCAAATAACTATATACCATAAAATAAGAATACCCACAAACATTTTCCAAATTCTAGAAAGATCAGGTGGAGAAAAAAAATGAAATGTTTCAATGCTGTTTACAAAATCATAATTTGCCAAATTGTTGTCAGCTATAGATAAAGAGTTTTTAAAAAGTTTTCTTAAATCTGGAAAACAAAACATTTTTAAAACCAACAAATTTGAAATCATAAAAACATCCTCATCAGTTCATTCAGCCTCATGTAATTAATTATCGTTCTGCTTGATAAAGCTATCAGTTTCTTCATTAGAATTTTAGAAATTCTTACCTGATACAAATAAATTCATCAGCAATCTGTATTCGATAGTACTTGTCAGAGTCTTTTCCATGAATCTTCTTCAAGAAGAAATAATTCTGGACTGTATCTGATTGCAAATGCTTTTAAACAATAATCAAAGTAAAAGAATAACTCCTTAAGGTTTACAAAAGACCTTAAATGGCCATAGTTAAGTATATAATAAGGGGTCATTATAATAATGGCACAACTGACAGGAAAATTTGGCTATTTATATAGTATGCAACATTTTAACATAATAACCAAAATTGTGACTGATAACATATTAGATTTCTAGGAATTTCATATGATTTTTAGAATGCTTGTATTAATAACATACCCATAAATATAACTTAAAGAAGTTTAGCATCACTTATTCAGTAATGCTTCCCATATAATTTAACATGTCATATAATTCTAATTATTTTAATCTCTCTCTTTTATAGGGTGAAAGATACCTCCTTCAAAGCTTTTCGGGGGCCCAACTGGAAACTCTTAAAGCTAATTCAAGGTCAAAAAGACATAACTTAGAATTTGTTCTGGACGGGTACATAGACCAATGGAACAGAATAGAGAACTCAGAAATAAAACCACACCTCTACAACCATGTGATCTTCGACAAACTTGACAAAAACAAGTAATGGGAAAAGGATCCTGTGTTTAACAAGTGGTGCTGTGAGAACTGGCTAACCATATGCAGAAAATTGAAGCTGGACCCCTTCCTTACACCTTGTACAAAAATTAACTCAAAATGGATTGAGACTTAAATGTAAAACCCAAAATTATAAAAACCCTGGAAGAAAATCTGGGCAATACCATTCAGGACACATATGTGGGCAAAGATTTTATGATGAAATTGCCAAAAACAAAAGCAATTGCAACAAAAGCAAAAATTGACAAGTGGGATTTAATTAAACTAAAGAGCTTCTGCACAGCAAAAGAAACTATCATCAGAGCAAACAGGCAGAAGAAGGTGGAAGGAGCTGACTCGCTGAGCTCTTCATCTTTCTCTTGTGCTGATGCTTCCTGCCCTTGAATATTGAACTCCAAGTTCTTCAGCTTTTGAAATCTTGGAAACTTACACCAGTAATTTGCCAGTGGCTCTCAGGCCTTTGGCCACAGACTGAAGGCTGCACTGTCAGTTTCCTAACTTTTGAGGTTTGGGGACTCAGACTGAACTGCTACTGGCTTCCTTGCTTCTCAGCTTGCAGGCGGCCTATTGTGGGACTTCACCTTGTGATCATGTGAGTCAACTCTCGTTAATAAACACCTTTCATATATACATATATCCTATTAGTTTTGTCCCTTTGGAGACCCCTGAGTAATACACCACCTTCACTCGACTGGACTCTACAGGCAGATATCCAAGAGACTGATATGGTAAGAAGTCTTACCTTTGTCAGATGCCAGGGTTTCTCAGCTGCAGCCTCACAGTTAGCGGTATTTGATACCACCTTCACTGCCAGAACTTTAGGGAAGGAAAAACGTTCCCTCTACTCTCTGAGAGTTTGATAATTGAGTCTATGAAATAAACTGATAGTAGACAAGTAAACAGGAGAAAGGTATACAAATTTGTTGCAGAAAAGTTCATATCCCAAAACTCAGTGAGATCTAGAAGCATATATACCCTCCTCATAGAGAGGAGGGCAGGAATGTAGGTTGCCTACATTAGAGGAGAGTAAGTGATTTTTGGGAAAGATGAATGAACCCCAGAAGAATAGATGATAGCTTGTGACAAGGTCTGTCTGGCATGGTGTGGACCTCCAGTTCCCTCTCCTGGGATCCAAGTCAATCCTCCCTGGTTAATAAGACTCCCGAAGAGGGGATTCATAATAATTGAGTTTCTTTTGAGTTCATCCTTAGGCAGATAAGGGGAGCCCAGAGAGCCTATGCCTGTATTTGCTGTTTTCCAAGTGCCCTCTATTAAAGTAATCAGCATACCAAAGTGGCATATTTTGGGATGGCATTTCCTGAACTGTCTTACTTACATGACATGGGAACTTGATAGACACCTAAAAATTAATGTGCCCGAAACAGGCTGATGACCTGAAAACTTGATCTCCCTGTAGTCTTCCACACTTCAGTCTATGGCAAGTCTATTTTCTTAGGCCCAAAATCTTATCTCATCCTTGACTCCCCTCTCTCTCTTACACCCATATTCAATCTACTGCAAATCCATAACTTTACTTTCAAAGAACACCCAGACTCTGCCTGCTTCTCACTAGCTCTATGACTATCATCCTGCTCCAAGCCACCATTATCTGGCCTCAGTTATTATAATAACCTTCTAGCCAGTCTTCCCTCTTCCTCTCTTGGCTCCACCCCCACGGTCTTTTACAATACAGCAGCAGACTGATCCTTGTAAAATGTAAGTCTAATCATATCCCTTGTATACTCAATGGTTCCCCATTTTCCTCCGAATAAAGGCCAGAGTCCTTAAATGGCACACCAGACCCTGAATGTTCTGGCCCTGCTTATTTCCACGCTCTCCCCTTGCTTGCTCCACTCCAGTCACACTGGCCTCTGTGGAGTTTTCTGAACCCACTAGGCATGCCACTCAGAGCTCTGAATTTGCTATTCCCTCTCCCTGGGCTACTCCCTCGTCACTGTAGCCATATGATAGTGGATAGAGATGGTCCTCTCTGGACTATTCCCTCATCATGTACAGCCCATATGATTTGCTCCCTTGTTAACATCATTTTCTCAAAGAAACATTGCTTTAAGCCTTTCGATGGCTCATTCCTAAGAGTAAAACCCAAGCTTGGCCTGCAAGTCCTGGAGCAATCTAACTGCTTCTCCTCTCTGCAGGCTCATCTCCCTCCTCTCTTCTCCCTGTTTACTAGACCCAGCCATTGCAGCCTTCTTAGAGCTTTTTGAAGGCACCAAGCTCTTTGCTATCCCTTCTTGGAGCTCTTTTCCATCTACTTCTCACTCACTAGCTCCAACTCATCTTCTAGGTTTCAGAGCCCATGTCACTTCTTTAGGAACGCCCCTCTTCACTTACCCCTGTCATCTATATTTGATCTCTCTCTGTAAAGACTCTATACTTTTCCTTCATAGAACTTAATGTATAAATTCATATTCTCCTTATATGATTATTTGTGTAATGAATGTTTCTCCTACTCCACTGTAAGTTCCATGAGGTCAAAAATCTTGTCTGTCTGGTTGGTCACCAGATACCCCACACCAGGCACAGTGCCCAGCTCATAACATGTATTTAAAAATGAATAGACCTGATTTTATCATACCTCTATCTTACTTTTGCTAATTTTTCAAAAGGACTTTCTTATCCATTTACCAGAAAATAAAGTCTTTGTTCTAAGCTAGTTATAGACTTCTACTTGGCTAAATAAATATAATATTCTTTTAGATTCTCTGGGACTAGAGAGTAGTTGAACAACAAATGATTTTCATTGGTTTACAATTTATTCCTATAGAAATCACTCTGATAAAATAGAATAAAAATATGTTGGAAGTTTTTGAAAACAAAGCCTATAACTGTTCCTTTAAGACTTAGATCCTTAACAAAGCTATAAACTCCCCCGTGATTCTGAGCCCCACTGAGTCTCTGCAGCACTGCCCTCAGCTCTGACAGCTCCTGGAAGCACTGGCAGAACACAGTCTACATTTCCACATGGCAGGGTTACACTGAGATTTTGTTCCAAGCATGCTTTCTATGGATCTGATTGTCTCTCATCTAAAGGCAGAGTTACCTCACTAGGGTATTGAGGATGGGGGGCTGGCTCTAGCAGGGATAGTGCTGGAGATTGTTGATACAAAGGGATCATGAAAATGAATAAAGCTGTCCAGGAGACTCAGGAAGTTTCAGCCAACTCTAAGGAAGATATCAGTCTGGATTTAATCAGAGAAGCAGAACCACTAGGAGAGAGATATGTAATAAAGGATTTATTCAGGGATTTGATCTTTCACAATTACAGGATTTGGTTATAAAGCCTCTGTAAGGCTCTGTGTCTAGTGTTAGAGCCTGAAGTTTTCAGCAAGTAGTTAGGAAGAGAATATGGCTATAAAGCAGAGGTTCTTAACTAGAGCCTATTTTGACCCCCAGGAGACATGTGGTACTGTTTGGAGACACTCTGGCTTGTCACAACCTGGGTGTAGGCTATAACATGTAGTGAGTACAAGCCAGGGAGGCTGCTAAATATCCTACAATGAATAGGCCAGTCCCCCACAGTAAAGAATTATCCAACCCAAATGTCAATAATGATGAGTCTGAGAAACCCTCACGTAAACTGAGGAACAAACTGGAACCTATGAGTGTAAGCTGGCACCCAAGAAGATGAAAGTAGAACCAATGCTTCCTAATGCTTCCAGCTCTAACAGTGCAGGTGTTCTGCAGCAGACATGGGTGCCTTTTGTCAAAAAGCTAACCGTGCACTTCACTAGAGCCAGAAAAGCTGAAGAAAGATCCGGGGCAGGAGGAAAAGCTGCCAGACCAGCTGCTTTTCCGCACCAACAAGGTGAGCCAACAGATAGTGACAAGATGTGTGAGCTGTAACCAGCACCTGGTGCCTCTACAACAATCACACCTGCAACCATTCACTCTGCCCCCTGCACATAAAAGCAATATTGTCACTGCTTCCAAATCCTAGGCCAAATATCTCTCATGGCCCATCTTAAACAAACAGGGAAGAAATCTGTGGACAACGTAGTTTAGCCTTGCCAAGTTGACACTTTATAAAGGTACCCATAGGATATGCATGGAGGAGTTACGTATTAGTTGGGGTTCTCCAGAGAAACAGAAGCAATATAAGGGGTGTGTGTGTGTGTGTGTGCGTGTGTTTGGAGAGAAAGAAAGAGAGAGACAGACAGAAAGGTGTATTATAAGAAATTGGCTCACATGATTATGAAGGTTAACAAGTCCCAAGATCTGCAATCAGCAAGCTGGAAACCCAAAAGAGCCGATAGTATAGTTCCTTTCCAAGTTTGAAGGCCTGAGAACCAGCAGAGGCAATAGTTGAAGTTTTATTCCAAAAGTCATCAGGCTCAAGACCCAAAAGGAGCCAATGTTTCCATTTGAGTTGAAGGCAGGAAAAGACCAATGTCCCAGCTTGAAGGCAGTCAGACAGAAGCAATTCTTTCTTACTCAGCCTTTTTGTTCTATTGGATGAGACACACCCACATTAGGGAGGGCAATCTGCTTTATTCAGTCTTCCTATTCAAGTGTTAATCTCACCCAGAGATTCCCTTATAGACACACCAGAATAATGTTTCATCAAATATCTGGGCACCCTGAGGCCCAATCAAATTGACACATAAAATTAACCATAACAAGTTGCTGAAAGCGTTTCTTAGGCTGTACTTCAGTAACCTCAAGAAGCTGGAATAATGGTCCCTCTCTTCAGACCTTCTGTAGAAACTTGAGTGTGCTCTATTATACCATTTATTGATTTTTTGAGACGGAGTCTCCCTCTGTCACCCGGGCTGGAGTGCAGTGGCCGGATCTCAGCTCACTGCAAGCTCCGCCTCCCGGGTTTACGCCATTCTCCTGCCTCAGCCTCCCGAGTAGCTGGGACTACAGGCGCCCGCCACCTCGCCCGGCTAGTTTTTTTTGTATTTTTTAGTAGAGACGGGGTTTCACAGTGTTAGCCAGGATGGTCTCGATCTCCTGACCTCGTGATCCGCCCGTCTCCGCCTCCCAAAGTGCTGGGATTACAGGCTTGAGCCACCGCGCCCGGCCTATTGATTTTTCTACACTGTCTTTCACCTCCATCCAACTATTATCAGATCCACTTTTATTCAGTTTTATGTCTTTGCCTCCTAGCAAATGGCTTGGCACATAGTAGGTATTCAATTAATACTGGTTAAATGAGCACAGGCTTTTAATGTGGAAAAACTCCAAGCTAAATTGGAAATAATAATTCACTTCAGATGAATTTGGTCCACACAAAAAATCTTTCTTTTAGAAGTTATGTTGTTGAGGCTTCTGAGAAATATTCTAGTTTGCTTATGTCAGCAACTTCAAAGACCTTCCCTGGGATATTCCAGCAATGACCTGCTAGAATGCTTTGTTAAAGTGAAAAACAAATTGGTCTTTTCTCTTGGTAGAAATAAAGTAAGGCAGAAATAAAAACGTTAAGAGCAAATACTTGAAGTGTAATAGACCCTTCTATGATTTTTCACATTCAAAACATACTGATTAAGCAGCAAAATAGTAAATTCTAAAATTTGAAGCAATAAGAATAGATAGGAGGAAAAAAAAGCAGCAGACAACCCCTGTTTTTAATCTAATCACAACAGATCACTGTGTTGAACTGGAGGAAGGGAAGCTTAGAGAGGAAAGTTCCTAGGAAAACAAAAATCATTGCTTCCCTGCTTTTTATTTTTATTTTTTGTCGTTTTTGTTTTGAGATGGAGTTTCACTCTTGTTGCCCAGGCTGGAGTACAGTGGCACGATCTTGGCTCCCTGCAACCTCCACCTCCCAGGTTCAAGCAATTCTCCTGCTTCAGCCTCTCAAGTAGCTGGGGATTACACAGGCATGTGCCTGGCTAATTTTTTAATATATTTTTAGTAGAGATGGGGTTTCTCCATGTTGGTCAGTCTGTCTCGAACTCCCGACCTTAGGTAATCTGCCCGGCTCACTTCCCTGCTTTTTATAAATGAAAAAAATAAAACTGTTCTGAACTTCATTGGGCACCAAGAAAAAAACATATTATCTTGAGGATTTTTTTAAAAATCATATTATATTACATAAGTTAAAGGATCAAAACTTCCATTTCTATAAACTTTACTTTTCTATAATATTAATAATTTCTGAAATTATTGTGCATCTTGAAACCAGAAGGTCCTTTGGCAACTCCTGAGTTTCTAGTTGGGCGCATTCCAGGACCTGTTAGCTAGGTGCCTTTTATAAAGAAATTACTACCAAGGAGAAATGTTCTCAAATCTGATTTCCACAAGAGCTAGAGAAGTGGATAGAAACACACTGTAATCTCTATTAAGATGGTGTCTGTCAAAAGAAGTACCAGATATAACAGGGGAAAGCCTTGACTATTGAGTCAGTTTCAAAATATTGTGAGGTGGGGCCTCTAGTTTTAGGGAAAGGGTTCAAGATTTGGAGTTGGAAAACTTTAATTTAGTATTTGGCTTTGCTGCTTATAAGCTTCATGACTTTGAAGGGAAGATGTATTAGTCCATTTTCACACTGCTATAAAGACATAACTGAGACTGGATAATTTATAAAGAGAAGAGGGTTAATTGACTCACAGTTCTGCGTGGCTAGGGAGGCCTCCGGAAACTTCCAATCATGGTAGATGGGGAAGAGACAGTGTTACACAGCAGTAGGCAACAGAGAGAAGAGGGAGAAGCGAAGGGGCAAGAGCCCCTTATAAAAGGATCAGATCTCATGAGAACGCAGTCACCATCACAAGAAAAGCATGGGGGAAACCGTCTCCATGAACCAATCACATCCCACCTGGCGTCTCCCTAGACACACAGGGATTGTGAGGATTACAATTTGAGATGAGATTTGGCTGGGGACACAGCCTAACCATATCAAAGGAGGAGTGCTGTGGACAGAATTATGACCTCCCAAAATTCTCATGTTGAAGCCTCAGCCCCTAATGTAATGGTATTTGAAGGTGGGCCTTTGAGAGATATTCAGATTCAGACAAGGTCATGAGGTCGAGACCCTCATGATAGGATTAGTATACTTGCAAGAAGAAATATCAGAGAACTTGTGATCTCTCTCTCTCTCTCTCTCTCTCTCTCTCTCTCTCTCTCTCTCTGACATATAAGAACATAGCAAGAAAGCAGCCATCTGCAACCTGGAAGATAGCCTTCACCAGAACCCTACCATGCCAGCATCCTGATCTCAGACTTCCAGTCTTCAGAACTCTGAAAAAATAAATTTCTGTTTAAACCACCCAGTCTGTGGTATTTTGTTATGGCAGTCTAAGCTCACTGATACAGGAAAGCATTCATCTTCTCTGTGCTTCAGTTCCCTGTTTGTAAAATGGGGATAATGATACCTAAGCCATAGGGCTACTGAGAGTTTCAATGAAACAATATAGTACTGCAAAGAATAGTACAAATGTAAAGTCTTGTTCCATGATTACTTGTAGAACAATAATTAATATCTGATAGCACTTACAGTTTATAATATACTTTTAAGCACTTTAATTTGATGGCTATAACAGTTGTACTAAGTATACAAAACAGCGTGCTCATCTTGTTAGTGAGGAATTGAAAGTCACGATTTGAAAATTAGGTCTTCTGACTCCAAATCAGCAGTATTTCCACTCTGCTCTTAAAAGGCGTTCTGGGCCAGGCGCAGTGGCTAACACCTGTAATTCCAGCACTTTGGGAGGCCAAGGTGGGCAGATCACAAGGTCAGGAGATCGAGACCATCCTGGCTAACATGGTGAAACCCCATCTCTACTAAAAATACAAAAACAAAATTAGCCGGGCGTGGTGGCAGGCGCCTGTAGTCCTACCTACTCGGGAGGCTGAGGCAGGAGAATGGTGTGAACCCGGGAGACGGAGCTTGCAGTGAGCCGAGATCACGTGGCTGCCCTCCAACCTGGCCCACAGAGCAAGAGTCCGTCTCAAAAGAAAAAAAAAAGAAAAAGGAGTTCTGGTCAACTTCAACAAGACACTGAAAAATGTTTGCAGTGAAGGCTCAGTTGGCAATACAGCTCTACATGAACCTAAGCCGTTTTCTCCAGAGCTATTGCCCATAGGTACAAGTACTACAGCACGTCCCTCCATTTGGAGTTCAATTGGTGGGGTGGTAGTGATAATTTTCTGGCACCAGGAAGAAGTGTGGGCACTTAGAATAATAAAGATACTGAGAGAAGATCCTTGAATGATTATAATTGTTCCAAGAAATCTGGAAGTTTGGCAGATGAAGCAGAAGTTTTTAAAAGGGCAATATAGAGGGTAGTTAATGACAGAGGTTCATGATCCTAATCTCAGGTTTGACCTTTATAAACTATGTACTTTTGGGCAAGTTAACTTGAACAAAGCCTCTGTTTCCTTGTCTGTAAATGGGAACAATAACGATACCTAGCATAGGGCTACCTGAATGATTAAATGAGTTGATTCATGCAAAGAACTTCAGACAACTTTTGAGCACGTAGTGCTCAATTTATATGACCTTATGAGGAAATTGACAGTTGCAAGAAAAAAATAGGTGACAAGACAACAATGAGGATTCACAACGTTTTCCTGCCTTCTAGAAAGGGAAAAGCCTGTTTCCTTTAGCGTGCTACCAGTGTTGGGGTCTGGATTTGCTAGTGAGGACATAAGTGGAAAGATCACATAATTTATAGCTTTTGAGGGTAAAAGGGGGTAAAAATTCAAATTAGGTAACTCTGTGACATATTTTTAAGTGACTTATTTTATTTCATTGATAGATCTTTAAAACAGTTCAAAAACTATTTTCAAAAATAATTTCCAAAAAACAAAAGTAACATATACTGTGTACATTAAAGCAATATTTAAAACTGCTTTATTTTGATTATCTGAGTATTAAAATATAACCCAAGTAGAATAATTATTTTGGATACATGTTCACACATTTTAATCCATTTCTTAACTGTATCTGTCTTGTTGTGGGAAGTCAGGGACCCCGAACAGAGGGACTGGCTGAAGCCGCCACAGAACATTAATTGTGACGATTTCATGGACATTTATTAGTCCCCCAGATTAATACTTTTATAATTTCTTATGCCTGTATTTACTTCAATCTCTGAACATAAATTGTGAAGATTTCATGGACACTTATCACTTCCCCAATCAATACCCTGGTGATTTCCTATGCCTGTCTTTACTTTAAACTCTTAATCCCCCCATCTTCTTCGTCAGCTGAGGAGGATAAATGTTGCCTCAGGACCCTGTGATTGTGTCAACTGCCCAAATTGTTTGTAGAGCATGTGTGTTTGAACAATATGAAATCTGGGCATCTTAAAAAAAGAACAGGATAAGGGCGATGTTCAGGGAACAAGAGAGGTAACTTTGAACTGGCCGCCGGTGAGCCGGATGGAACAGAGCTGTATTTCTCCTCTTTCAAAAGCAAATACGAGAAATATCGCTGAATTCTCTTTATCAGCAAGGAGCATCCCTGAGAAAGAGAATGTGCCCTGAAGGTAGGCTTATAGACAGCCCCTTTAAGGCGTGCCACCTTTTATGGCACTATCCAGGTCTTTGCACTCTCCAGGTCTCCCAGTGCTGGTGTCTTCCTCTCTGCTACTTCTACCAAAGGTATGATCCCTCTCCATCTTTAACATGGCTCAAGGGTCACCTCTAGAAGGCCCTCTGGAATTTGCCCTTCCCAGAGGTGATGATTCCTTCCCCTCTCATGTCCTGGAGCTTGAATGATTATGTGCTCCTATGCATGGCTCTGCTATGGTGCTGTTAAATCTTCCTTTGCATGCATGATGTGATGCCCAGATCAGTTGTCAGGGAATATTCTGATGCTCATGACCCCCAAGGGTCTCTTCAGGCTCTAAAATTATAACATTTATTGTCTGTAATCAATAGTTTATAAATGAGGACCATAATGGCCCAGAGAGGCTAAGTGACTTACACAAGATCCTGCTGCATGTGAGTGGTGGGACCGAGAACACCTAGCTCTCCTAAGTGGCTGTGCAATACTAAGCACATGTCTCAGGATGCCATGGGGCAGACCAGGCCGAGATCATGCAGGTTATTGCAGGTCTGGGCAATGAGTGTGGTCTTCAGCCTTAAAACAATGAGGCACCTTTAAGAATTATAAGCCTAGTTATCATTATCAGCTCTGATCATGTAACTCCCTTATTCAAAAACTTTCAGTGGCTTCCACCACCAGCATAAACTCTAAAACCCTTAGGCTAGTATTCACACATCCCCTCTCCAATCTGCTTTTGATTTGCTTTTTCAAGCTTATCTCTTATGTTTCCCTTTAATGTTATCCAAATTCAAATCAAATAATATACTGCCCCAGCACTTAGCAAAGTGTCTGGCACTGAAACATTCCATGAAAGCATTTTGATTTTCCTCCCAAGTCTTATTCTCCTAACTAGAAACACCAGTGAACTCTTTTCTTCATCTTCTCATCTATATTTCCACTTCATTGCTTCCTTCTCCAAAAAGTCTGTTTTAAAAAAATCTTTCTAGCTAGAAGAGTGACAGAATGCCCCCTCCTCTAATGATTCACACATCTCATAACCTCCCAAATACTTTTGTAAGGCAGAGTCTGGGTCTATTTTGCCTCTGTTGCAGGAGATGCTGTAGTGCCCCATCCAGATCCCTTTTACCAGGCCAGTACACCATGCCCCAGCTTCTCTGAGGGTTGACTGCAAAGGGCTCACAGATGCTTCTTCTGTCCTGAGAATAGACCTCAGCTGGCAGGATTCCCCCTTGTCCCTGGAAGTGACACTCCATAATCCCAACCAAGGCAGTCCATAATGATGATATGAGATGCAAAAAGCTGGCCCCTCTGTCTCAATGGGGAACAACTCTTTGGCTATTGATGCTCCCGAGCCCCCGTGAATCGGGCCATGGCTAGACTTCACCTGAATCTACATTTTTCCTTGTCTTCTCCCCCTACCTTGTCTTGCTTCACTCTCTCCCTTATAGGCTTTTCTTTTTATTTTCTGGGTTTTTAAAAAATACACAACTGTTTATAGCTGCATTATTTACAATAGCCAAAAAATGGAAACAACATAAATGGTCATAAACTAGCTAGTAGATAAACAAAAAGTGGTATAGTCACACAATGGAACACTACTAAGCAACAAAAAGGAATAAAATACTGATACATACTACAATGTGGGTAAAACTTGAAAACACTACACCAAGTAAAAGAAACCATTCTCAAAAGACCACCTAATATACAATTCCATTCACAAAAGACCACATACTATATGATTTCATTCCACTATAACATTTCACATTATATGAAATAGCCTGAATAGGCAAATCCATAGAGACAGGAAGTAGATTACTGGTTGCCTAGACCAGGTACACAACGGGAGAGTAGCTAAGAAGTTGCAGGGCTCTGGGGGGTAATTAAATGTTCTAAAATTGTGTTGTGTTGACAGTTGCACCTTATAGGTTTTGATTGAAATGCATTCCCTCGATAAATTACTTTCACAAAAGTAATTCCTATTTTGGGCTCTGCTTCTAGTGAACCTGACCTAAAACATCTGTGACCCTACCAGTACCTAGATAAAGATGGGAACTAAGAGTTACTAAATGTCTGCAATGTGTCATACACATATGCATGATCTCATTTAATCTTCTTACAACTCTGTGCAATAAGAACTATTATCTCTATTTTTCAGAAAGGGTAATTGACAGAGTTAAATAGCACAGCCATGATTTGAACTCACATCTGCTCTTTCTACCACACCTAGCTGCTTAGGGTCATCTACTAGGACGATCCCGGCTATCAGAAGAACTGAATAATTGTAGAGCAAATGAATGAGCCATAGTTGTGCCCTCTCCAGACTGTCTGCATAGCTTAGAGTTGATCATTGCTTTGACCAACTTGAAAGAAGAACTTAAAGATTGTATCGTGGTTCCTGCAAATAATTACAGTCTCCACGGCAAATATAATGTGCTAAGCTGACCAAAGCAGTGTAATGAATTGAAGTCAGAAAGGAATCGTATCTTACTGCCTTAAGTTTGATCGTCTCTTGTAATTAACCCCATCTGTTTTTTTTTTTTTTTTTTTTTGAGACGGAGTCTCGCTCTGTCGCCCAGGCTGGAGTGCAGTGGCCGGATCTCAGCTCACTGCAAGCTCTACCTCCCGGGTTTACGCCATTCTCCTGCCTCAGCCTCCCGAGTAGCTGGGACTACAGGCGCCCGCCTCGTCGCCCGGCTAGTTTTTTTGTATTTTTTAGTAGAGACGGGGTTTCACCGTGTTAGCCAGGATGGTCTCGATCTCCTGACCTCGTGATCCGCCCGTCTCGGCCTCCCAAAGTGCTGGGATTACAGGCTTGAGCCACCGCGCCCGGCCGAACCACATCTGTTTTGTTTCTGTACACATATTAAACAAGCATCTTCAGCCTCCAGCAGCATTTTATAGTTTGTCCATTTCTTTATCTTCCACCTTTCCAACATGCCAGATGGTTTTTATTGCAGTGGGAGGAAAAGATTAAAAGAGTTAGACAAACAAGTCCAAAGACCCTCTTGTTTCCATAACAGACTCCTGCAGTGGGGAAAAACACAACTTTTTTTCATAGCAGACATGGAAAAGACAAAAGTGTCCATACACGCCTGGTCTTCTTCTGTGAGCATTGTCTCTTCTCATTATGACCCTTATTAAAAATAATGTAAAGTATGGTAACAATAAAAGAAAGAGAGTTGCTTTTGCTCTCTTTCAATAAAAAAGGAATGGACTTTAAAACTGGATTGCAGTTGATGATTTCACAAGTCTATAAATTCATCAAAAATCATTAAACTATACATTTACAGTGTGAATTTTATGATATATAAAGTTCCTTCAATAAAGTTGTAGAAAAGTAATAAGAAAGAAAGCTGTAGAAAAGTAGTAAGAAAACCTGTAAGGGGTGGGGAGGGGAGGAATAGATGAAGCAAGTTTGACAGTGTATTGATAATTATTGAATCTGGGTGATGTGTAATGGGGGTCCATTATACTATGCCTTCTACTTTTGTGAATATTCGAAATTTTCACAATAAAATACTTCTGAAAAGGAACAGAGTAGAACAAAGGGAGACTACTGCTTTGGTCTTCCCCATTAAACCTTGCCAAGCAAGTGGTATTTTGCCACTGTTCCACACTGTCCCATATAGTGAGTGATTACAATGATAATTACAATCATAGTGACAGCAGTCATTGATTGAGTTCTTACCATGTGCCAGGCACTGTGCTAAGTAAGGACTTTGCAAGTGTCATATCTACACAGCCCTACGAAGTAGGCCCTATTTTTACTCACATTTTACAGATGATAAAGCTGAAGTCCAGAAAGCATAAGAAACTTGTGTAAAGTCACTTGCCACTATGAAACCACATGGTAAGTACTGTACTAGAGAGAGGGAAGTAATCAGTAGGCTCTGAAAGCACAGGAGGAGGTGGCAGCTACTTCAGGCCAGGATAGCAGGGATGGGGGTGGGGGTTTTAGGAGGACATTACAAAAGAGAGAGAAATTCAAGTTGGGTCTTGAGGAATGAGTAGAGGTTCATCTAGCAAGCAAGTGAAGAGAGGGTGGAAGGTAATTTCAATTAGAGAGAACATCAAGAATGATGGCATGGGTGTGAGGAAGTACACAGCATGTTCAGGGCACCTCAGGATGTGAAAGGTGGGAAGTGGCTGAAATTAGGGAAGAACAGATGGCAAAGACAGGAGTTGGGAGCCCATAATGATCTAAGAAGGCACCCAAACCAAGAGGGTCCAGGCCTGTGAGCCCAGGGCTGAGGCCTGGAGAAGGTGGTGGAAACCTTGAGTGACCTCAGTGACCTCAGCCTGCTTTCTGTTTGAGGCAGTCCTGGCATATCACCCACATAGGGTTGTTAAAGAATGATGGAGCAAGAATGAGAACTGGTCCCCATGCATCAAATGCTCAACCTCGTACCAGCCTGCTTAATTACATTGTTTGGCACAAAGAGTCAGAAATAAATACCCAGCTGTAACAGAACAAAAACACAGGTATTTTGTCAAGTAAACAGCCTCACTTCACCTTACCTGAACTCACATTACATATTTCATTTTGTCCTGCTCACCAGAAATTGATCCAAGAATGTAGGAATTTACTGATAAAACATCTCAGTTGAACGAAAGCTGAATTGCACATTCTTTTTTCCTCTTTATCATTTTTCTTTAAGACACGAGAGCCATTTCTCAAGGCCTGGGTATAAATTTATGCCCAAAGGGGTAAGAAAAATGTTGAAGGTCAGAGAGTTCCTGCATAAAGTCTCAAAAATCAATATCCTAGCTCAGATTCTGGAATCTTAATAGCTTAAATTAAAGATTCTCTCTCTTTTTTTTTTTGAGACAAAGTCTTGCTCTGTTGCCCAGGCTGGAGTGCAGTGGCACAATCTTGGCTCACTGCAACCTCCGCCTCCCAGGTTCAAGTGATTCTCCTGCCTCAGCCTCCCAAATAGCTGGGACTACAAGCACGTGCCACCATGCCCACCTAATTTTTTGTACTTTTAGTAGAGATGGAGTTGCACCATGTTAGCCAAGATGGTCTCGATATCCTGACCTTGTGATTCACCTGCCTCGGCCTCCCAAAGGGCTGGGATTACAGGTGTGAGCCACGGTGCCTGGCCCAAGAGTCTCAAAAAACACTCAATGTATTTTTTGCATGAGTTTGAAGAAAGAGAGTAGAAAATACTGTACATATTCAATCTATATATGACAAAAAGCCATTATTAATATCTCTAAATAAACCACGTTGCCCTGCACACTCATAGTGAATTACACTCACCTAGTGACCGGGTTCTAAATTATTTATTCCCAAGTGCTCAGTTGACAGTAGGTGAACTCTACTAATTAACCCTGGTGCCTTGTCTGTGAGGAGATTTCAAATAATCAGAGGAACTGAAATTTGCTTTGTGAGTGAATTCAGATCAGGCCACAGGAAGACACTTCTGTTTCCACCGCTGTTGCTTTAAAAATCTTCAGGAGAAAAGGCAAGTTCCTGAAGCATCCATGTCTGAAGAAAGCCTGGGCAGCTCCTTAGGAGTGTGCAGAGCCTGTGCCCTTAGGCCCTTTCAAGCCAACATCTCCCTGAGGGAAATCCACCCAAAGGGGAGCCAGCATCACGGCAGTCACCAAAGTGAGATCCCATCCTCAGGCGCTAGCATTTGTCCTCAACCAACTAGTTCACTGACCATGGGTTGAGAGCAAAAAGTTCTCATTCCCCTCCCACTTTACTGTTCCAATCTTACCCTGGCCTCTGAAACACCCTGTGGATGATTAATCATTTAGACTCTGGACATTATCCCCCCGCATTGAGGTGAAATGCCCAGGCAAATTCCAGTGGCAATGCTAGAAGTTTATCAAACCTCCATTTTTAGACACCCACTGCCAACAAGTCTTGATTTCAAATCCCTAGACCTAAGGCTACTCTTTCTAAGGGACATGCTCAGGACAACATCTTGGAAGCTGTCTGTGTCTCTCAACTTGAGAGACCCCCTTTTGCCAATGGGTGCCCAGTAATGATGGAATTTAGATGGCTAGCTCTTGGGGTAGGGCATAGCGATTCTCCTCTTTGGAAAAAAGTGGCCCCATGCAGGTTACTCTATAGGTCACTGTGCAACAGGCCATTTTTTTCTTAAAACAAAACAAACAAACAAGAAAACCCAGCCCTAGTCATGATAAGAAGAAAGCCATTTTAATGAGACTCTTACAATTTGAAAATTTAAAAGGTGCTTTAGAGATTATATCATCCAAGCATGCCATCTTATAGATGAGGAAACTGAGGCTCAGCAAGTCCACATGACTTACTTCCAAATAATCTCCTGAAACTGAACAGAAGTCTGCAGGTCCTGGTCCAATCTTTGTGAGGTTCAAGGTAATATGCCAGTAGAAGCAGGGCCACAGGGTTTACATGACCTTTTCCCAGAGCAATGTTTAGGTAGTAAAAATTCATTAAAACATCATTTTTATACTAAAATATACATGATAATTTTTTAAAATTAAAACATGTCTCTTTAAGGAAATTTCATAGTTGTGGTCATGTTTAGGGCTATGTTCCTAAGCCATAAGCACTGGGGCTCGACTAGCAATATGGTAGCCACATGTAGCTACTGAGCACCTGAAATATGGCCAGTACAAATTGAGATATGCTGTAAGCGTAAAATAGACACCAGATTTCAAAGACTTGGTAGAGAAAAAGGAATAAAATATCTAAATAATTTTAGCATGCTACATGTTAAAATATTTTCCATAATTCGTTTAAGTAAAATGGACTATTAAAATTAATCTTAACTGCTTCTTTTTCACAATTTTAATAGTGATACTAGTAAGTTGGAAATTACTTTTGTGACTCTCATTACAGTTCCATTGGACAATGGCTAGACTAGAGGATAGACATCAGGGCCATTCACTAGTTGGGCTATCTTCCTTCCAGGCACACAGTAGGATTGCATGTCCCTGTCCCCTTTGAAGTTAGGTGTGGTCATATAATTTGCTTTGGTTAATGGCATATGAGTGGAAGAGGCATGCTGCTTCTGGGCAGTGCATTTAGTTGCCCACATAAAACACTGCAATGCCCTCCAAGGAAATCGCTGAAGTGAATGTAGAGACTGAACTGCTGTCATGCTGACTGTGAGCTGAGGTGCTGACCCACCTGAGATATGGAAAGTGAGCTCTTTTTTAAAAACAAGGAATTGAAATTTGGGGGTTGTAAATTTCTTTAGCCATCTAACATACTGCCAAGTAAAGCTTTCTGATGTAAACGTGTGCAAAGAACTATGCCACAGCAGTATTTCCCAAACTTGCTTGACCACAGAACGCTTTTGAAAGTGTAATTTATTGACAGGATATTAAGGAGAGCTCATGGGGTATAATGCATACTTTGATTATATTAATGAAGACAGAAAAAATAATCACACTGATCAGTTAATTGAGCCAATGATCAACATCTAATTTACATGTGTCATTTTTCATAGCACAAAGCAAAAAAAATCATTTTTATGCTAAGAATAAACTATATCAAGATCATCTGTTTTACTTTTTAGAATAAATTATGCTTCACCAAAATTTTTTCATGAGAGTAATGTTTTTGTGACTTTTTAGAAATTGTGAGCCTAATATTACAAATAATGTTGATGATCAAGGACAGCATTTAGTCCATTCCTAAAGTTTGTCTTTACTCTGTTATAATCTGAAAAAAGTAATATTTCTTTCAAACTGAAAAACAATATGATCAGTGTACTTTGAGGACTAGTGAAGCAGGCTTCTCCAAAATTCAATTGTTTCATCCTAAATAGCTCACTTCCTTTTTTTAAAAAACAAAGTCTGTGATTTTCATTTTCATTTTGAAGCACTCATTTTTTTTTCTTGTTTGAGATAGACACAGCAGTATCAAGACTCTGCCTTTTATTTAAAACTTTCAATATCGGATCCACAAGGATCAAATTTAGGTAGTACAACTATTTTTATATTCAATGAAAACTAACTATTACAAGTTGATTTTTGATTAAAATACAATGTGCCACAACCTTTTAATGTGGTTTTCAGTATAATCACAAGTCATGCAACTATCACTACTAATTTCAGAATATTTGTATCACCCCCAGAAGAAATCCCATTCCCATTAGTAGTCACTCCCCATTTCTCTTCTTTCTCCAGCTTTTGGCAACCACTAATCTTTCTGTCTCTACAAGTTTGCCTTTTCTGGACATTTCTTATAAATAGAATTATGCAATATGAGTCCTTTTGTCCTGGTTTATTTCACTTAGCTTGGTGTTTTCAAGGTTCATCCATGCTATAGCCTGAATTAGTACTTCACTGCTTTTTATTGCTGCATAGTATCCCATTGTATGGAGGATATAATATATTTCATTTATCCATTCATTCGTTGATGGTCATTTGGGTTGTTTCCATTTTTTGGCTATTATGAAATATGCTGCTATGAGAATTTGTTAATACGTACAACTATTTGTGTGAAAATATGTTTTCAATTTTGGAGGGTTGAAGTAAAATTTTAAGACAAAAAATAAGTTTTAATGAAAAATACTTAGCAAAGACTTAGATAAACGCTGCCCATGTAGCAAAGTGCAGACTAAACATCCTGCCTCTGTGTCATGCAAGATTTGACTTCCTGAGGAACAAGAAGAACTGGGGAATTGCCAGACGTAGGGTCCAGCCCCACAGGTTCAGTGGGTTTTCCTCCCCGTGTGCAGAGATGAGAGATTGTAAGAATAAAGACACAAGACAAAGAGATAAAAGAAAAGACAGCTGGGCCTGGGGGACCACTACCACCAAGACACGGAGACTGGTAGTGGCCCCGAATGCCAGGCTGTGCTGATATTTATTGGATACAAGGCAAAAGGGGCAGGGAAAGGAGTGAGAGCCATCTCCAATGATAGGTAAAGTCACGTGGGTCATATGTCCACTGGACAGGGGGCCCTTCCCTGCCTGGCAACTGAGGCAGAGAGAAAGAAAGGAGAGAGAGACAGACAGCTTACACCATTTTTCTGCATACCACAGACTTTTAGTACTTTCACTAACTTGCTACTGTTATCTGAAAGGCAGAGCCAGGTGTACAGGATGGTACATGAAGGTGGACTAGGAGCGTGACCACTGAAGCACAGCATCACAGGGAGATGGTTAGGCCTCTGGATAACCGCGGGTGTCAGGCCCTCCACAAGAGGTGGAGGAGTAGAGTCTTCTCTGAACTCCTCCGGGGAAAGGGAGACTCCTTTGCCTGGTCTGCTAAGTAGCAGGTGTTTTTCCTTGACACTGACGCTACTGCAAGACCACGACCCGTTTGGCAACAGGCGTCTTCCCAGATGCTGGCGTTACCGCTAGTCCGGGGAGCCCTCCGGTGGCCCTGCCCGGGCATAACAGAAGGCTCACACTCTTGTCTTCTGGTTACTTCTCACTATGTCCCCTCAGCTGCTATCTCTGTATGGCCTGGTTTTTCCTAAGTTGTAATTGTAAAGCAAGGATTATTATAATATTGGAGTAAAGAGTAATTGCTACAAACTAATGATTAATGATATTCATACATAATCATATCTATTATCTATATCTAGTATAACTATTCTTATTTTATATATTTTATTATACTGGAACAGCTCGTGCCCTCGATCTCTTGCCTTGGCACCTGGGTGGCTGGCCGCCCACATCCAGATGACTTTTTTCATCCCAGCTTGGTCCAGGCAGGAGCTTTCCCTTCAAGCCACCATCATCACCACCAGGTACCCATGCCCTACCCTGCATTTCAGGGAGGCTTCTGAGCATCCTGACTATTACCCACTCATGGTAAGATGCTCGTCACTTGTGCTGGACAATTGATGAGAATTGTGCTGACAAGGGTCTATTGGCAGTCCTCTCTGGACCACTACTGGAAGCACAGAAGTTCCATACTTAACTTTTGTAAGCCTTTACAAAAGTTGGGGACTGTTATAACATTGTGCTGATTCTGCAGGAGCTTATGGTCTCTCATTTGTATGCTGCACCCCTTTCAAATGGTTCCTCTCAATTTTTTCCCACATACACCTTTGCATCCCATGAGTTCTACCTTTAACTACTTCTGTAATTTTCAACATATACCAGTTAAAGACTCAAGTATGTCATCTTTATTTTCTTGTCTTCTGTGCCCCTATCTACCTGGTGGAGAGGGTGCCTGGATTAGGGGAAAGAAGAGGTGAAATGTCCAAGTAAAGGAAATTATTTTGATATACAACTTTAGAGTGGAAGGAGAAATGTAAGAAGAGCTCCAATTGCTAATTCTCAACATTATTCTACCACAGTCATGTTCTCAGTAATGTCATACCATTTTTAATAATTATCCCATGCAATTAAGAATAACTATAGGTTTGATATTTTTCTTAGATATTTAAGAAGAAAGAAATTCACTAGTATCAATTTTCTTCCACTGAATTGTATTAATATTTGGAACACCTTCAGCCCTCTGTAGAACCCAGCTTGAGAAATGAGGCACTTAAAGCATGTAGGCACAGAGGATCTCATTTGAGTGTAGTATCACGTGCTCTCCATTAGTCCCATTGGAGGAGTCAGCATAGCTGGGCTTTGCTGCAGAAGCAAACAATCCCAACATCAAATTGGCTTATAATCATAAAGGTTTCTTTCTCAATTGGCCCATGTGGGTCTGCTGTGGCTCTGCTCTGCCTCATCTTCACTCCACAACTTCAACTGACAGAGTAGCCACCATCTGGAGCATCGCCAGTCAGAGGAAAAAGAGCAGAGTACACCGCATACTAGCTAGCTCTCTGCCTTGCCAGAAGTGACTGACACACATCACTGTTTCTACATTTCACTGGCCAAAACAAATACTACAGTCAGTGTGGTGTCCAAATTCATAGGCTGGAGATATTTAATCCTCTCTTAAGGAGGAGTAGTACAGTGAGGGGCACTGAATTTGAGTGGACAGTAAATAAGTCAGCTACAGGACCGGAAACAGCAAATCCCACAAATTCTTGGATTCCTGTATAGCAGCCAAGTCAACAAGTCATAATTTCTCTTCCTTTCAACGAGTTCTTTGATGTCTTTTGCGTTCTTTTGCACTGGAACCATCTCTCCTGGTCAAGGCCATCTCGTTTTACCCCATCATGTGTCCCTAACTTTGAATCTCAGAGAGCAGGGATTGGAGTCTCAGAATTTTCCCTCTGAGAAGACCCTAGGCTCCTTATCGAAATGGGTCTCCTTCATTTTTGGCAATGTATACAGCATTCTGTTGGCTGCCCTTTCTGCTCCCTGCTCAGAGGCAATGTCTGGGAAAGAGAGCCATCTGAGTAGTAGGTTACATAGCTAGCTCCAATCCCAAGCCAAGTCACGGAGGGCTCCAGATGTTTGAGCTGCCATGTTTTCCCTGTTCATGATTTCCTCCATGCAGTGATATTGAGTAGTTACAGAATAAGTGACACACCTTTGATTATAAAACGATAGGATCTTAACTAGTGTCAGCAGAAGTGATATGTCTACAGCACTCAAGAAGCTCTGAAACATGCATGCTTACATTTATGTATTTATTTTAAATCTAAAACCTTTCCCTTCTTTGACCACTGTATCAGTTAACATTGCATTCACATGCAGATGAAGAAGACTCCAAAAATGGTAGTTAAGGCAGGATGTTTGTTTCATGTAACATGAAGTTCTAACCTAAGCAGAGCTGTTACAGAAAGAATGCTATCAAAGGCCCAGGCTCTTTCTCTTTTTCTACTTCTCCATCTTTAATGTAATGACTTTCACATCCATATTAGCCAGTTCATGGTCCTCCAGAGGCTGCTGCCCCTCCAAGCCTCACTATCATGTCCAAGAAGGCAAGAGGAAGGGACCACGGGCAAGGGGCTTTCTCTTCAAGAGGCTCCGGCTTTTTATTCAGAAAGTGACACACTAGGGGCTCCCCCAAGGGCTTCTGCCTGTGTCTGATTTATCTCAAGTGTGTCATTTGGTCCCCTCCATGTAACAGAGGCTAGAAAACCAAATGTCCAGCTTTTATAGGCTCTGTAGTTGAGACAGGTGAGGGAGAAGGAGTTAGATGTTGATTTTAGGTCAGCCAGCCTACAATATCTGCCACTATCCCTCTTTTGAGGGATTTTACCCAGTATCTCTTTCTCTTGTTTGTACAATTCCCACAATATTACTTACTTCAGTGCCCAAAGTAAGCATTTACATTCACTTTCTTCTGAAACCACATGATTATCCTATGGAAAGTGGTTAGTATACCAAGCTTCCTTTCCTTCCTTCCTTGGTGAGCAGCCTCATGCCATTGGTTTCACCCAACTTTGTGTAATCCATATTATTCTTTGGTGATCAAAATTATGCAATGAACTAGATGTCTTCTTTCTGTTATATTGGAGAGATGCCAGTCAGTATTAACATGAACTATCTAATTTTCACCACCTTTGTATTTTTTTATTCTGTTTCTGGTTCAAGCTCACATTTCTTCAGACTACTGATTTTTAAAATACTGATTGAACCTAATTACACTTACATATTTTATTCTCAATTTTATTCCTCACTATTTGACCTCCTAACATGTAACAATATAGCACATATGAAGGGCCTGCTTTTATTTTTTTAAGGTTTAATTTTTGTGGGTACCTAGTAGGTGTTTATATTTATGGAGTATATTAGATATTTTGATTTAGGAATACAATGTATAACACTCAAATCAGGGTAAACGGGGTATCCATCACCTCAAGCACATATCCTTTGTGTTACAAACAGTCTAATTATACTTAGTTATTTTTAAATGTACAATTACATTTTTAGGGACTATAGCCACCCTTTTGTGCTATCAAATATAGATCGTATTCATTCTAATAATTTTTTTGTACTCACTTCTGCCAAACAGCCCTACTCCCCTTCTCAGCCTCTGGTAACCATCATTCTACTCTCTAGCTCCATGAGTTTAATTGTTTTAATTTTTTTAGCTCCCACAAATAAATGAAAACATGTGAAGTTTGTCTTTCTGTACCTGGATTATTTCACGTAACACAATGATCTCCAGTTCCATCCATGTTGTTGCAAATGACAGGATCTCATTCTTTTTATGGCTGAATACTACTCCACTGTCACTGTGTATATGTACTACATTCACATTTTCTTTTTTTTTTTGACGGAGTCTCACTCTTTCACCCAGGCTGGAGTACAGTGGCACAGTCTCGGCTCACTGCAACCTCTGTTTCCTGGGTTCAAGAGATTTTCCTGCCTCAGCCTCCTGAGTAGCTGGGAATACAGGCGTGTGCCACCACATCCAGCTAATTTTTGTGGGGTTTTTTTTGTTTTTTGGTTTTTTTTTTGTTTTTTTAGTAGAGATGGGGTTTCACCATGTTGGTCAGGCTGGTCTCAAACTCCTGACCTTGTGATCCGCCCGCCTTGGCCTCCCAAAGTGCTGAGATTACAGGCATGAGCCACCACGCCTAGCCTCCCACATTTTCTTTATCCATTCACCTGTTGACGAAAACTTAGGTTGCTTCTAAATCTTGGCTATTGTGAATAGTCCTGCAATAAACATGGGAGTGCAGATATCTCTTTCATATAAAGATTTCCTTTCTTTTGGGTATGTATCTGTCAGTGGGATTGCTAGATCAAATGGTAGCTCTGTGTTTAGTTTTTTGAGGAATGTCCTAACTGTTCTTCATCATGATTGTACCAATTTACATTGCCATCAACAGTGTGAGAGGGTTCCCTTTTCTCCACATCCTCACCAGCATTTCTTATTGCCTGCCTTTTGAATAAAAGCCATTTCAACTGGGATGAAGTGTATCTCACTGTAGTTTTTATTTGCATTTCTCTGATGGTCAGTGATGCTGAGCACATTTGCATATACCTAATTCCATTTGTATATCTTCTTTTGAGAACTGTCTATTCAAATCTTTTACCCAATTTTCATTGGATTATTGGATTTTTCTTATACAGTTGTTTGAGTTCCTTATATATTCTGTTTACTAATCCTCTGTCTGATTGGGAATTTGCAAATATTTTCTCCCATTCTGTTTATTGTCTCTTCACTTTGTTGATTTTGTTTCCTTTGCTGTGCAGAAGCTTTTTAACTTACGTGATCCCATTTGTTCATTTTTGCTTTGCTTTGGTTGCCTGTGCTTGTAGAGTATCACTCAGGAAATATTTGCCCAGATCAATGTCTTGGAGAGTTTCCCCCAATGGTTT
>NW_012114141.1:3591484-3606337 GCF_000951035.1 Colobus angolensis palliatus | reverse complement strand
GGGGGGGGGAGCTTGCAGTGAGCCGAGATCCGGCCACTGCACTCCAGCCTGGGCGACAGAGCGAGACTCCGTCTCAAAAAAATAAATAAATAAATAAAAACCAGAGTGATAAAATTATACTCAAGTGGTTAGGGTAAGAACTATCGGCAATATTGGGCAATTTCGTTATATTAATAGTTTTCTGAATGCAGGTAAGATTAGATAGAATAATTTATTCTCCCATATATTCCTGTCATGATAACTTCTGAAATTTATGCAAAGTAAGAGTTGTGACTCATAGATCTTTAAAATTATTACTGGATTTATGTACATACAATCAGAGCTTCAAGGAACCTTCTGAAACATCAAGTGCACCCCCTTATTTTACAGAAAAGGACACCAAAGTCAGGAGTACAGACTTCTTAAAGCTGCACAATAGACAAGTAGGAAAGCTAGAACAAATAGTATTTTTTTAGTTTTTTTTAACTTTTAATCAAACACCCTTTTTCCATCAACATTAAGTTAGAAACTCAAGCTCAGGAATGTATTCTTGCAACATAAGAATGGAATAATGAAAATTTATCAAGCAAGAGACTTCTATTAATAACCATATTTCTTCCCTTTCTCCTACAGTGAAGGAATCCCCATTCTAGCTGGGCACATGGCTGCCATTATGCAACCTGCAGATCTGCAGACTGTCCAGGGCCTATGTGGGGCCCACACAAGGCCCAAGCCAGGCTGCTCTCCCAGGGGCCACCAGAACAGAGAGCAGGCAGAGCCAGCCACCCTGCAGCCACAACCAGCAAGAGCCCAGCATGGAGCAGAGACTTTTCCTCCACTGCCTTAAGGTCTTATAAAATGCCTATCTACCAGCTGCCATTTTCAAGAGAATCTGAGGAAAGAAGCTTTATTCTGAAACTGAGATACAGGCACTTAAATTACTCCAAAGGGATGACCCCAGCAGAGCCTGTAATATTGCCTACAAGCCAGATTAGAGCTTGCCTCCTTCCCATTTCCACCCTCCCCTAATACCCCGCAGGGACTGTCAATGAAAGTCAAATATCAGGAAGCTGCCTTTTGCTCACACGTCCAAAAGTAGTATGGGTGAATATACGACCCTGGCAACTCTTATAAAATCAACGGCAGTGGTTTTTTAAAGATGACAAATCTGGGTATCTGCTACCAATCCTGTGATAGGAAGGTGTGATACTTATATAACATCAGGATTACAGCACTTTGCTAAAATAATGGTGTTTCCTTATGGAGTGTAAGAGTACATTTTTTTTTCGGTCCTAATGTGAATTCATGAGTGGCGATTGTTTCTGCATGGAATCAAAACAAAACAAAACAAAAATGTATTTCCTTTTTTGTTATATTGGATACATCTGTGGTCCAGTTGCAACATCTGGAACTTGTTGAATCTCTTTGTACAAACAAAAAGATTTCTAATATTAATTTTGTTTTCTAAAGAGATGGATATTTACTCAAACTGAGGCTGATTGATATAAAATGTTCAGTGTTAGAAAAAAACAAATTTGTGTTTTTTTCTAATTTGTGACCTGAAACGAAAGCTTTGGTGATATGGGTTTCTGGAGGAATTTTGTTTTTACCAGTCAGACTTTGCACAAATGCCCATTAAACATTTGAATGAGCTATTAACAGAGTAACATTTCTTTTAAATAGTGAGCAGAAATATCAAGAAAACTCAAATGATTTTAGATTTAAAACGTAGCCAAGGAGTCTTTTGTTCATTTTTAAATCATGTTTTAAATTAAATAAGAATTTTTGAAGTTCTTTAAGGGAAGACTTGTAATTTGCTAGTATATGTGCTTAAAATTGTGTTAAACTTTCCTACAAGATTAATATTATTCTAAAGTAAAAAGAAATCAAAGTCTAATTTGTATACTATTCAATTAAGACCAAAGTTGGTGTCTCTTAATATTAAAGTTCATTTGTAGCCTACTCATAAACAAAATAAGAAAATTTAAAAACATGTACTAAATGGCCAACTGTCTTTTCTTGATTGCCTCTTTTGAAATTAACTTTTTTTTTTTACAGATTCTGAAAATAATTCATGTCATGTGTGGAAATTTGAAATTCAGATTAGTATTACGAAGATAGACCCATAGATAGGACCTATATATCCTAACACTAACAGATCACACAACCACTGTATGTATATTGGAATATATTTCTTTATTCTTTTGTCAATTTGGAATATATTTCTTTGTTCTTTTATCAATTTTAAAATACTTTATCAAACCAGCAATCTAGAATTGCATTTTGCTAATCTGACAGATAACATATCATCATGTTTCTCTTTTTACTGCTTCTGGAACAGCTTAAAATATTAACTAAAAAGGATTGCAATTGCAGCTGGGCGCGGTGGCTTACCCTATAATCCCAGCACTTTGGGAGGCCGAGGCGCGCAGATTGATTGAGTTTAGGATTTCAAGGACAGCCTGGGCAACATGGCAAAATGTCATCTCTACAAAAAATACAAAAAATTAGCCCCGGGCGTGGAGGCATGTGTCTGTAGTCTCAGCTACTCAGGGAGCTGAGGTGGGAGGATTGCTTGAGCCCAGGAGGTGGAGGTTGCAGTGATCTGAGATTATGCCACTGCACTCCAGCCTGGGCAACAGAGTGAAATCCTTTTCCCCACAAAAAAGCAGGGGGTGGCAATCAATCAATCAACAAATAGTAAGGGATCTCAATATACCTTGTTGTTAATACTGTTTAAGAACTATGAGAAATAACATATGATTGATTTATGCCTTAAACAATTTATAGGCTGTGTGCAAGATGAGATAAACATGAATGAAACAATTAAAAAACAAAATAGGATAGTAAATATTATACTGGCTGTTATTTTAGTTATTGTTAACAGAGACCATATAAGTGAGTCTGTGGTTTAATCAGGGTTAATCTAATTTCGAGAAACAAAACCCCACTAAATGGAGCCTTTATTGGAATATATCATAGAATGTAAAGTTTTAAAGTTTGGTTATACCACCAACACACCAGAATCAGGAACTACTGATTCTTGGGCTCTTGATTAAAATCCTAATGAAAGAGAATCTGAATGATTCAGCTTGGGTTAATGTTTATTCCCATTTAATCAGTTGTAGTCAGTAGAAGGAGGTCATGTGCCATCCTGAGTTGCCCAAAGAGTACATAGGATTGGGGCCTATGTTATAGCCATTTCCTCTTCTTCTTTGATAATAGAATACCACTTCTGGCAGGAATGTACCCAATCCCAGGAGATGAATCACAGCTGGTTCAGGTCAATTATGATAAGTGCATTTTCCTTCTGCCAGATATACACTTACTCAGAACCTCCAAGCTTGGACATATCACATATTTCTGGCCAATGAGACATAAAAGAAAGCCAAGGGAAGGTTTACTCCAAAATAGTAAGTTGTAGTAAAAAGTTCCTTCCTTCCATACTCTTGACTCTGCTGCATGAATGTCAGCCATGCTTTGTGGTACTAACTGATTCCCAGAGACTGCAATTCAGAGCTGTGTATCATCGAGCCTCAACATCAGCGCTGAAACAGCGTACATCCAGACTTCATGTTAATTTAGTTTTTTTTAAATCAGTATTATTTGATTGCTTTTAGTTAGGCATTCTGTTACTTGAATCCAAAAAGCATCTAAACTGGTAGGTATCTCTTCTGGGGCTCTAGCAGGCATAGGTTCTTTCAGAAGGAGATACGAGGACAAGAAGGAAATTATTGACACTTCTCGTGTAGTTTTCCCTGTGGCAGGCATGATGTTAAGTACCATATACCTATCTTTCCAGCTATCCCATCTTTTACCTAAGAACTAAAGATATCCTTACCTCTAAGGTGAAAACAATATTGTCCTCACTTTATAGATTAGAAAATGGAGCATCAGAGAGGGTAAGTACATTGCCCAATATCATTAAGTGCAGTGCCAGTGACAATGCTAACCCAATGCAAATCCAAACACTTTCCCCTCTTTCATAAGTATTGCCATCCATAATGGCACATTACATACCGTGTATACTGAAATGGCTACTAGAGGGGAAGACAAACTGTACAAGACAGAAAATTTCACAAAGAAGGGAAAACTTGTCTGCACTTTCAATAAGAGGTGGAATTTAGAGAATAAAAGCAAAGTAGGAAGGACATTTTAAAAGGAAAGAACATGGAAGGCTGTATGAGAAGGCAATGCTGGTTAGACTGATGAGGGTTAGGTAGGATGGGGTCATATATTAAAGTGTTGTAAGAGCCAGCTTAAATTTAAAGCTTACATTCAATATAATGAAATTGGTACTAGGGAACCCTGGAAGGTTTCTGAGCAGAGCAGAAAAGCAATATATTGACAGTAGTGTTTGACAGACTTTTAAGGTGGCATTAACACCAGTAATATAGATATTGGAATATTCCAAAATAAAGAGAACATAACCTGGTTTTCTTTTAACCAAGGATATGTCTTATTGTCTAAAGAAAGTGGTGAAATGGAACGGAAGATTTGTTAGAGAATCCATTTAAAGGACTTGTTGGCCTGGCTCTGATGTCTTATGCCTATAATCCTAACACTTTGGGGTGCAAAGGTTGAGGACTGCTTGAAACCAGGATTTCAAGACCAACCTGAGCAACACGGTGAGATCCCATATATTAGTTCATTTTCATACTGCTATAAAGAACTGCCCAAGACTGGGTAATTTATAAAGGAAAGATGTTTAATTGACTCATGGATCAGTACGGCTGGAGAGGTCTCAGGAAACTTACAATTATGGCAGAAGGCAAAGGGGAAGCAAGGAAACTTCTTCACAAGGCAGCAGGAAGGAGAAGTGCCAAGTGAAAGGGGAAGAGTCCCTTATAAAACCATCAGATACCATGAGAACCCACTCACTATTATGAGAACAGCATGGGGAAACTGCCCCCCATGTTTCAACCACCTCCACCTGGTCTCTCCCTTGACATGTGGGGATTATGGGGATTACAATTCAAGATGAGATTTGGGTGGAGACACAAAGCCTAACCATATCATTCTGTCCCTGGCTCCTCCTAAATCTCATGTCCTTTTCACATTTCAAAACTAATCATGCTTTCCCAACAGTCCCCCAAAGTCTTAATTCATTCCAGCATTTAACCCAAAAGTCCAAGTTCAAAGTCTCATCTGAGACAAGGCAAGTCTTGCCTATGAGCCTGTAAAATCAAAAGCAAGTTAGTTACTTCCTAGATAAAATGGGAGTACAAGCATTGAGTGAATACATTAATTCCAAATGGGAGAAATCAGCCAAAATGAAGATGCAGCAGACCCCATGCAAGTCTGAAGTCTGCAGTGCAGTCAAATCTTAAGCTCTGAAGTGATCTCGTTTGACTCCATGTCTCATATCTAGATCATGCTGATGCAAGAGATGGGTTCCCATGGCCTTGGGCAGCTCCACCCCTATGGCTTTGCAGGGTACAACCCCTCTCCTGGCTGCTTACACAGGCTGACATTGACTGTCTTTTCCAGGAATACAGTGCAAACTGTTGATGGATCTACCATTCTATGGTCTGGAGGACAGTGGCTCTCTTCTCACACCTCTACTAGGAAGTGCCCGAGTAGGGATTATGTAGGGGCTTCAACCCCACATTTCTCTTCTGCACTGCCCTGGCAGAGGTTCTCCATGACAGCTCCACCCCTGCAGCAAACTTCTTCCTGGGCATGCAGGCATTTCCATACATCCTTTGAAATCTAGGCAGAGGTTCCCAAACCTCAGTTCTCAATTTCTGTGCACCCACAGGCTCAACACCATGTGGAAGCTGCCAAAGCTTGGGGCTTGCACTCTCTGAAGTAATAGTCTGAACTCTATGTTATCCCCTTTTAGCCATGGCTGGTACACAGGGCACCAAATCCCAAGACTGCACAAAGCAGCAAGGCCCTGGGCCCAGTCCACAAAACCATTTTTTCCTCCTAGGCCTCCAGGCCTGTAGTGGGAGGTGCTGCTGTGAAGTTCTCTGACATGCCCTGGAGATGTCTCCCCCACTATCTTGGCAATTAACATTTGGCTCCTTTTTACTTATGCAAATTTCTGCAGCTGGCTTAAATTTCTCTTCAGAAAATGGGTTTTTCTTTTCTATCGCATCATGAGGTTACACATTTTCCAAACTTTTACACTCCACTTTCCTTTTAAACATAAATTCCAATTCTAAACCATCTCTTTATGAATGCGTAAAACTGAATGCTTTTAGGAGCATCCAAGTCAACTCTTAAACACATTGCTGCTGAGAAATTTCTTCCACCAGATACCCTAAATCATCTCCTTCAAGATCAAAGTTCCACAGATCTCTAGGGCAGGGGCAAAATGCTGCCAGTCTCTTCACTAAAGTATAGTAATAGTCACCTTTATTCCATTTCCCAACAAGTTCCTCATCTCCATCTGAGACCACTTCAACCTGGACTTCATTGTCCATATTGTTATCAGCATTTTGGTCAAAGACATTCAACAAGTCTCTAGGAAGTTCCAAACTTTCCCACATTTTCCTGTCTTCTTCTGAGCCTTCCAAACTGTTCCAACCTCTGCCTGTTACCCAGTTCCAAAGTTGCTTCCACATTTTTGGGTATCTTTATAGCAGCACCCCATTCTCTGCAGTACCAACTTGCTGTATTAGTCCATTTTCATACTGCTATAAAGAACTGCCTAAGACTGGATAATTTATAAAGCAAAGAGGTCTAATTGACTCACAGTCGTACAGTTCAGCATGGCTGGAGAGGCCTCAGGAAACTTACAATCATGGTAGAAGGTGAATGTGAGGCAAGGCACCTTCTTCACAAGGTAGCAGGAGGAAGTGCCAAGTGAAGGTGGAAGAATCCCTTATAAGATTATCAGATCTTATGAGAACTCACTATCATGAGAACGTCATGGGGGAAACTGTCCCCTATGATTCAATTACCTCCACCTGGTCTCTCCCTTGACATGTGGGGATTATGGGGATTACAATTCAAGATGTGATTTGGGTGAGGACACAAAGCCTAACCATATCAGACGCCATCTCTACAAAAAATGCAAAAACAAAATTAACTGGACATGGTGGCATGCACCCATAGGTCCTATCTACTTGGGAGTCTGAGGTGGGAGGATCCCTTGAGCCCAGGAATTTGAGACTGTAGTGAGCTATGACAACATCACTGTACTCCAGCCCAGGTGATAGAACAAGACCCATCTCTTAAAAACAAAGCGAAACAAAACAAAACTTGTTGACTGACTAGATATGGGAAATAACAAAAACGTTTCCCTCAACCTCCTTCCTTTTTTTTTTTTTAAGTATGCATATTATCTCTTTGTCTGATCTTTCTTTATTCCGTGATTTTCCTTTGACTGTATTCTCTTCTTTAGTCCTTTCACTTCCTCGTACTCGCTCATGCTGGCTGAAATGCTAGCTGCAGGTACACAAAGTTTTTGCCAAAGGGGTTTTGAAATTGTGGACGTTTTTTTATTTTCGGTCAATTCCACATATGACACAGAAAAAAAATCCTTCATGGGAAAAAATAAACATTTCAGTTTCTCCTTTTTATGGTGATCAGAGATTAATTTAGTTTTGCATTAATCAAGTTGTTGTCAGAACCTTTCCTGCTAATCCGTAAATGCTGGCCCTGTCAATGTTGTATTTACTCACCTGATGTCTCGCCTCTTTTCTCTATAGATATTCTCATTCTAAATTAAGAGAATCAGGGCAAGAAGAGAACTTTAACAGTTGTTAGACCACAACACAATGTTGCCCTCAGCAAAGTGCTTTGAGATTGTCACATTGCCTAAAAAATGCAATGCTTAGGAAAGCTCTTTAGAAATCACACCTAACAGTTCTCCTTCTCTTTGGCAATTCCTTGAACTCCTAAAAAAAAAAAGTATTTGAAAGTACAGGGCTAACTGATTTAAGTAACAGCTCTCACCTGATTTTTTAGGAAGAGGCCCAGCAAAGTTGATGGGTTCCAAGACATTGAAAAGTTTAGTGGTTGATGTTTACATCAGAAATTTACCTTTCCTCCGATTCATGGCTTAAATTGCTCCAGGTTAGGGAAAGAAATTCTTGGAAATTAATGTAACTCTAGTTCATTATACTGGACTGGAACTTCAAAGAGGCACCAATACCACTGCACCTTTGCCTGAGGGACTGAGGAGGAAAATAAGAAGGAAGCTGGCTGGCTGTGGTGGCTCACACCTGTAATCCCAGCACTTTGGGAGGCCAAGGTGGGTGGATCCCCTGAGGTCAAGGGTTCGAGACCAGCCTGACCAATATGGTGAAACCCTGTCTCTCCTACTAAAATTACAAAAATTAGCCAGGCGTGGTGACACGCGTCTGTAGTACCAACTACTCAGGAGGCTGAGGCAGGAGAATTGCTTGAACCCAGGAGGTGGAGGTTGCAGTGAGCCGAGATCATGCCACTGCACTCCAGCCTGGGTGACAGAGCCAGACTCCGTCTCAAAAAAAAAAAAAAAAAGGAAGCCAGTTTCCCACAAAACAATATGAAAAGACAAGGAACTCAAAGGAAAAGTGGCCAGAGGCTGTAAACAGGGCATTCAATGATGAGGAACCTGAACAGTCAACAAATAGTAGAAAAAAATTTAATTCCATGAGCAATCAGGGAAATACAAAGTAAAATGAAAATGAGATGCCATTTCTTGACCATCAGGTTGGCAAATTAAAGAGTGGTGATGTCAATATTGGAAAGTGGATAGATAAATGAAGACTAACTCAGAGATGGTGGAGTGTAAATGGGTATACATCGGTATAACACTTTAAAAGGCAAATTCGTGACATCTGTTAACAATTTGAGATGTGCATATCTATGACCTGGCAGATATACTTCTTGGTGTTCACCCCAGAAAAAAAAAAATACTCACGTGGCTACTATGAGACAGTTTCATTGGATATTATTTATAACCATGACAAAGTACAAATGACCTAAATGTCAATTGACCAGGGAATGACTAATAACTGTGGCATATCCATCTTATGTAAAATTATGCCAAAGTTAAAAGGAATTAGGTAGATCTGTATGCTGACATTAGAAATTCCTGAGTAAGTGGGTATGGTTTACAAGCGATTAAAACAAGAGATTTAATACATAACTTTGTCCCACTATATTAGCCCTTTCTTCCTCCATGTAGTTTGCTAATATAGCATAATGGTTGAGAACTCAGACTTTAAACTCTGACTGGGTTTAAATTCAGCTCTGATACTTACCAACTATCATCTCAGGCAAGCTATACCCCCATAGTCCCAGCTACTCAGAGGCTGATGTGGGAAGATCAGTTGAGCCCATGAGTTCCAGGCCAGCCTGGGCAACATAGCAAGACTCCATTTCTAAAAAAGAAAAATATATATCTACCTATTAATGTAGATATTTCTGAGTCACATTGTTAGAGGAAAAAAATCAAGTTATATATATTTTAATAGCATTTTTGTTCAAGAACATATACCCCAAAATAATATATATTCTCTCTATATACCCTTTACATATAAACATATAGTGTAAGCATATATTTTCTGTAAGTATATATATAACTTATTATTATATGAATATAATTTATCTATTACAAGTATAATAAAAATACCACATATTTCATGTATCAATATGTTCTATAAGTTCAAACACCAAATTTTCTATATAAGTGTTAAAAGGAAACACCTAGAAAAATATGTGAAAGGATTTTCACCAAACTACCAATCTTTGGGGATGGATCTGGGATGTAGAGCTGGTGGTCAAAAGGTAACTTAAGCCTACCTTAATGTTTTTAATTTTTTAAAAAAAAGGGACACATATTCTGTATTACTTGTATTGTCGAAAAGGGATAGGAAACAAAAAATTGACATAGAAAGAATAAAACTATGGAAATGGAGGTGAGAGTGATTCGGGATGAGGAAAGGAAAAAGAGTGAGTTCTACCAGCTTTTTCTCTCTGCTTCCTCCACAAGTGTTCAACAGCTTCTACCTCTCTGATTTGCAAGGGTTTAGTCAGTAGTGATGCCTCTTGATGCAGAAAAAGCAATTTCTAAGCAACTGGGAGGAGTATGTACGTGAGTAGGGAGTCAGCGGCGTAGAGATAAGATTGATTCCAACATTTGAAAAAAGTTCTGAAAGATTTGTTAAGCAAAATTCAGAAGGACATGTGGAAATTTTATTTTTATTAAGCAGATAGGCTCCTCAAGGGCCAATTGTTTTGGAGCAATTCATTAGTGTAGGTTGATGTCCTATCTGTTCAGGCTGCTATAATAAAAGCAACACTCCACAAAACACTAGCACACGAACATGATTCATCCAAGTTTGTTGCTACTTTATAACAAGGATCGCCTTTCCTCTAGTTTCCAATAACATGTTCCTCATATCAGAATGGCCTTTACTGTCCATATTTCTACCAAGTCTGTTCACAACTACTTAGATACTCTCTAAGAAGAGTCAAGCTTTCTCTACAGCTCTCCTTTTCTCCTTCTGAGCCCTCATCAGAATCACCCTTTATGGCCTGGTCTGTTCACAGCAATGTAGGATTTTTCTAGGATACATGTCAAAACTCTTCCAGCCTCTACCCATTACCTGGTTCCAAAGCTGATTCCATAGTTTCGGGCATTTATGATAGCAGCACCCCTCTCCCAGTACCACCTTTCTTAATCTGTTCAGGTTCTTACAATAAAAATATCTTAAACTGGGTAGCTTATAAACAACAGAAATTTGTATCTCACAGTTCTGGAGACAGGTAAGTCCAAGATCAGGGTGTCAGCATGGTGAGGTTCTGGTGAGGACCCTTTTCTGGGGTACAGGCTGCCAACTTCTTGCTGCATTCTTACATGGCAGAAGGAGTGACTAAGCTCCCTCAGTCCTCTTTTATAAAAAAGGGCATCAATCCCATTTATGAAAGCTCTGCCCTCATGACCTAATCATCTCTCAAAGGCTCCACTTCCTAATACCATCACTTCAGGGACTAGGGTTTCATCATATGAATAGGTGAGGGGTTGGGTGGGGCAAACATTCAGATCATAGTGTTGTTTGGGGTTTAGATTTGGGGTTTTGCTTCTTTGTTTAGCTACTCTCATAGGAACAAGAGATTTAATACATAACTTTGTCCCACTATATTAGCCCTTTCTTCCTCCATGTAGTTTGCTAATATAGCATAATGGTTGATAACTCAGACTTTAAACTCTGACTGGGTTTAAATTCAGCTCTGATACTTACCAACTATCATCTCAGGCAAGTTATACAACCTCTGGGCACCTCTGCTTCCTTCTCTGTAAAATTGGGATAATAATAGCACCTACTATTGTTATGAGGATTAGATGAACTACTAGTAGAAGTAAAATAATTAGAATAATGCCTGGTACATAGTATGTACCATATTAGTGTCAATATTATTACTTTTAACAAGTCAATCATTTTTCAGTTAAATATTTAGGCAAGTAACATGAGGCCATCGGGAAGATTATGTCAGTTTGCTTCAGACCAACCCCAAAATTCAGACAACCTGCTTAGGAGGTTTAAGTTTTGAATGAATAAACTATTATTGCAGGTACTAGAGTTAAAGGTGAAAAAGCAGGTCTTAAGCAACATCGCTCAGTTGATAGATGTCTCTGCAAGTATGCACAAGTGTACATGAGATGTGTGTTGCTATGCTGGACCACATGAATACAGGCCCAATAAAAGATGAGGCACCATACCTTGAGACTTAAATGGAATTGGTTTAAACATCTGCTTACATGCAATGGGAATAGCACATATTTCTTTCTATCTTGCTGGGAATACTGAGCTTATGATTTTTGCTTTTCCAGGTCACTTTTGGCTATAAGCTACTGTTCCTGCTGAATTATTTCATCTATGTGTCATCTTGCTGTGGATCAGCATGCTGTCCCTATCCCATGTTGCAATGGAGAGTGTCCTTGATACTCCTCGCAAAACACCACTGACATAAGGCATTTGTTGTGTGTACTGGAAGCTTACTAAAGATTGGACACAATCACAGGACATTATGCTACATAATCACAGCAAAGAGTCATCAATCTTTTAACTGTTAACCTTCTTTTTAAAAGCAGTTTGGCTGACCTCACTCATCACATAATGTAGTCCAGAAGCTTTGTTGCAAGTGATAGTCACAGAAGTTTTGGCTGGTTTAAGCAGGAAAAGAACTTATTAAAATTTATTGGGTAACTAGCTTACAGAATCTCAAAATGAACCAAAGAGCCAGGCTATCTCCAGGAATGACACACAAAATCATGCTACAGAACTTGTCCAGTGAAGAAACCTCAGCTGGCACTGAGTACACCGTGGCTTGCACAACTGACAGTAGCAGCCATTGCAGCTCTAGCTGATACCATGGCTGCTGCTGCTGTTGATACTCTTCTCCAGAAAGTATTCTCTGCAGTCCCTTCTTTATGGCATCATTATTAGTCCCCTATTCAAAATTTAGGATGGATGCATCTCATTTGATGTTGTGTAGGTCACCTGCCCAAGCTGTAGCTGCAAGAAAGGCTGAGAAAGTAGGCTCTTAATTTGTAAGGTGAAGGATACTCAAATCCAGGGAGGCAAGTTGTTTATGACAAGTGCTTTCTATGGCAATGTTTCTTCACCTTCAATGTGCACATGAGCCATTTGGGGATCTGTTAAAATGCAGATTCTGATTCAGTAGGTTTGGGGTGGGGCGTGAGAATCTACAGCACCCATGTGATGTGAAGCTGCTGATCTGAGGATCACACTTAGAGTAGCAAGGCTCTATAGCACCGATTTTCAAATTTGGCTGCATATTGGAGTAACTAGAGAAAATTTATTTAAAAAAAAATACTGACTTATAAGCCTTGCCTTTAGCTGATTTAATTGGTTTGGGGTGAGGCATGGGCATATAAAGTTTTTAAAATTCCCCAGATGATTCTAATGTACTCAGACACGTTTCACTGCAGGCTCTAATTTCTTGTTACTTTGCAAGGTTATTTTTTATTTTATTTTTTTGAGACAGAGTCTCACTGTGTCACCCAGGCTGGAATGCAGTGGGGTAATCTTGGCTCACTACAACCTCCACCTCCCATGCTCAAATGATCCTCCCACCTCAGCTTCCCGAGGAGCGGGGACCACAGGTGCACACTGCCACATCCAGCTAACTTTTTGTATTTTTGGTAGAGATGGAGTTTCACCACATTGCCCAGGCTGGTCTCAAACTCCTGAACTCAGGCGATCCATCGGCCTCAGCCTCCCAAAGTGTGGGGATTACAGGTGTGAGCTAACATGCTGACCTGCAAGGTTATTTCTTTTCTCCAGCTTCCAGGACTTCCAATTTCCCTGCCTTGCTTGATTTCTCCCCTTGTAATGTGATTACTCTCATTTATTATGCAGAACAATTTGAAACTCTACTCTTTAGTCCCTTGGGCCTAACTTTGCATATCTAAAGCTCTATAGAGTTCTGCTAATCCAGTGTTTCCCAAAACTATGTTACCTGCTGCCCTGGGAGAATGTGATATGAAGTCATGCATAAACAAACATTGTTTTAAATTCTAATCGTTCTGTATTTATTTTAATGTCATTGTTAAAAAATGTAGCTAAAACAGTAAGTCTGATCTTGCAAATACTGTTGTTTAGCACAACAAGAAGTTAACTTTTAAAACAGGTAAATAATAATAGAGACTCAGGGCAGATATAACAAAAATCTTGAAAATGATTTGCAGAAGTGAAGTTCAAGTGTGCCTATATAAACGTAGCCTTCTTTCCAAAGCCGTAGGCTTTAGGAGCACAGAAGCACTGGCAGAGGTGTTCAAAGACACCAGCGTTCAAAGACACCTTCCACACAAAGGAAGCAATATAGAGATTTATTTCTGAACGGATCCGAACTATGTCACTAATCTTAACACACTGAAATGGATACAGTTTTGATCTTAAATTTCGTAAGATTTCAAGAAAACAGCACCAACCTTTGAAAAATTCATGATCTAAAGGAAAGTAAATTGTAAGAATCACTTATGAAATATAAAATACAAATAATGTTTAATCCCTTAACCAGCTAACCTTTAACAAGAAAACTGGTGAAACTGTTTAGAATTATTAAGAGCTAATACACAAATCCAGAAAGTCTTAAAACTCCTAAGCAGGAGAAATTTTTTAAAACTCCACATCTACTTACATCATTGTGAAAGTTCAGAACACCAAAGAAAAATTGGTCTTAAACAGCAAAAAGACTGACTACTGAGATTTCTCAGTAGCAATAGAAAATAGAGGATAACAGAGATATATGCTCAATATTCTGAGGGGAAAAAAAATACTTGTAAACCTAAAATTATATATTCAGTAGAATTATCATGAAACAACGGGGAAAAATCAAAATATTTCAGGTGGAAAAAAATCCAAGAATTTATCACATCACACTGTCGTTGAAGGAAATTCTAAAGAATTTGCTACAGGCACAAGGAAAATGATTCAGAAGCAAGATCTGTGATATGCAAATAAATGGTAAGCAAAATGTTGTTACATATGTAGGTGGGTCTAAAAAACGATGTCTAATTTATATGATGAAACCAGGACAGAACTAAAATAGTGAATAACTTATAAACTGAGAGAGGGGAGGGTGTGTAGAGCTAAGACATCCTAAAGGCCTTTGCATTATTCAAGAGGAGAGTAAAGCTATTTATTAGCTTCATATTTTAAGTTTACATTTTAAAATAGTAAAACAATCACTTAAAAATATAGAGTGCATTGGGTCATGCCTGTAATCCCAGCACCTTGGCAGGCCTAGGCGGGAGGATCACGAGATCAGGAGACTGAGAGCATCCTGGCTAACACGGTGAAACGCCGTCTCTACTAAAAATACAAAAGCAAAATTAGCCGGGCGCCTGTAGTCCCAGCTACTCAGGAGGCTGAGGCAGGAGAATGGCATGAACCCAGGAGGCAG
>NW_012114141.1:3588655-3590074 GCF_000951035.1 Colobus angolensis palliatus | reverse complement strand
AAAAAGGTCATAGCCACTTAGCCCTGTGTGTATAAATAAGGTGCTGGAGTGGTTCCCAAAGTTTTGTGATTGGCTCCACCACCTGGCCCACAGCTCATCCTGCTCTAGGCCCTTGCTCTGACTTTGAGAATGTTCTAGAATTCTCTAGGCAGGCCTAGTACCTTCCTGTAAGGCCTAGAAGGCGAATTCTGCCATTAAAATGTAAGATCCCTGAGCAAAGACATATTCTTTTATTCTGTTCACTCCTGCATCTGCAGTACCTGATAATCACAGGCACTCAGTAACTATTTCTTGAAAGAACAAACGTCCTGAATGTCAAAGTGGCATTGCCTCCCACTCAACCCCTTCTATCTCAAACTTGACGAAAGGAGTCCAAGTTTCTGGCCTGTTGATGCCTCTTTCCGTTTTCCAGACTTGCTTTGATTTATTTATGTAGGCATTTAAAAGGATTTTGGGGTAAGTGTAAAGTTAACAGTGATTGCGTTAATCCTGTGCCTTTGAGAAGCCATTTTGCAACTACAGCCTGGACATATTAGAGTCTCATTTCTGTAAACTATACCATATATTTCAGTATGCATACTTATTTCAAGGGTGTTTTGGGGGTGATGTGTGTGTCTCTAGCTCCCTGTGAGGGCGGCGCCTGCCTGGGACTGAGGCACGGGACCTGCGCGCTGCGTACCCTGCGTACCCTACGCACCCGCCGCGTGGGCGCCGTCGTCCCCCGCAGCCCCCCCACGCAGGGGGCGGGGGCACTGCCACCCATTGGCTGAGGCCGATACCACGCGCCCCGATACCCGGCGCAGGAGCCACCTCCTCAAGCCCGGCGGGCCACGCCTCAGTCCGCCTGCGCTCCTTAGGCTGACGGTCCACCTTTCGGGGCTCCTCCGCCTTGTCACCCGCCCTTGGTTCTCCTTTTCCTTTCGCCTTTGGCTCCTTTGACCACTCGAAGCCGTGCAGCGGGTTCCAGCGGACCTCACAACAGCCCCAGAAGTGGTGCGCCAAGCACAGCCTCTGCTCCTCCTCGAGCCGGTCGGGAACTGCTGCCAGCCGCCATCATGGTGAGTTGAGGGAGAGGCCCGAGGGGCAAGGCCGGCAGAGTCCTCACTGGTGGGTGAAACCTGGCTCTGTGGGGACGGAAAGTGAAGTCCCCCTCGGCTTTCCTGTTTGGGGGGCACCTGCCTGGACGCACCACGAACCATGGCCCACAGGATAGGGGGAGGCGGCCTGGCAGTGGCGGGGCCTACACAAAGAGGCCGGCGCGGGACGCCAAGGGTGGCATGGTGGGGGTGGGCCCCGAGGACGCGCTGCCTCGCTGGTCACGTGCAAGGGCCGTGGCCTTCTTGAGACACCCATTTCCCGCCCCGGATTCTCTGCTGGCGGAGGTTTGGGGTGCGGGTTCCCCACCCTCACCCCCTACCG
>NW_012114141.1:3574479-3587200 GCF_000951035.1 Colobus angolensis palliatus | reverse complement strand
AAAAAAAAAAAAAAAAAAAAAATGCTATGAATATCCTTGTGTAAATATCTTGGCACGCTTGTATTATTAATTCCTTGAGGTGAATTGCTGTAAGTGGAATTGCTGGGTGAAAGCGTTTTGCCCCTTTGGTAACAATTTTAAGTTACTCCCCTCTTTAGTATCGTGATGAGTATTCCTGCCTATCAAACTGTGATACATCTTTTCCAAGCTGCTCTTGGTAAAGCATGTATCAGTATTTTCCCATTGATGGTGTGGACAGTGATCTCTTTTTCACACCCTTCCCAATGAAAGTTATTGGGATTTTTTTAAATCGTCAACCTAAGAGCTGGAAAATATTTTACTATGTTGATGTGCACTTTTTGAAATCATCGATGAAGTTGATCATTAGCTTTTTAAATTTCCTTTTTAATTTTTTTATTCATAAAAACTGTATTAATGTTCACCTTTGTCATACGTAGTGGAAAAAATATGTAGTATTAATAAGGAGGTGCCCTTACTCCTAATTTCAGTGGAGATGACTCAAGTATTTCACTTTAAGCTTAATGATAGGGCAAAATTAGATTGATAGAAAATAAGATACCTCTATTTCTGTTTTACTTGGATTTTTAAATAATTTAAAAATGAATGCTGTATTTTATCAAATGCTTTTTCAATGGCGAATTAAAGTAACAATATCCTATGAAGTATTCTTGCATTCCCAGTGTAAACTATATATATACTGCTGGAATTTTGCATTTGTGCTGAGGGCAGGGATGGCTCATCTTGATGAGACTTTGTTACTTATATGCTGTTAGCTTTGTAAAATGCGTTGAGAAATATTTTTTTCGTCTTTGAAAATTGAAGAAAAGTGTTTAAATTTCTTAATCTCTTCTTCTGTCTTCTATCTTTGTTTCCGGTGTCTGGTGTGTGCACCTCTCTCTGACACACACACATACACCTAAGTTATCTATTTCTTTACAAGTTGAAAGAATTCCCAGGGAAACTGAGCCAGGTATCATTGGGTGTTCTTTGTCAAGATTGTTTTGTAAACATTTAAATTTCTCTACAAGTTTGTCATGTCGTTGATTTCCAAATTTATTCCAATAGAGTTTATGCATAGCATTGTTTTATAATCTGTGGTCATAACCCATTTCTCAGGTCTCATGTATCTTTTTGCTTTCTTGCTTTTTCTTGCTTAGTTTTGCCAGGATTGTTTATTGCTTGAATTTCATCCTCCCCACCTCCAGCTCCCCAAGACTCTACTCTTGGATTTACTTAAAAGTTTTGATTCTGATTTTCATGTCATATTTTCTTAATTTTAGCATTCTCTTTATTCTCTTCTTTCTATTGGTGTGAATGTAACTTTGATAACTACAAATTATAGCCTTTTCCTGGTCAGTTTATGTAAATCTCAATTTGCTTACATGTTCACATAGTAATTGAATTAGATAATACTCTCAAAGAAGCTGACATCCCAGGAGTTTAAATAATTTTTTCCAGCTTTTAGCTGTCTTTGTCACTTGGTTGTCCAAATGTAACAAGGAATATGTTTGCTATAAATAACAAGGACAGTTGTGTACATGATGGTCTTGAAGCTCACCCCTGTTTACTGTTCCAGCATTTCTCATTTCAGAATTCACCAACTCACTTGAAGGTATGATTAAGAAAATTACTTCTTTAATGCAGTTTGTTTTCAGGATGCTATTGACAGTTACGATGGTACTTTCTTTAAAATTAAGCTTTTGCTTATCCTAAGCATTCATTTATATTTTTGGCCATAGTTTCACCAAACGTTATCTGTTGATTGTGGATTTTTATATATACACTTTAATTATGTGTAAATACAGTAGGAATTTAACAATCCCTGCTAATCAAGCCATGGTAAAAATCAAGTACATTGCTTACTTTGTTAGCTTTGAGCGCCACCTGCTGGCTGAGGACTAGGACATAATGTTGTCTCCTTAATGTAAGATGTTATTACACTGTTAAAATAATTCAATGAATTTTATATTTACGATTCCAGTTAAGCAGGCAGCCAGTTTGTAAGATACAAGCCAAGTCAGACTTCCTATAATGTCAAATGCCTCTTTTCCTCTTTACCAAACTACTGTCGTCTCCAAGTACCCGTTTTACTCTTGTATCGAGTATGAGAATTAGAAGAGACCAGAGATCTTTTCCAAGCATTCATTTTCAAGCAAGGAAACTGAGGTCCTGAAAAGACTTACTTTACTGAACAATGGAAATCAGATCCTTCCCAAACAATAATTTTCCTCCTCAATTCTTGTGGCACTGTCACAGGGTTTCTTAACCACACCCTATTCAAATTTTGGACCAAATAATTCGTTGTTGTAGGAAGCTGTCTTTGCATTGTAGGATGTGCAGTAGTATCCCTGGCCTTCAGCCCGTCAGATGCCAGGAATACACCTCAGGTGTAACAGCCAGTCTCTCAACATTGTTAAATGCCCCTGGGGCTCAAAAATCTTCCCCAGTTGAGAATCAGTGCATTATCATAACTTCTTATAATCTGTTTTCTGCCAGATGTTATACTTCTAAATTAAAATACATCCAAACACTATGGTGCAGAGACAATACTATATATATAGCTTGTTTATCAAAGAGAAATATATTCAAAGTTCATCCACAAATCAAGGGGGAATTGAAAAGGAGAAAAGAAACTACAAGAATTTCAGAATTTATTTTGTTTTGTTTTACTCTGTTTGTCTGAATGAACTGAGAAAGGATTGGTGAATTGTCTATAGGGAGGGGAAATCTCATCAAGTTCCTTATAGTTCAAGATATGCAGCTTAATGTCATTTAGAAAAACGATAACATAAGACATTTTTAGAAAGGAAAAACTTTAGAAATAGTTTTTAAATTTTTCTTCCCCATCATTGTCATGAAACACCACTATTAAAGGAAAGAATTGGGAATTATTTAGTTACAAACCCAAAATAGCAAGTGTAAGCGCAAATAGAGAAAAGCAATAAACTCAGCTTTAATTGATTTGACAACTTAGATTTCATCTCTAGTAAAGCTGTGTAGAATCAGTAACTTCTGTCATCTAATTAACAAAGCAGGAAGTCTACTTTCTTACTAATTCCTATAAAATTACCGTGCCTTTCAAACAGATATACAGTTGCTCTCTTTTGTCTTTTGTTTTCTTTCAAACAGGTATGTGTGGAATAGCTTTCTCTTTTGCAGCCTTTTGTAGTTACCTTTTGTAGTCAACGGGCACTTCACCAATGATTTTTAAATTAATGATGTCTCATAGTTTCCTGATGTTTCAATTAGTTCTTAATTAAAAGTATCTTCAAAATAAGTCAGCTAAAATAGTAAAGCCAAAAAAGAAACTTGAAAAAAAATCTACTGAAAATAAATTCGAATAACAGGATACTAACTTACATTGGCATACCACTTTATACTTTACGAAATGAATTCACAAATGATATCTCATTTCATTCTGAAAGCAATTGGCCAGAGATACACAGCTGGCAAGTAAGTGACCTATAACCACTTACCTGTAAGGGACATAAACCTAGTCCTCCTGACTAAATTAATTTTTGTTCCACTATGCTATATTGCTTCTCCGACATATATATTACTTACAAATTCTACTTGAGAAAATTTTACATTAGCCTTAGAGTCTACAGCAGAAAGAATAAAGACAGTTCTGATCAAAATCCAGAAAAATAATGAGTTATATGTGTGTGTTTCTTTATCTGAAAATAAAGATGGTATCATTTATATCTGCCTACTGTGAAAATTAGAATTATCAGTGGGACTGATTTGGTGTTACTCAGGAAGAAAAATGTTATTTCAAAAGATACTTTGAACACCCTAGCATTAGGGATGAGGATTATAACCCGTTTTTTTGGAGGAACTATGACGTGAGCAAATAATGTCTCCATGATCCATTTCTAAAGTGAAGCAGGCATGCTAACACAGGGAGTGTTAAAATTGTAAAAATTCATGTTAATTTTGGTGAAAAAGGCAAAGCAAGACAAATTGGTTTAAAACTTTGAGGCTTATTTTCTTTTTGCTGTGGCTTTTTGGAGTTTTTTTTTTAAGATTTGTCATCCTTTTTATTAGTGTACTCAGTAAAATGAAAAGTTGTTTATGAATGTAGAACAGGATGATTTTAATGTTAATTTTTACAAATCTGAACTTTCTGATTTTGGGGGTTTTTAAAACTAATTCACATAGTATTTTCACAAATACTAAGTATTCTTCCATAGCATTATACAAGACTTGGTAATGAGCAATACTGGGTTTAAGAAAGTACTGTATCCTGGTTGGGTGCGGTGGCTCATGCCTGTAATCCCAGCATTTCGGGAGGCCAAGTCGGGTGGATCACCTGAGGTCGTGAGTTGGAGACCAGCCTGGCCAACATGGAGAAACCCCATCTCTACTAAAGATAGGAAATTAGCCAGGTGTGTTGTCAGGCGCCGGTAATCCCAGCTACTCAGGAGGCTGAGGCAAGAGAATCACTTGAACCCGGGAGATGGAGGTTGCAGTGAGCCGAGATCACGCCATTGCATTCCAGGCTGGGTGACAAGGGTGAGACTCTGTCTCAAAAAAAAGAAAGTACTATATCCTTTTGTTAAAATTCCATGCTGATCTACTCTGATGAGTTTAAATCCTGAGCCTGAACTAACTTACAATGAAAGTAATTTATATAAAATACTTTATACTTAGAAAACAAAAGTTGTATTTCCCATTATGTATGGGTTTTTCCTGTATATCTAATTATGATGTCTGCTTTCCAAATTACAGTCTGCTGCAAATCCTGAAACTCCAAACTCAACCATCTCCAGAGAAGCCAGCACCCAGTCCTCATCAGCTGCAACCAGCCAAGGCTATGTTTTACCAGAAGGCAAAATCATGCCAAACACTGTTTTTGTTGGAGGAATTGATGTTAGGGTATTGTATTCATACCTCATTTTTACATTACAATACGTTATGAATAATGGGATTTGGGCCCTGTTACAAACTTAAGGTTTTTTTGTACTTCATGGAGGTTTAGAATTGGTTTTATGTTTGTCCCATAGGTACTAAAAATATCTTTGACAAAGAGCCACTGGTCATTTGGGGACAAAAGGGGGAGAAATTTTCACATCATCAAACCTTCTTTTAATAAAATTGAAATTTTTGAATGAATTTTTACTCTTCAAGTTCAATTCTTTTCCATAGATGGATGAAACTGAGATTAGAAGCTTCTTTGCTAGATACGGTTCAGTGAAAGAAGTGAAGATAATCACTGATCGAACTGGTGTGTCCAAAGGGTGAGTAGTTTTATCAAAAATATCTGAACTCTAGCCACGTATAGAGTATCAGAGAAGACTTCAAAACTGGTATTCTGATGCTTACATAAATGAAATTTGTTGCTGTGTTAATTTCTTTCATGTAGAGGATAAAAGTTTATTGCCAGCTCTTTAATAATTTTTCTAATGTTTGTTTTTTAATACCTTCAATCTTCATTTCATACAAATGAATGAATCAGTTTTCTCAAAGAGTTGTTTTCTTCATACATTGCACGGTATCTTAAATTTTAACCACCTTGTCTTAGATAGTAAGTAAAATTCAGGTTCACAGATATGAATTACTTGGCAATCAATAAAGTTTTCACACTAATCTTAGCACATTTTGACATAGTTCAGATTAAGAAAAAGCAGTATTTGTAGAGGATCTATCATGTACATCTTAAATACCGTAGTGTATTATTCATCTTTTAGTTATCACTTCTGTGTATTGTAGAAGTTCTGAACCATGTACTGTATGATGGTGATTTTATACTTCATTTATCTGCCTTTATAGCTATGGATTTGTTTCATTTTTTAATGACGTGGATGTGCAGAAGATAGTAGAAGTAAGTAATCTAATAGAAAAATCTCGTTTGTTTTATTGGTACAGTGTTTAGTGTTGAGTGATATACTCAGTCTTGTATAAAATTTGGAAGAAGATACACTTTATGTTTAAAATCCAAACTTGGAGGAATCTCACATGATGTGTTAGAACCTGTTTATTTTTGACTGGGCACCTAGCTTCATGAACTACAGACAGGAAGGGTTGGAGACAGGGCAGGGTGATAAAAAGGTTTTGATCAACTTTCACTTGATGCCTCTTGGCACTGATAGAGAAGTAAGGGAGGTAGTTTCATGATGACAAATTTTAATTTGGTGTGTAGTTATCACTGATCTTCTATGACAATAAGAACTTTAGAAGATTTTAGGTGTTCACCCAAGTCTTGGAAGTAAAGACTTGAAAATTGATTCTAGTTTTGTTACTGTTTTATTTTCAGTCACAGATAAATTTCCATGGTAAAAAGCTGAAGCTGGGCCCTGCAATCAGGAAACAAAATTTATGTGAGTACAAAGAGAAATTGTTCTTGTTGACACATGTAGCTTTTCTAAGAACTAAAAATAGGCTTTTTATTTTTGCTTTTTAAAAAGGTGCTTATCATGTGCAGCCACGTCCTTTGGTTTTTAATCATCCTCCTCCACCACAGTTTCAGAATGTCTGGACTAATCCAAACACTGAAACTTACATGCAGCCCCCAACCACAATGAATCCTATAACTCAGTATGTTCAGGTAAGAATTGCTTACGTTCCTATTCTCTTGTTTATTGTAGTCATTGTGCCCTCTGGAATTATACCCAGTTTCATGTAAGTGGTAGTAGCATCCCTGTTTGAATACTTTGAGTAATGGGAAATTTATTTTGTTAGAAATTTCTTAGTGTTGTTCTTGATATGAGCTAAAGATCTGCTGTATACTTTGTCTTTATCTTAGAAATGACCTCTGTAAACACATGAAGAAATCTCTTCCTTTTTCCCCCCATGTAGCTAGTTCCTGAAGTATTTGAAAGCAGCTCTCGTTATGTGTCTGTCTACTTTATTCTTCTCTAAGGTTAGCAAATCAGCTAGCTATTCTTTTATCTGCAGTGATTTCCAGATGCCACCTCATATAAATTGCTGACTTCTGGATATATTCTGGTTCTGGAATGGGTAGATTTCTGATGTGTTTTACTATATAAATCCTGTGAGTTTCTGGCATATAATTTCTCTGATCCTGGTTACTTTGATATTTAAAGTAGGATTTGACATGCTATCACTTATTGATGATAAATAACATTTATTTTCTTCTTAGTTCATGTTACTTGTGTCTTAGTTTAAAAGACATTTTCTTTGCTGGAAAATAATAGTGAAATAGTTCTTCAGTGTCTCTTATTCGTTGACATTTTCCATGTACTTGAAATGTGTAGGGTATACCTTTTCTTCTTTCTCCTTCTGTGAACAATGGCTAGAAAAAAAAAGCCCTATTTGTTTCTAACATTTACTGTGAGCCATTACTGAATCTGGGTGTATTCATGTATGCTGCCACCTATATATTTTCAATCAATAGCTATTTATTGAAAAATATAAGACATTATACTGTCTCGTCCAGTTTTGGATTATATACAGCTCTTAGGTTTTTGAAATGAAGTACAGAAAAAGCCATAACATCTGTAGGAGGACTACATATTACCCTATAATATTGTCAAATACAAAACTGTCTAGAAGTATTTTGACAAAGAAATAGCAAATGTATTAATTTAACTTACATTGAAATCTGTCTTAATAGAGCCTTATCATCAGTGTAAGAAATAACATCTGGGTGGGATTATACACAGTATAAATAAGATAAACTTTGCCTGTTGAAATAGTCACTTCTTTTGTCATTTGTTCCCCCTCCCCACCCAAAGGGTAACACTTGACAGATAATACTTCTTTCTTCATAAAGTCAGTCAGTCATTTAGAATTCTGCATTGTTGTATATAGAAAAATAATATTTTAAAAGTTTTCGTATTTTTGTTATGTTGGGAATAATATTTCTTTCTAATTTTTAAAAAAGTTTTATCTTATTAATTCGTTCTTTCTGTAAACTTTATTTTCAGGCATATCCTACTTACCCAAATTCACCCGTTCAGGTCATCACTGGATATCAGTTGCCTGTATATAATTATCAGGTAATTTAAGAGGGAGTAAAATGATTTACTTTCAGATTTTATTGAGGCCTTTAACTTGTTTATACTGTCATTTTAAACTAGTGAAATGTACCTAAAATTTAAGAAAAAAATTAGTCTAGAATTAAGACCTCTGTATTATTTAGAAGTAATGGAATAATATTTTGGCAGGAATATACTTAGCAATAACTTTACAACAGTTTTATGAGATTCGGTGTACCCTTCTGTATTTCAGCATGTGTTTTTTCATTTTTGCTGTCAAATAGCTGAAACAGCCAGACTGACTTTCATCAATTTTTTAGGGAGATAGAGTGAAATAAATTATCCAATTCTTAGAGTACATAATTCAAATTCTATTTCTATTTTAGCTGGCTGCTTCACAATAATAGTTCTGTGAGTCTCTTTACATAGATATGACTGTATATATAACCCATAATCATATCTATGGTAATAAATTGAAGCAACTAATATCTCTGAGATTTCCACAATGCCAACTCCTGAAAATTGGGGAAAAGGTGAGTTTTTACATATAGAAGTAACAACAAGAACATCAGGGATTAGAATCATAAAGTACTTCTTTTTTCGATTCTGTTTCCTATAACAACAAAGGAGCCAGCATGAAAAGTACTTCAATATTGTTTTCTCATGTGTTTTTGAAAATGTGTAGGAATATTTGAATAATTTTGATTTCCTTTTTTTTTTTAAGATGCCGCCACAGTGGCCTGTTGGGGAGCAAAGGAGCTATGTTGTACCTCCGGTAAAGTGAATTACCCAAACATATAATTCCTGTTCTTTATTTTTTTTGTGTTTATATTTCTTGATTTTTTCCCATGTCATATGTGCCTATATTTTTAAATAGTTCTTTATATTAATGTGTTACATTTTGTTACTTTCTTTTTAACCCAATTAGAAACTTCCATGGGAGCAACAGTGCCTTTTTCTCTCAGGTTTTTGTGTGCTTAAGCAATGACTGGTCTAGATAGTAAGTGTTCAGTTACTTGTTGATAGACTATGTAATTCAAGAAAGGCAGTATTAATGTGGATTTAGAATTAGCATGTGTCTGCCTAGAATCTGCTTCTGGCTTTACCAGCCATAAAAAAAATTGTTGAAGAGGAACAGAAATGTTTTGCTGTTAATTATTGTTAAATAAGAATAGGAATAAAACAAGAGTATTACATCTAAAACACCAAAGCTGCTGTCTTTCATCAGGATTGGAGATTTGAAGGATATAGTAAGTGTTAACAAACACTTCCTTACTACGTTAGTTTCTTAGAGTCCTTGTACTTCTGATTATCTTGATACCTAGAAGACATTTTAAAACAGAAGGCTGCCTTACTGTATTTCAACTGTTCATTTAAAACAAAGTTTCTGAAATAATGTAATTGAATTTCAACACAACCTACATTGAAACTTTGGATACCAGCTCACCTTTTTGAAGAATAAGTGGCTTTTAAACATATCTGTATATCTGTTTAATTACACTTTCATTATTTAAAATATAGGCTTATTCAGCTGTTAACTACCACTGTAATGAAGTTGATCCAGGAGCTGAAGTTGTGCCAAATGAATGCTCAGTTCATGAAGCTACTCCACCCTCTGGAAATGGCCCACAAAAGGCAAACATCTAATTTTGTTTATATATATTTCATATTTTTTTTTTCTAGTTTTAATAATGGTTTTTTGAGAAGTAAGCATTTTTGCCCGAATTTAAAGATGGGAGCCATAAATTATAGAGGTTAAATAATTACCTATTATTCAGCAGTTAAAGGTGGGTGAAATTTCAGATACCCCAAATTTTCAATGTATACATAAAGTTTCTGATTCAGCAGTCCTTTTCTATATTCCAGTTCCACTAATTTTTAAAAACCATACTTCAGTAAATGTTATGTTAATATGATTTGGCAGAATGTTATGGGAGGGTTTCCTCAAGAATTCTACTCTTCAAAAGGGGAATTAGTACGAATTATATGTACCTTTTCTTTTACAACAGTTTTGATATTTACTTAAACAGTGAAACACATTACTTGTGGCATTCTCTATATAACATTATATGTGGCAGTAGTTCCCAGCAGTGGTGAAGTTAGTAGTAATTATTCAAATACTGAATTAGGCAGGGTTGTTTCTTTATCAATAGAGCAAATCTCTATAGTAATACTTTCACTCTTGAATCATATATGTAAATGAGTGGGAGTGTAGAAGTAGTTGATGTGCTGGTAATATGTATAACACTGAAGAAGTCCCGTTGGAGTGTGAATTCCTTGATTTGATACTCGATTTTAAAATGCAAATAAATATTAAAATAGCTTATAGTATAATTGTCAGGTTTTGTCCTTAGTATTTTTTCTTGAAACATTGGAGTTCACTTAGGGATTTAACAAATTCAGCTTTTTACACCAGTATTCTGTCATTAAGGTTCTAAAATCTTTGTCAGAAAACTTGCATACTGAGTGATAACGTGGTAAGAATTATGAATCGCATTTTTGTGAATTCCTTTTTTTTCTTTTTTTTTTTTGCGAGACATGGTCTCGCTGTTTTTCCCAGGCTGGAGTGCAGTGGTGTGATCTTGGTTCACTGCAATTTCCACTTCCTGGGTTCAAGCAATTCTCCCTGCCTCAGCCTCCTGAGTAGTTGGGATTACAGGTGCCTGCCACCACGCCCAGCTAATTTTTGTATTTTTTTTTTAGTAGAGATGGGGTTTTGCCTTGTTAGGCTGATCTTGAACTCCTGACCTCAGGTGATTCTCCTGCGTTGGCCTCCCAAAGTGCTGGGATTACAGGCATGAGCCACCACTCCCAGCCTCTTTTAGCATTTTTGTACATCTTTATAAATAAAGTAATATGTTCATTAAACCATCAAAAAAAAAAAAACAAAACCCTTATTCAGAGTGAGTGAAAGAGAATCGTCTTTACATTACTGAAAACTTCTATGTTTCAGAAATCTGTGGACCGAAGCATACAAACGGTGGTATCTTGTCTATTCAATCCAGAGAACAGACTGAGAAACACTGTTGTTACCCAAGATGACTACTTCAAGGTATGAAGGGAACAGTATGCATAATTAAAAAGCACACTTGTTAGATTTAAAGTATCTGTCTTCCTTGTGGTATATGTATTTTGAGATTTCTTAAGAGCATTTAATTGAACTGTTGGCATTTAACTATAACACAGTAAACCAGAGTGGGTTTTACCTGGCAGTGTATTTTCTGCTGTCGAACCCTGATATAATGTAGTTACCTTTAGGGAAGAATCCTTCAGCAGAAATTTGTAATTGAAAGGGTTTACCAGAGAAGAGAGTTAGTTTACTGGCTTGACCAAATAGTAAAAGAAAATTTTAGATACAGAAAGCAGATCTTGGCTGGGTGCAGTGGCTCACGTCTGTAATCCCAGCACTTTTGGGGGCTGAAGTGGGTGAATTGCTTGAGCTCAGGAGTTCGAGACCACCCTGGGCAACATGGCAAAACCCCGTATCTACAAAAATTAGTCAGTTGTGGTGGTGCATACCTGTAGTCCCAACTACTCCAAAGGAGGCTGAGGTAGGAGGATTGCTTGAGCCTGGGAAGTTGAGTTTGCATTGAGCCATGATTGTGCCACTGTACTCCAGCCTGGGCAACAGAGTGAGACCCTGGGCAACAGAGTGAGAACTTGTCTCAAAAAAAAAAAAAAATGCATATTGGATTAAAGAGAAGAAAAGAAATTGTTTACTCAGGAGATATACTTGAACAGTGTGAAGGGAGAAAAGGGGTAAAGTGAAGCAGTAAAATGTTGAATGGAAAGAAGTGGAGGTTGATTGAAACAGTTGGTGAAGTGGAAGAGAATGTGGGTAGTTGAATTCCAGAAAGATCTGATTTCTGATCCCGCCTTCTATCCATGTTGTATAGATAAATCTTATTAAGGCTTCAGTTTTTACAAGTCTAAAATGAGAAGGTACAGGACTAAAGGTTTCTGGGTCCCTGTAGTTCTAAGTCTATGAATAGGAAAAATAACTAACTTGGTCAGTCCAATGGGAGAGAAATACTATGGTTAGTAAAGGGAAGGTGTTTTTTAAATAATAGGTTTATTGAAATACATAGTTGAAATACCAGTAATACAATTTACCTATTTAAAGTTTGCATTTCACTGTTTTTTGATGTATTCAAAGTTGTAGAACCATGACCACAATCAATTTTAGAATACTAAATCATCCCAAAAATCACCCCCCTACCTTAGCAGTCACCTGCCATTTTTCCCCATCCTGTGCAGCCCTAGGCAACCACTAATTTACTTTCTTTAAGGATTTTCCTGTCCTGGACATTTCATGTATATGGAATCATACATAATGTGGCCTTTTGTGACTGGCTTTTTTCACTCAGCATATAATGTTTTCAAGGTTCATCAGTATTCTAGCACGTATCAGAACTTCATTTCTTTTTATTTATGGCTATTGCCTCATTCTGTTCATTCATCTGTTAAAGACATTTGGATTATTTCCTCTTTTTAACTATTAGAAATAATGCTGTGAACATTCATGAACAAGTTATTATGTAAACATATGTTCTTATTTCTCTTGCCTATATACTTCGGAATGGAATTGCTAAGTCATATTTAACCTTTAGTAGAACTGCCAGAATTTGTCAAAACTGGCTACACACTTTACTTTCACCATCACTTTGTGTCTTAAAACAGAAAGTAGACCAGCTTTATTTTTCGTCTGTGAATGGATATAGGATGAAGCTTAAGCTTTTTTTTTTTTTTTTTTTTTTTGA
>NW_012114141.1:3541436-3574345 GCF_000951035.1 Colobus angolensis palliatus | reverse complement strand
ACACCACCATGCCCAGCTAATTTTTTTTTTTTTTTTTTTAGTAGGGAAGGGGTTTCACCATGTTAGCCAGGATGGTCTCGATCTCCTGACCTCGTGATCCGCCCGTCTCGGCCTCCCAAAGTGCTAGGATTACATGCTTGAGCCACCGTGCCCAGCCAATTAGCTTTTTTTAAAGGGTTATATTACGGATCTCCTGTATAATGTAGAAGAGTAGAGCCCACATTGCAGAATTAAGCTCTTAACATCTTCGCAACAGGGAGTAAACATACTTGAAGTTGACATTTGTTCCCTAGTTGCTTCATTCTACATAGATAGTATAATTTAGAAAAGAAGGAACTGAAATTGTACATCAGCTTACCTTGCCCAAAATTCTGCTGATTACATAGGTGTCTACAGTAGTACTTAAATGATTTTCAAAGCAGAAGATAGTCGTCTGCTTTTCTGTTTTTTTTTTTTTTTTTTTTTTTTTGAGGTGACCTCACTGGGTCACCTAGACTGGAGTGCAGTGTCACAATCACAGCTTACTACAGCCTGAAACTCCTGCATGCAAGGGATCGTTCTGCCTCAGCCTCCCAAATAGTTAGGACTACAGACACGCATCACTATACTTGCTAGTTAAAAAGATTTTTTTTTTTAAGAGACAAAATCTTACCACATTGCCCCTGGCTGGTCTTGAAATCCTGGGCTCAAGTGATCCTCCTGCCTCAGCCTCCCAAAGTGCTGGGATTAGAGGCGTGAACCACCATGCCCAGTCCAGAAAATAGTTTTTAAACTTGAGTTCTCACCTGGTATTAGACAAAAGGCTCCCTTTAAACTCCCAGAGTTTTCTGCTTGTTTGGGAGAGGAATCAGAAGTTGGCATCCTGCAGTTGTCTGACATCTAGACCTATTTTGATTGACTGTGTGTTGTTGTTTTGCAGTTGAATGCATGAGGTATTTTTGAATGTATTTACTATTTCCATAGCTCATTCCACTCTTCATTGTCTTAATTCTGTAGTCCCTTCATAATCTTGTTTCCTGCGTTACCTCTGAAGATAAATGTTGGTGACCAGTTTTCTAGATTTTAAGCTAAATAGGATATCACTCTTTTGACAGATTAGGTAACTTCCGGAAGCCACTTTTATTTATATGACAACGAAACTGAAGTCCTAGAAAAAGGGCAGAGTTACTTTTGCAGAAAATAAAATACTATTATTTTATTACTCATTTGCTCAGTCCCATTCCTCCTCTTAAGGCCTCTCACTTTTTTCAGTCTGCACATCTGTAGGCAACATAGAGTGATAAGAAAGTTTTGCATGTATTTTAAATATTTCTGTTCCCTTTCTAAAGAATGATACATCTTCACAGGTTAATGATATGTCTTTAAATGCCAAAACTTACATCTTTCAACCTGAAAACATGAAATTTCAGATTGGAGAGCTGTTCGCAAGCTGTGGTTCCTATTAGATGCAGTTCAGTTAGTGAAAGCAGTATTTTTTACAATTACATTTTCTACCAGCTGTCTTTGGGACATTACTGCAAAATTATTAAGACGTACATAAAATTATATTGAGTCTAAGTCCTATTATTTCTGAGTTTACTGGGATTTCTTTTTTTAAAATTGATTTCTTTTTTAACTAAACTGTTTAATAAAACTAGGCATCTTAGTACATATGTTATCCCAGTGTTCAAGAATGCTTCCCAAAAAGGATAATCTTTTTTCTCATTGTTTTTAGTGTTTAGACCCAAAACAAGTGGTTTAAGTTTTTGACAACTTTCAGATCTATAGTAGTAATCAGAAGTTTTCAGTAAAGTAAAAGGACTCTTTCTGTCTTTTCCAGGATAAAAGAGTGCATCACTTTAGAAGAAGTCGGGCAATGCTTAAATCTGTTTGATCCTCCTGGCTATGTAGTTTCATGGGAAGTTGCTGGTTTTGAATATTAAGCTAAAAGTTTTCCACTGTTATAGAAATTCTGAATTTTGGTAAATCATACTCAAACTTTCTATATAAGTTGTATTATTAGACTCCCTAGTTTTATCTTAAATTGAAACTGTTCTTCATTAGATGTTTATTTAGAAACTGGTTCTGTGTTGAATATATAGTTGAAAGTAAAAAATAATTGAGACTGAAAGAAACTTTAAGATTTATCTGCAAGGACTTTTTTTAAATTGGCATTTTAAGTGTTTAAAAGCAATACTGATTTTCAAAAAAAAGTTTTTAAAACCCTATATTGAAAGGTCAGAATTTTGATAGTCTGAATACAAGCATTTCACTTCTCCAACAAGTACCTGTGAGCAGTACAGTATTTACAATATTGAGCTTTGCATTTATGATTTGTCTAGAAATTTACCACAAAAGCAGAATTTTTAAAACTGCATTTTTAATCAGTGGAACTCAATATATAGTTAGCTTTATTGAAGTCTTCTTATCTAAACCCAGTAAAACAGATTCAAAGCAAACAGTCCAATCAGTGGGTCATATGTTTATTCAAAATATTTTATCTTTTATCTAGAATCCACGTATATATATCCTATTTGATAAGGATAGTAATTAGGATAACTAAAATTCTGGGCCTAATTTTTTAAAGAATCCAAGACTAAACTTTACTAGGTACATAAGCTTCTCAATGAGTCACCATTTGTCTTTTTTGTAAACACTTTTTTCTTTGAAATGCTGAACTTGGCTGTATGTCAAATTGTGCAAAATATTGGTATTAAAGAATGCTGCAACTTTTTTATGTCACTTACAGGTTAATCAGAGTATCTGAAAGGAATTGTTTTTATAAAAACATTGAAATATTAGTTATTTGCTATAAATAGATTTAGTCTGTTATACTTCCTTTTGTAAAGTAAAATATGTCCAGAAGAGTCAAAGTATAGGTAGTTTTGGTGTTTCTAAACCACAAAAGTTGTTTAATAAGTACATCTCAAGAATGTGCTAGAGTTAAAAGTTAACGTTGTTTCTAGATTAGGTGGTGTCTTCATTTTACATTGTGACAAACAGCTAGAGCACCAGAGCCCTTTTGCTCTACCCAGTCTTTCTTTTCCAGCGTTTGTCACTTGTCTTTCAGGAGGTTTGCTTCTAGAACTGGTGATGTAAAGAAAGGAAGTAGCTGTATGAGCAGAGCAGTTCAAGGGCCAAACCCTGGAATGGTAGCAATGGGATATAATACCTTTCTAAGGTAAATAGTTGTATCAGTATCATTTGATCTGCCATGGACATGAGTTTAAAGCGGCTTTCTGGCCCTTGTTTCAGTGGCTTCTTCCCTAAAATGTAGAGACTCTAACTTAATGTAGTTACTATGAGCCGTATTACTAGTGCTCACTGGGGTCTATAATTCCTCAAAATTTTCATTCTGAATCTGAAGAAAAGAGTCTTTTAACTTTAGAATTCCCAAGAAGGCTTTATTACACCTCAGAAATTGAAAGCACCCTGAATTTGTCCATTTAAAAATTAACTATAGTTTTTTTGGTGCTATAACATTGACACGTATCATTCTGTGATTAAATCTCCAGCTTACTATAAGTGATACCTATATTCTAAAAAGCTAATTCTAATTATTCCAGTATGACCTTAAGGAAAAGTAAGGGAATAAATTTTTGTGTGTGTTAGAGTGAAGCATTTAAAAGTAAGGGTAAAAGAGATGAAGTCCTGAATCTTTCAAAATGGAAAATTAACTCTACACTTAGAAATATGCTTCTACCTATTGCTGATACTGTCTTTGCATACATGAATAAAAATAAACTTTTTTTCTTCAAAAGTGTTTTTGGCTTTCTGACGTAATTTAAAATGGTGGGGAGTTGGAAACTGTGTAACAAGGTTTAGATTCTTAAAATGTAAAAGTATAGAGTTCATTTTACTAATCTGGCAGAGTTCGCTCATAAAAGAAATTCAGGTACAAAGAGAAATTTAAGAGATGCATGAACAGCAGTGCCAAGTAGGAATGCTGACGAACACGTCTGACTCTTGCTATCTCATGGCTAAGGTCCCTTGCAATTTGGACCCTATGAAACATTTTGTCTGCTGTAGACTTTGGGCCTAATCTCGAGACCTTTTGTTTAGGGATATTGCGGTTGCTTAATAGAGCTTAAATTTTTTGTATTGCATGTACTTCATATGGATGCAATTAAAAAAATCAGTACTTCCCACCTCTTCTAGCTGTAGTTCTAGTACTCTCAGTTCTATAAGCTGAGCCCAGTGGAGGAAATTCTCCTCTCAGACACTCCTATATTTCATCAGTAAGCTTACTGATTCATAACCAGAAAGTTGACTCTAAGATTCTGCAGGATACCTGTGCTTTCTGCATCACCAAAGATTAAATTGTGATGTTTAGTGTCTAATAGGCTAAAAATTAGTAATTCTTAAATGTGCATATGTGTACATATGTATACATATGTGTATAAATATGCATATATCTGGTTACATAAATACTATCTGTTATCCAGAATATTTGGTTATAGCACAAGCTCAGTAAGCTTGTAGTATTTTCAGACCCCAAAATTAGACTTACATATACCTTAAGATAGTTGCTTTACATCAGCTTATCTCAAGCATGTTTGTGGTTTAGTAGTAAATTCTTAAGACAAAATCAAATCTTTAGAATTGAAAAATACCGTTCAGCACTTTTTTGTAAAAAGTTCAAGTTAATGGCAAAATCAAGCAACTCTAAAAAGGTGAGTCACCTCCATAAGTGTATTCTGCAAGTTGTTTTTTTCTTTCTCTAAAATCAGATTACCTTTAATTCAAAATAACTTCAAAATTGATAGTACCCATCTTGCAAGGAAGTCATTGACTTTTAAAAATGAGTACACCACGGCAGTTCCCTCTAGTCATGAAGCACCTCTGGCTCCTTTTCACTAAAATTCTCTTGGCTCTCTTTAAAGGTAAACTGGTAACAATGGGCTGCCACATTGCTTAATCGCCTTGCCTGCTTTCATTGCTGTCAATTGAGGGTAATAAGGAGCAGCAATGATAAGACAGCGTGCTACTCTGCTTTCACAAAGATGGCAACAGAGAAGGTAGGGAAACATAAGGGAGAGAAAAGCAGCAGTATTTTCCATTGACCAAGTCTTGCAAACAGGGCCAGCTGTTGAGTATGATCATTTGGAATCCCTGAAACACTTCTTCTAGATGAGGATTGCTCCTGTACATATTTTGATAACTGTGTAATCTAGCCCTTCCCAACATTATGTGTCGTATGTCTCTCTGTGTGTAACTGATGGTTGTGAGCAAGTCCTCACCACCCATCAAAGACTTGAGTTTTCCATCTGTAGACAGTACATTTGGTAGTAGAAAACAATAGACATAAGAAGTTCAAACTATAAACAGGCGTTTTTGAATGCTCATGCAAAATATTCAATCTGCATAGCAAAGAAATGATAGGTAATTCTACATTGCATTTAGAGTTAAAAACATCTGTCCGATATGGCTGTAGCTGTGGGCCAATCCCAAGAAAATGCAAAAAAATTGTCTCCTGGTACAGAAACTGAAACTACCACTGTACAATTAAACTCTATGGTAGCTATATTTTACATTTTTAACTGGTCTGAAACAAAGTTTTCTAGTTGAGTCTCTAGTTCATTTTCCCAAGGCAAGGCTTTGGATGTTATGTGCACCTCCATTAAGGCTGCATGCCAGGAATGTGCCTTTTCCCACATATAAAATTTACAGATACCAGTTCACTGAGTCTTTAACAATAGAACAAATGCTTACATGACTGGGATATTAGGTCATGAAAGCTCTTTATAAATTTGAAGGAATAGTAACATTTCAAGCACTTGAGAAAGTTGGAGGTTTTATAATCCTTAATTAGTTCTTTTTTACAAAAAACAAATCTAGCAAAAGTACACTAAGGCTCTAAGCACATCTTTTGTCTTTGCCCAAAATAAAATGGATAGAGACACACCATTCTGGCTCAATCTTAGATGGAACTCTACTATAGAAGAAAGGCAGAGTTGATACTAATACAGCCAGGCCAGCTGTTAAAGTGGACATGTCCCCTCTGCCCTTGTACATTTGTCTAAAAATTTTGATATGACTCTCCCCACCTCCTCCATACTCTCCATAAATCTGACTGGGCCAATGGAGAGAGGTAATTTAAAATGCAGAGGACATTTTCTCTTTGTTTTTACCTATACTGATCCCCTACCTAGTGTTGGAGTGACTTCACTGTGAGAGTAAAATCTGAACAGTATTTAAGTAGTACAGCTGCTATATGAGAAAAGTTTGACCCTGCACTTTTTTTTTTTTTTCTGAACATGACTTGGTTGCTGCTCATCATTCTGGTTGGTGATGTGTCTGTCTGACAAAAAACCCATATGCTCACCATCCAGAGTTGCATCCGTGATTAGATTAGATCAGCCCAATATTTGATAGGGCAGGTTTCCTCAATGATGCCAATTTTACAGGGAAATCAAAGAGCATCAGAACTATCATCAGGGGTGTTTTTCAGAGATGCCAAATCCTGGGCCCCATTCTCAGATGCTCCTATTCTAATCCTCTGGATGGGCCTAGTAATCTGCGTTTTTAACATGTGCCCCAGGTGATTCTGACCTCTGTAGCACATACTTTGAGAAGTGCCTCACATGAGGATCTCTCTCATCATCTCAAGTTAACCCTGGATTTAGGATAGAAACAGCGCTGTCAGGTTCATTATGACTTTCATAAAGGATTTCATTGGCCTAATTCACTGAATTCATCTTCCCCTGCCAAGCCTGTGTGTGCCCGGGAGTGCCAGTTGTCCATAGGCAAAAGTGACTCATGATTGGGCTGAAATGGATTGAATAAAAAGTCTGAAAACCAAGACTTGTGGCCAGAAATGAGTGATAGGATGGAGTGATTACAAAGGCAAAGCTGGATTCCAAGGCCAAGTGCAGGCAAGCCAAGGGTGAGGGACTAGGCTCGAGTGGGAGGGGGCAGAGTGGATATCGGTTTTTTTTTGTTTGTTTTGTTATTTTTTTGGATTTTTTTGGCACACTGTTAGACTCATCCGTGTTGACTGGGGGATTGTATTTATTTTCACTGCTTTTTACTTGTATAAGTTGAATATTCTGTGGTTTATCATTTCCCTTGCTGGGGGACAATTGGATTTTGTTTTTCATTTTAAAATTTAAAACGTTGAAATTGTGTTGATTGGTTGATTGCTGTACAAACTATGCTGCTATGAACATTCTTAAATATATCTGATCGCTTAGGTACTAGAATGTCATAAAAAAGAGTGAACTTTAAATCCTAGCCCCAAATTCTTCCCGAGTAAGCTTGGACAAACTCACTGAGCCTCAGTTTCCTGCTTTGTAAAAAAAACAATACTAGTATCTATAAGATTAGTATGAGATTAAATTGGGCAATACATCAATGTGGTTAGCTTCCCATCCACCAGTCTACCCATCTGCCTCCCACTCAAACCCACCTAAGTTTTCTCTAGCCTTTACATTTCAGTAACTAGAACTTCACAAGTGGTCTGTGTACAGAACAGCCATGGTTTGGTGAATGACTGTCCTGAAATGTAGTCTTTTGTGTACCTTCTTTGGTAATAGGAAGAAGCTCATTATTCTAGGCTCTTCAGGATATGTTCTAGAATGGTTCCCTTTCTTCTTCTGAGAGGACCTTAAATGAGTAGAACATTAACGAGTGAAATCATTGTACCTAGGCCAGCATTCCCTAAGCACAATTTCTGTTTTTCCTTCATAAAATGCTGGAGGTGGCAGGCGGGATTTCATATCCCATTCTTCTCATCACATGCATTCTCCCTGATATTTGTATAGGATTTTAGGGCTTTCAGAGCTGCCTCACATATATGATTTCATTTGGTCTTGATCAACTCCTTTGAAGGGCTAGACGTGTCTAGGTTTTAGGTGTGATTTTCTTACATTTATATACCCTGGGATTCAGATAAAAACTTTACATGAGACTTTACATCTGGGCTTTTTCTACTATATCATAGATTCTACAAATCAAAAGAAATATTTTTTATGAATACATAATAATTATATATATTTATGGGATACATGTGACAATTTGATATTTCCATACAATGTGTGGTGATCAAATCAGGTTAATTGGGATATCCATCACCTCAAACATTTATCATTTCTTTGTGTGGGGAGCATTCCTAATCTACTTATTTGGAACTACACAATAAATTATTAACTATAGTCACCCTATTGTGCTGTCAAACACTAGAACTTATTCCTTCTAACTGTATTTTTGTATCCAGTAAAGAACCTCCCCTAATACCCACCCCACAACCCCAACACTCACTCTCTATAGCCTCTGTTAACTACTGTTGTACTCTTTACCAATTATTTTGGCTCCCACATGTGAATGAGAATAAAGACATTTATTTGTCTTTCCTTGCCTGGTTTATTTCATTTAACATAATGTTCTTGTTTCCATCCATGTTGTTGCAGATGACAGGATCTCATCCTTTTTTATGGTTCAGTAGTACTCCCTTGTGTAGATGTACCACATTTTCTTTATCTATTCGTCTGTTGATGGATGGATACTTAGGTTGGTTCCAAATCTTGGATATTATGAGTAGTACTGCAATAAACATGAGAGTGCAGAGATCTCTTCAATATGCCATGGTGTTTTGGTTACTATAGCTTTGCAGTATATTTTGAATTTTGCTAGTGTGATGCCTTTAACTTTATTCTTTTTGCTCAGGATTGCTTTGGCTACTTGGAGTCTTTTGTGGTTCCATAGAATTTTAGGATTTTTTTTTCCTAATTTCTATGAAGAAGTCTTTGGCATTTTCACAGGGATTGCATGAAATCTGTGGATCACTTTTGGCAGAATAGTCATTTTAACAATATTAGTTCTTCCAATCCATGACACTTTTTTGTGTCCTCTTCAATTTATTACATAAGTTTTTTTTTTTTTTTTTTTTTTGAGATGGAGTCTCGCTCTGTCCCCCGGGCTGGAGTGCAGTGGCCGGATCTCAGCTCACTGCAAGCTCCGCCTCCCGGGTTCACGCCATTCTCCTGCCTCAGCCTCCTGAGTAGCTGGGACTACAGGCGCCCGCCACCTCGCCCGGCTAGTTTTTTGTATTTTTTTTTTAGTAGAGACAGGGTTTCACCGTGTTAGCCAGGATGGTCTCGATCTCCTGACCTCGTGATCCTCCCACCTCAGTCTCCCAAAGTGCTGGGATTACAGGCTGGAGCCACCGCGCCTGGCAGATATGTTCCTTTTACATCTGAGTTGTGGAGAGTTTTTATCATGAAGCCCTGTTGAATTTTATCAAATGCTTTTTCTGCATCTATTGAGATGATCAAATGATTTTTGTTCTTCACTCTGTCAATGTGATGTATCATATTTAAGTTGGTTTGCATATGTTGAACCATCCTGTCATTTTGTTAATTATTTTCTGGTTGTTTTGCATATCCTTTGTTCATTTCTTTCTGTCTTGTTGTTTATCATTGCAGTTTAGTATTTTCCTGTAGTTACAAGGTTTGATTATTTTCCCTTTCTCCTTTGTATATCGCTCTACCATGATGAATCATCATGCCAAAGTAAAAATACCTTTAAGCAATTTTTCCCCATCCCACTACACCTGCAATCACTGGAAACTACCAATATGCATTCTTACCTTTTCTGGATATTTCATATAAGTGGAATCATATAGTATGTGAACTTTTGTCTGCTTTCACTTAGTATGTTTTGTTCACTTAGCATAGTATTTGATAGCATGTATCAAATACTTCATTCCCTTTTTTTTTTATCCAGACGGAGTCTCGCTCTGTTCCCCAGGCTGGAGTGCAGTGGCGCAATCTCGGCTCACTGCAAGCTCCGCCTCCCGGGTTCACACCATTCACCTGCTTCAGCCTCCCCAGTAGCTGGGACTACAGGCACCCGCCATCACGCCTGGCTAATTTTTTGTATTTTTAGTAGAGACAGGGTTTCACCATGTTAGCCAGGATGGTCTCAATCTCCTGACCTCGTGATCTACCCGCCTCAGCCTCCCAAAGTGCTGGGATTGCAGGTGTGAGCCACCGTGCCTGGCCTACTTCATTCTTTTATGGTTGAATAATATTCCATTCTATGAATATACCACATTGTTTATCCATTCCCCCTGCTGGACATTTAGACTGTTTCTACCTTTTGGTTATTGTCAGTAGTGCTGCTATAAACATGTGCACATGTACTTGAATTTGAGTCCCTATTTTCTTTTTTTGTTGTTGTTGTTAACACTTTTATTTTAGGTTTGGGGGTACATATGAAGGTTTGTTACATAGATAAACTCATGTCATGGCGTTGTTTGTTGTACAGATTATTTCATCACCCAGGAATTAAGCCCAGTACCCAATAGTTACCTTTTCTGCTCCTCTCTCTCCTCCCACCCTCCCAGCTCAAGTGGACCCCAGTGCCTTTGTTTCCTTCTTTGTATTCATAAGTTCTCATCATTTAGCTCCCACTTATAAGTGAGAACTTATACAGTATTTGGTTTTCTGCTCCTGTGTTAGTTTGCTGAGGGTAAATAGCCTCCAGCTCCATCCACGTTCCTGCAAAAGACATCATCCTGTTCCTTTTTTATAGTTATATAGTATTCGATAGTATATATGTACTGCATTTGCTTTATCCAATTTGTCATTGATGGGCATTTAGGTTGATTCCTTGTCTTTACTATTGTGAATAGTGCCGCAGGGAACATTTGTGTGCATGTGTCTTTAGAGTAGAATGATTTATATTCCTCTGGGTATATACCCAGCAATAGGATTGCTGGGTCAAGTGGTAGTTCTACTTTTAGCTGTTTGAGGAATTGCCATACTGCTTTTCATAATGGTTGAACTAATTTACACGCCCACCAATGGTGTATAAGTGTTCTCTTTTCTCTGCAGCCTCTCCAGCATCTATTATTGTTTGTTGAGTTCCTATTTTTAATTCTTTTGGGTATCCACATAGAAGTGAACTTAAGGGTCATATGGTAATTCTATGTTTAATCATTTGAGAGATTGCCATACTGTTTTCCACAGTAGCTGAGCCATATAACATTACAACCAGCAATGTACAAGTTCTAATTTCTTACCAACAGTTGTTATTTTCCGTTTTTAAAAAAGTATAGCCATCCTAGAGGTTGTGAAGTGATACTTTATTGTGGCTTTTATTTTCATTTCCCTTATGACTAATGATATTGAACATTTGTAAAACATGTTTGTTTGCCATTTGTGTGTATTCTTTATAGAAATATCTATTCAGTCCTTTGCTCATTTTTTAATTGGATTGTTTGGTTTTTTGTAGTTGAGTTGTTAAAAGTTGTTTATATGTATGTTCCCCATACTAGATCCTTATCAAAGATATGATTCACAAATATTTTCACCCATTTTGTGGGCTGGATTTTTATTTTCTTGGTAATGTCTTTCCTTTGATGCATACAATTTTTAAATTTTGACAATATATCTTTTTGTTTTTTATTCTTTTGGTGTCATATGTAATAATCTATTGCCAAATCCACTGTCATGAAGATTTATACCTATGTTTTCTTCTAAGAGGTGGAATTTTTAGCTTTTATATTTATGTTATTGATTCATTTTGAGTTAACTTTTTATATAGTGTGAACTAGGGGCTCGGCTTTATTCTTTTGTATGTAGATATTCCGTTGTCCCAGCACCATTAAGAGACTCTTCTTTCCCCCACTAAAAGGTCTTGGTACCTTTTTGTTTGTTGAATAAGTGATTAAAATCACTTTAGCTTAATCCAAAGAATCAATGAGAAGAGGAAGTGCTGGGACTCTGCCCCATGTTTTCTTGATATGTCTGCCATCCAAGCAGGTTCTTCTCAAGGTTCAAAGAAGGCCCATACCAAGTGTCCTCCTCTCCACTGACTGCTTCTCCTATTAGTAACAGACTCTAAAGTCTAGGAAGTCACCAGATTCTTCTCCCTACCTCAGACCCACAAAATGGTTCTCTATTGTTAACAAAGATACAAATTGGATGCCATGGGTCTCATTCAGGCCCATTTGCAGCCTTGTTGGTTTTACTTTTTCTTTTTTCCATCCTTCCTTTTATTTTTAATAGCTTCCTTGCAATATAATTATTGTACATAAGCTGCACATATTTAAATTGTACAATTTGCTGAATTTTGACATATATATACAACCGTGAAACCACCATAACAGTGAAGATAAGAAACATTGCCATCATCTCCTTGTAATTCATTCCCCACCCCACCCTCAACTACTAATCTGTTTTCTGTCACTATAAATTAGTTCAAGCTTTCTAGAAGTTTATATAAATGGAATCATACAGTATATACCCTTTGGTCTGTGGCTTCTTTCATTCCTCATAATTATTTTTAGATTCATCCATGTTGTTGCATGTATCAATAGTTTCTTCCTTTTTATTGCTGAGTAGTATTTCATAATAAGGATTTTCCACAATTTGTGTTTCCATTCTTCTACTGATGAGCATTTGGGCTATTTCCAGTTTGGGGCTATTGCAAATAAAGTTGCTACTAACATTAGTGTATAAGTCTTTGTGTAGATGTATGCTTTTATTTCTTTTGAGTAAACACCCAGGAATTGAATGGCTAGGTCCTATATTAGGTACATTTTACGTTTTTAAAGAAATTTCCACACCGTTTTCTGGAAACACATAATCTTATCTCTTGTCATCTTTGTGCTACTGTAACATTTGGAGATCCTTATAACAATAAATGTGTGCATCTATGTCACCTATGCCTTCGATTGCCTGGAGTAGATTTACTTGTTGTTTTTTGCTCCTTCAATTCCTAAAACAGTCCTTTGCATAGGAGGATAGTTAATCAGCTTTCTATGAATGAATGTCACATAATGGCTTATGTGAACAAATACGATGATGAACCAAAATGAATGATAGGGCAAAATTGGAGAGGTTGAGAGGAATAAAATAGGTAAATAAATAAAATAACACTGTCTTTTAAAATTATGCACATAATTAATGATGGAAAAAAATCCAAAAATACAGAGTAGCTTAAAGAAGGAAATAAAAATCATCCATGATCCTTCATGTCACTCTTTTAAAATTATTTTTTTGTTTTATTTTCCACCCAATATTCTCTTAAAGTTAGGGCCACTGGTTCTCAACTCTTCCTACACATCAAACTACTTAGGGAGCTCTTTTAAATAGATCCAACGTCTGGATTCCATTAGAGATTTTAATTTATTTGGTCTGAGGTGGAGTCTGGGTGTCTACAGTTTTTTTTTTTTTTTAATCAGTCTTTCCAAGGTATGATTTATACATAACAAAATTCATTTATTTTAAGTGTACAGTTCAGTGATTTTTGACAAATATATATCCTCCCTATAAACACCACTCTAATCAAGTATAGAATATTTCCATCATCCTCAAATACCCCACATTTCATCCCAGGCAACCCCTGCTCTGGCTTGTTACTATAGATTAATGGTAATTATTCAAGAATTTCATACAAACAAAATCTAACAGTCTGGCTTCTTTCACTCAGCATGTCTATGAGAGTCATCATATTGTTACATATATCTACAGTTTATTCTTTTTTACTACTGATTAGTATTTCATTGTATGGAGGTACCACATTTTGTTTATCTATTTACCTGTTAATGGATATCTGGGCTGTGTCCACGTATTGACCGTTATGAATAGAGCTTCTATGTAAACTCATATTAAAGTCCTTGTGTGCAGAGATGTTTTCATTTCTCTTGGGTAAATGCATAGGAGTGGAATTGCTGGGTCATATGGTAAGCATCTGTTTAACTTTATAAGAAACTTCCAAACCATTTTTCTTTCTTTCCCCTGCCCCACTCCCCCAAGACAGTCTCGCTGCGTCTCCCAGACTGGAGTGCAGTGGCGTGATCTTGGCTCACTGCAACCTCCACCTCCCAGGTTCAGGCAATTCTCCTAATTCTCCTGCCTCAGCCTTCCGAGTAGCTGTGATTACAGGCACGTGCCACCATGCCCTGCTAATTTTTGTATTTTTAGTAGAGGCAGGGTTTCACCATGTTGGCCAGCCTGGTCCTGAACTCCTAACCCCGTGATCCTCCCACCTCAGTCTCCCAAAGTGCTGGGATTGCATGAGCCACTGCGCCTGGCTTCCAAAACGTTTTTCAAAGTAGTTGTACTATTTTGCACTTCCACCAGTGATATGTGAGTGTTCAGTTGTCCTACGTTTTTGCCACAACATCAGATATTGTCAGTATTTTAAATTTTAACTATTATGGGGGCATTAGCAGTTTCTAAAAGCTCCCCTAGATATATGTACTTTTCTATATATAATACATCAGTAGAAAGTGAAGAAAAAAATAACTCTAAATGATTCTAATGTGCAGTCAAGGTTGAGAACCACTGAGCAAGACTAGACAAACAAGTCCCAAGTATTTAAATAATGACAGATTTTCATTTGTGCATTATTTTTTCCTCACCCATTCATTTATTCAAAAAGAGCTATACTAGCTCTTTACTAAGAGCTAGTTGGCAATATAGAGATACTACAATATTTCTGCCCTCAAGAAGCCAACAAGTTTCTGTTTACTCTTAAGAAAACCAAATTTCACCTGTGTGACCACAGTCATTTCAGACAGCTTAGTTTTTAACTGGTCTTTCTCAGTATTTTGCAGCCCTGGCCTTGAGTCAATCCTGATGAGGGGGAAAAAATAACAGGATCATTCATGGTGTCTGAGATGTTGCTTTATTGATTTTGCACTTTTCCTTTCCTGCTTCCTGTCTCCCGTATTTGCTTTCATACATAATTCAACTTTGGGAACAGTGTCTTTAAATGAGGTCACCACGGGAGCCATAACAATAAAAATAAAACAAAAATACTTTGCTTCTGGTATTTGCACATTGGTGACTGCACTCCATAGAGGCCATGGCTGATTTCTAATTTTTGTATTTACTTTTCTGCTTTGTTTTTTTGATATAGGAAATCTTCAATAAAAATAATATTCTAATAAAAATAGGACAAACTAGCATAACGTTATAAAATCCTCACCAGAAGCCTATTAAAGAAATACAGTAGATGGGTAAAAAATAATATGGTCCATAAACCCAACAAAACTCACATGTAAAATTATGTAATCAAATTGTAAAATATTCTCTTATTTGCTATTAAATGTACACTATAAAAAGACTTTGAAATGGTACAGTAATGTGTACCTCCCTGGAATTGTTAAAAGTACATAATACTTAATTTCTGTGCAGAATTTGTTTATCTTCTAAAAAATGGTAAGGTCAGTGTGAGAAGTGTTAAAATTGGATATCACTTGCTTGCAAAACAGGTTCTGCACAGAGCAACTGATAGGAGATTTCATTTTCCTTTTTCTTGAGGCTTTAGTGATTTCAGAGACCCCAAAATTCTTGTGAAAAATTGGCTAATGAGAAAAGTCCAGTAATGAGTAGAAGTTATTTGTCTAGCTGTGAGTTTAAAGAAATTTCATCCCCAACATAGGTGGCTTTTCATCAAGAAAATATTTTCCAGCACAATCTCAAGCCAGTTTAATCCCTTAATTGATATTCTGTACCACGCAGCAAAGCCAGTTTCCATGTTTGCTGTGTTTATTTTTATTTCATTGAAATTTCTTTTCACTGCAATTCTTTTCTTATTTTCATTGTTTACACAAATTAGATTCATTGATCAGTTTTTTGTACCACATTAATTTTTCCTTATTTAGTTTCAACCACTGCAATTTTTGCTTTTGTTTGACAAATCCAAATCTCCCTGACATCAAATTTTGCAAGTCTAAATTTTGTCAAGAAAATGTCTTTTGCAGCAACTTGGATGGAACTGGAGGCCATTATTCTAAGTGAAGTAACTTATGAATGGAGAACCTAATACTATGTGTTCTCAGTTATAAGTGGGAGCTAAGCTATAAGGATACAAAGACATTCAGAGTTATACATTGAACATTTGAGAATCAAAAGAGGGAGAAGGTGGGTGAGGCATGAGGGATGAAAAACTACATATTGGGTACAATATACACTACTCAGGTGATGGGTGCACTAAAATTTTAGACTTCACCACTGTACAATTCATCCATGTAACAAAAAATCATTTGTATCCCTAAAGCTATTGAAATAAAAAATAAAAATTGAATAAATTTTATTAAAATGATAGGAGCTATCTGTCCATTTTTAATCAATAGGAATATTGCCATGTGTGATGTCATCTGTTGTCAGTTTTATTTTGTGCTGATTATTTCTACCAGCTGTAACAATTGGGAAATAGGCAAAAAGTTGGTTGTATTTATATCCTAGATAATCAATAACAAAATTCAGAGCAATCTAATGAGACAGAGATACAGGTGCACAGAAGGAGAAGAAAAGCTACAGTTGTGTGGCGCATGGATGGCTAAACTCTCAGTAATTGGATGGGGTCAAAGGACAGATGTAGCCCAGAGTTCAGATCTTTTGACAGGGTCAAAGGATCCTGCGTCAGTTCCTGGCTGCTGTCTTCTAAGTTTTCAGCCTCTCCTCCATTCCTCACTAGATCCCTGGCCTCTTTGGAGCTACCTGGACAGGAGTTTTCTTGGCCTCTGGCAAATTCCTGGCCAGGTTGTGGATGGAAATTCCTAATACCTTTAGTTGAGTTCCTACAAGCTGAATGTTTTCAAAAGGAGCTAATTTTACTTGAGCCAACTAAACAAAACCAAACTATACAAAGAAAATACAAAGGCACAGAAATAGATGAGGTTTCCATGCTGTGGGCATTTTAATCATGTGTATCAAGAACCTTTACAGAGTTCATGTCTGGCCCAGCCAATTCACTTCTAGGAAGTTATCCTAAGGTGATATACTGGACATGAGTCAAAAGATGTATATATGACCTATTCAACAAAAATAGGAACAAGCTAAATGTGTTCTAATAGAGGAATAATTCAAATAGAATATTTTCATACCATTTAATACTCAGCCATGAAGCAGGGCTGGCAAACTTTTCTGTAAAGGAATAGATAGTAAGTATTGTAGATTTGTGGGCCATATGGTTTCTGTCAGAAATAGTGAATTCTGCCATTGTAGCACAGAAATGGCCATAGATAGTACATAAAGGAATCAGCATGGTCATGTTCCAATAAAACTTTGTTTACAAAAAAAAAAAAAAACAGGTGAATTTGGTTTATGAGCCTTAATTTGCAGACCCCTGGTTTAAAGAGATGATACGGATTTGTATTTACTGACACAGAGAGTTCATCGTAATATACTGTTGGGTAAAAACAGAAGCAGATATTAGTATAGCATTTATGGTATGATGTCACTTATGCAAAATGAAGACTTGTATGTTTACATATCAGTACGGAAGTGTCTAGAAAGATGTTCAGCAAATATTAATGGAGGTATTATCACTAGGTTGAAGAATTTGGGATGATTTTTTTTCTCCTTTTTATGCTTTTATAATTTTTCATTACCAGAAAAAAATATTTTTATTTGACAATTCATACTCTTTGACAGAGTAATTCCATGGTTGTTGTTGGAGTTACCACACAGCTGTGAAGCCTGTGCAGTTGCACAATTCCAGGAGATGCCATCACTTAGACTACATGTGCGCCCATGTAGTCCATGCGCCCAGAGTTGTGTGACAAGGCAGTATTCCCACCTTCCATTCTCTGTTCAGCTCTGTCCAATTAATTCAACAAGCATTTGTTTGAAATCTACACTAGACATAGTTCTAGATAGAAACATCAGGAAACAAAGCATGCAAAAATGTTTGCCCTTGTAGTGCTTATGTTCTAGTCAAGGAGAAAGACAATAAGGAGAATAAGGAGTGATACATATGGAAGGTTAGCAAGTGGTACTAGAGAAGGAGGCAAGGGAGATCCGGATGGCTTCAGCGGAGTGGGATTTCCATTTTAAATAGAATGGTCACAGCAGGCCTTACTCAGAAAGTTACAAATGAGCAAAGACTTGAAATAGGTCAAGTAGGAAATCATACTGATATCTTGGGGAAGAGCATTGCAGACAGGGACAGCCAGTGTGAAGGCTCTGAGGGAAAAGCATGCGTAGTGATCTTGAGGAACAGCAAGGTGGTCAGTGTGGCTGAGGTAGAGTGAGGGAGGAACATAGTGGCAGGAGTGAGGACAGATTGGAAATGGGTGGCCAGATCACAAAGGCCCTCAGAGAGCATGGTGAGGACATTGGTTTTTATTCTGAATGAGTTCGTAGCCACTGAAATATTTTTTGATAGAGAAGTAGTGATATTGCTTGACTGTGTCCCCACCCAAATCTCATCTTGAAATGCAGCTTCCATAATCCCCATGTGTCATGAGAGGGACCTAGTGGGAGGTAATTGAATCATGGGGGCGGGTTTTTCCCATTGCTGTTTTCATGATGGTGAATAAGTCTCACGAGATCTGATGGTTTTATAAAGGGCAATTCCCCTGCACACACTCTCTTGCCTGCCACCATGTAAGAAGTGCCTTTGCTCCTCCTTCGCCTTCCACCATGATTGTGAGGCCTCCTCGGCCATGTGGAACTGTGAGTCCATTAAGCCTCTTTTTCTTTATAAATTACCTAGTCTTTATTAGCAGCATGAGAACAGACTAATACAAGTGGCAAGATTTGATTTATGTATGTAAAGAGTCACTCTAGATACTGAGTTGAGAACAAACTGTTAGGGTATTAGGGTAGAGGTAGCCCTTGACAGTGTTTTGCAATTTCCTTTTTTCTTACCTGTCTCCCACACTGGCCTGTAGATTCCTGGAGGTCAAGGAGCCCAGTTTTTAGTAGAGGGAATAGCCAGAGGGAAGAAGGCAGGCAGGTTAAATATGTACAACCCTAGTTTTACAGAAGAGAACATCGGAACTTAGGGAGGCTTAAATGATGGCCAAGGGTCAGAACAGGGTCAGCACCAGAAGCAAGTCCTTTCAATTTCAAGGTCAGGGTCCCTTCCACACTAGGACAAGAGGCAGCACCTACAAGATAAGGTGGAGGTGAATGAACAGAGGTGGCTTGAGTTAGATTCTGCAGACTTTTATGACAGGCCAAGGCATATAAATGATAATAGCTGACATCACATTTAAAAAAGATGCAACATCTTTTGAGATCTACTACATACTGCTGCTTAGGAAAGGAAGGTTGCAAAATAGCACTGAGTTAAAAAATAGCATTTACAGTGTAAGTCTCATGTATTTAATACGTGAATGCTTAAGAAAGATGTTCACCAAGTGTTAGTGATGCTTATTTCTTGATGGTAGGATTTCAGAGAGTTTTAAATTTTCTTCTTTATTCTTTTCTGAATTGTTTGAGTTTTTTGCCATGAGAATGTGAAAACAGAAGAAATAAAATAAAAACATGTTTGATGTTAGAAAGATACGATTAGACTAACATTTACATGCTCTTTGCAGTTCCACAGCACCTGTAGTACCACTATTTCTTTGTAAATTCTTCCAGGGCAGAGATTGTGTTTTATTCATTCTTGTATGCCCAGCATGTGGAACCTGCTACAAAATAGGTGTTCAATAGGGCTTACGGAACAAATGCAAAGTGCGTTTGTGAACTGTAGCTCATACAATCTTCAATAGACACCTAGGGAGCCTCATGAATGACATGAACACAGTTTCTAGCCAAAGGGAGTTTCATTTCTTTTTCTAATTGGAGTTGCCATGGCACCCAGAAAACCAGAGATCCTGGTAAGAAGGTTTTAGAAAGCTTAAGTGGTAAGTTTGTACATTTGTGATAACTGGTCTCAGGTCCTACTTTAGCAATCTACAAAAACTGGGCCTTTTGAATAGAAGTGTTTTAGTGAAGAATCAGTGATGTGGCAACTTACTCTGATGATATTTCAATCTAGCTTTTTGGTTTTAATGGCAGTTGTCATTACTATTGGGCTGCATCATTCCCAGGAAAGCCTTCTTTTAAAATCAATACAGGCTGAACATCCCTAATCCAAAAATCCCAAATTCAAAATGCCCCTAAATCTGAAAGTTTTTGAGCGCTAACATGAGATAGTGACACCTTTGCTTTCAGATGGTTCAGTGTACACAAACATTGTTTCATACCCAAAAGTATTTAAAATATTGTGTAAAATCACCTTTAGACTATGTGTCTGAGGTAAATGAAACATAAATGAATTTCATGTTTAGACTTGGGTCTCACTCCCAGATACCTCGTTATGTATATGCAAATATTCCAAAATCAAAAAACAAACAAAAAAACCAAAAACCGAAATCCAAAACATTTCTGGTTTCAAGCATTTTGGAGAAGGGATTTTCAACCTCCACCTAGAGATTCATTTGTTTGATGTGGGCAATTGCTTCATTATTCAAACTCCTCAAAAAGTGCTGGGTTTTCCTCCATACCACCTGGTTAGGTTTTGAATCATTTAGAAAAAAATAAGTGACTGTCGATTAAAAATTAATAGCCTTAAAATGCTTCCATTTCTATTTTATTACTACTTATTGCTCAAAACAAGTTTTAGTAGTAAGAAAGAAAGTTGTCACCCATAGTTTTTGGCACAATTTTTCAGTCTCCTTTACTCACTTAGCACTAGACCATAAACATTTTCACAATGGTTTGGGGTTTTTTAATACTTGTGTAGCATTTGAACTTGTAGATTATCACACTGTACAAAACCATTGCACAATTAGCATACATTCACATTGGTGCTAGGTTTTTAATGATTTTTAATTGAACAAGGACATTTTACATATTTGGCTCTATTTATTCTCTAACTACAAGCAAAATCTTAACTGACTTTTCCCTCTTTCAGACTCTTAATTATTAAACTCACCTGACCATTTTTATTTTTATTTACTTAATTGATGAAGATTGTATATACTTAAGGTATACAATGTAATGATTTGATATATATATTTTAGGTTGCAGTTATGTTTGCACCAACCTAATACATTGTGTAATGATTACTACAATCAAATTAATACATACATTATCACCTATGCTATACATTAGAGTCCCAGAAAAATGCTCATCTTATAACTGAAAGTTTGTGCCCTTTGGTCAAAATCTACCCATTTCCCCCACCCCCATTCCCTGGCAACTGCCATTGTACTTTATGTTTTGATGAGTTCCACTTTTTTAGATTCTGCTTATAATATACTGTTGACCCTTGAACAACATGGAGTTGGAGCACTGACCCCTGCACAGTCAAAAATCATCATATAACTTTTTTTTTTTAAGACATGAGGTCTCACTATGTTGCCCAGATTGGCCTTGAATTACTAGGTTTTAGGGAGCCTCCTGCCTCAGGCTCCTGAGTAGCTGGGACTATACAGGTGTGTGCCACTGTGCCCAGCTCTTGTATAACACTTTTGACTCCCTGAAAACTTAATGACTAATAGCCTACTATTGACCAGAAGCCTTACCAATAACATAAACAGTTGATTAACACATATTTTGTATGTTATGTGTATTATATGCTGTATTCTTATGCTAAAGTCAACTATAGAAAAGACAGTGTTATTAAAAAAATCATAAGGAAGAGAAAATATATTTACTGTTCATTAAGTCAAGGTGAATAGGTCTTCATCCTCCTTGTCTTCCTGTTGGGTAAACAGAGGAAGAGAAGGAAGAGGAGGATTGGTTTTGCTGTCCCAGGTGTGCCACAGGCAGAAGAAAATTCACATATAAATGGACCTGTACCGTACAAACTCATGTTGTTCTAATGGTCCGTGTTTGTTTTTATGCCAGTACTGTACTGTTTGGATTAATATAGCTTTGTAACATAGTTTGAAATTAGGAAATGTGATGCCTCCAGCTTTGTTCTTCTTTCTCAAGATTGCTTTGGTTATTCACGGTTTTTTGTGGTTCCATATGAATTTTAGAATCATTTTTTTCTATATCTGTGAAGAATGCCATTGGAATTTTGATAGAGATTGCATTGAATCTATAGATCACCTTTGGTAGTATGGACATTTTAATAATATTAATTCTGATACATGAACATGTGATATCTTTTTATTTGTGTCATCTTCAATTTATTTCTTCAGTGTTTTATAGTTGTCAATACACAGATCTTTAAACTCTTGATTAAATTTATTCCTAAGTATTTTTATTGTGTTTGATGCTATTGTAAGTAGGATTGTTTTCTTTCTGTTTCAGATAGTTGTTGATTTATAGAAATGCAATTCATTTTTGTATGTTGATTTTGGTATCCTGCAGCTTTACTGAATTCATTTATTAGGTCTAATAGTTTTTTGGTGGAGTTTCTGTACACAAGGTCATGTCATCTACAGAGACAATTTTGCCTCTTCCTTTCTGATTTGGACGACTTTTATTTCTTTTCCATGCCTAACTGCTCTAGGTAGCACTTTCTAGTACTATGTACAATAGAAGTGGTGAGTGTAGGCATCCTTGCCTTGTTCCTGAACTTAACGGAAAAGCTTTCTGCTTTTTACCATTGAGTAGATGTTGGCTGTGGGCTTGTCAAATATGGCCTTTATTACGTTGAGGAACATTCCTTCCTCACCTAATTTGTTGAGCGTTTTAACGACATTTTGAAGTATAAGGACATAAAATAAACAGCATATATGTATATCTAGTGTACAGTTTGATAAGTTTTGACATATGTATGTACCCATGAAGACAATCAGTATAGTGAACATATACATCACCCCAAAAGGTTTCCTTGTGCCCCTTTGTAATCTCTCCTTCCTGTCTCTCTCTGTGTACCCTCTTCTCAGGCAACCACTGATCTGCTTTGTGCCATATAGATTGGTTTTAATTTTCTAGAGATTTATACAAATGTAAGAATACAGTAGTACTTTTTTCGGTCTGGCTTCTTTTTACTCAGTATAATTACTTTAACATTCATTCATATTGTTATATGTATCAATAGACCTTTCTTTTTATTGCTAAATACTATTTCATTGTATGAATATACCAAAGTTTCTTTATCTAGTTACCTGTTAGGGACATTTGGGTTGTTTCCAGTGTGGGACTTTTACAAATAAAGCTGCTATAAACATTATGTATGAGTCTTTTTATGATATGCTTTTAGTTCTCTTGGATAAATACATATGAGTGCTGGATCATATAGCAGGTATACGTTTGACTCTTTAAGAAACTGCCAAACTGTTTTCCATTTTATGTTTCCAACAGTATATGAGTTCCAATTCCTCCACCTCCTTGACAACATTTGGTATTGTCAATCTTTTTAAATTTAGCTATCCTAGTAGGCATACAGTGCTTTTAATTTGCCTTTTCCTAACTACTAATGATTTTGAACATTTTTTCATGTGCTTATTTGCCATCCATATATCTTCTTTGTGGAAGTGTCTGTTAAAATCTTTTGCTCATTGTTTTATTGTTTTTATAACTGAGTTTTGAGAGTTCTTTATACATTCTGGATGAAGGCTGTTATCAGACATATTCTGTGCGAATATTTTCTCCCAGTCTCTGGCTTGTTTTCTCATTTTCTTAATAGTGTCATATGAAGAACAGAAGTTTTACATTTTGATGAAATCCAGTTTATAAATTTGTTCTTTTATGGATCATGCTTTTGGTGTCAGAGCTAAGAAATCTTTGCCCAATGCAAAGTCACAAAGATTTTCTTCTAGAAATGTTATAGTTTGGGGTTTTTACGTTAGGCCTGTGACCCATTTTTCAGTTCATTTCTATGTATAGTATGAAGTATGGATTTTGCATATGGTAACCAATTATTCTAGCACTATTTGTTGAAAAGACTGTCCTTTCTCCACTTGATTGCATTTGCACCTTTTTAAAAACACACACACACACAGAGTCCGTATATGTGTAAGTCTCTTTCTGGGCTGTTTTGTTTAATGATACCCCTTGTCTGTTGGTTACTGTAGCTTTGTAATAAGTCTTGGAGTGAGATAGTGTTCATCCTCTTAGTTCTTTTTTTCCCATATTGTTTTGTCTAGTCTAGGTCCCTTTTATTTCCATATTAATCTTAAAGTCTGTTTGTCAATTTCTATAAAATGTCTGCTAGGGTTTTTATTGTGATTCTATTGAATCCGTAATTTGGAGATCATTGGCATATTAACAATAATGAGTCTTTTAATCTATAAACATGGTATATCTCTCCATTAATATAGGTCTTTAATTTCTCTTGGCAATGTTTTATAGTTTATAATGTACAGGTCTTTCACATCTTATGTCAGATTTATCCCTAAGTATTTCATACTTTTATGTTATTTAAAATATTTTTAAAATTTCAACTTCTGATTGTTCTTTGCCAGTCAATAGAGATACAATTGATTTTTACATTGATATTTTATCCTAAAACCTTAACTAAAATCAATTATTTCTTCTAACTTTTTTGTGGTTTCTATTAGATTTTCTAGATAGACGATCATGTTGGCTATATATAAAGACAGTTTTATTTCCATTCTGGATGCATTTTTTTCATGTCTGATTATATGTTCCAGAATCTCCAGCACAATGTTGAATACAAGTGGTGAGAGCAAACATCCTTGTCTTAGTCCTGATCACACAGAAAATGCATTCAGTCTTTTATCATTAAGTATGTTGTTAGCTATAGATTTTTCATAGATGCTGTATTATTTAGGGTTCTCTAAAGGGACAGAACTAATAGGATAGATGTATATATGAAAGGGAGTTCATTAAGGAGTATTGACTCATGCGATCACAAGGTGGAGTCCCACGATAGGCCGTCTGCAAGATGACAAGCAAGAAAGCCAGTCCAAGCCCCAAAACCTCAAAAGTAGGGAAGCCAACAGTGCAGCCTTCAGTCTGTGGCCAAAGGCCTGAGAGCCCTTAGCAAACCACTCGTGTTAAGCCTGAGAGTCCAAAAGTTGAAGAACTTGGAGTCTGATGTTTGAGGACAGGAAGCATCCAGCACAAGAGAAAGATGAAAGCCAGAAGACTCAGCAAGTCTAGTCCTTCCACCTTCTTCTGCCTGCTTTATTTTACCTGTGCTGACAGCTAATTAGATTGTGCCCACCCAAATTGAGGGTGGGTCTGCCTCTCCCAGTCCACTGACTCAAATGTTATTTCCTTTGGCAACACCCTCAAAGACACACCCAGGAACAATACTTTGCATCCTTCAATCCAATCAAGTTAACATTCAATATTAACCATCACAGATACCCTTTATCAGTTTGAGGAAATGCTTTTCTATGCTTAGTTTGCTGAAAGTTTTTATTTAATAACGTGTTAGATTTTTGCCACGTGCTTTTTCTGTGTCTTTTGAGATGATCATATGATTTTTTTTTTTTTTACTAATATGGAGAATTGTATTGATTTCTTTTCAGTGTTAAATCATCCTGAATTCCTAGGAAGGAAGATCCCAATTTGTTATGCTATTTTATTCTTTTTACATATTTTGAATTCAACTTGCTAAAATTTTTATTTTTTTCTTCTATATTCATGAAGGATCTTGGCCTATAGTTTGCTTTTTTTGTTATATGTTTGTAAGGTTTTTGTATCATGGTAATTCTGGTCTCTTAGAAGTATTCCCACTTTCTAATTCTCTGGGATAGTTCGTATAGAATTGGTGTTATTTCTTCATTAAATGTTTGGTAGAATTCACTGGCAAAGCTATATGAGTCTAGAATTTTCTTTGTGGGAAGATTTCTAACTACAAATTGAAATTTTTAAAATTTATTTTTATTTATATATTTATTTATTTTCTGAGATGGAGTCTCTCTCTGTCACCTAGGCTGGAGTCTAGTGGTGCAATCTTGGCTCACTGCCACCTCCATCTCCCAGGTTCAAGTGATTGTCCTGCCTCAGCCTCCCTTGTATCTGGGATTACAGGTGTGTGCCACCATGCCCAGCTAATTTTTTTGAATTTTTAGTAGAGATGGGGTTTCACCGTGTTAGTCAGGCTGGTCTTGAACTCCTGACATCAGGTGATCTGCCCATTTCAGCCCCCCAAAATGTTGGGATTACAGGTGTGAGCCACCATCCACAGACTAAATTGAATTTTGTTTTAAATATAAGGCTATTATCTGTTTCTTTGTGACTGAGCTTTGATATTTTATGTTTTAGGAAATTTGTTAATTTCATTTCCATTGTAAAATTTATAGGCATAACGTTTCTAAAATGATATTCCCTTTTTATCCTTTTAATATCTGTAGAAACTAGTGATATCCTTTCTCTCATTCCTAATATGAAAAATTTTGATCTCTCTTTTTTCCTAATCAGTCTATCTTGAGATTTATCCATTTTCTTTTTCTTTTTTTTTCCCCCCCTGAGACGGAGTTTCACTCTTGTTGCCCAGGCTGGAGTGCAATGGGGCAATCTCGGTTCAATGGGGCAACCTCTGCCTCCTGGGTTCAGGTAATTCTCCTGCCTTAGCCTCCTGAGTAGCTGGGATTACAGGTGTGCGCCACCAAGCCCAGCTAATTTTTGCACTTTTCAGTAGAGATAGGGTTTCACCATATTGGTCAGATTCTTCTTGAACTCCGGACCTCAGGTGATCCACCTGTCCCGGCCTTCCAAAGTGCTGGGATTACAGGCATGAGCCACCACGCCTGGCTCCATTTTATTTTTCCTGTCAAGGTACCAGCTTTGTTTTTGTTGATTTTCTCTGTTGTTTTTCTGTCTTCTATTTTATCAATTTGTTTTGATCTTTACTATTTCCTATTGTCTACTTCCTTTGAGTTTAATGTGCACTCTTGTTTTCATTACTTATTTCCTGAGATGGATCCTGAGGTCATTGCCTTGAGTCATTTCTTTTTTTGTAAAATAGGCTATACAGTTCAATCAGTGGCATCCCACAAATTCTGATATGCTTTATTTTCATTTTCATTCAGTTCAGAATATTTAGTAATTTCCCTTTTGATTTCTTCTTTGAACTATGAGTTATTTAGAAGCATGTTATTTAGTTTCCAGATATTTGGGTATTTTTCGGTTATCTCTCTTCTATTGATTTCTAAATTAATTTCATTGTGGTCAAAGAATATATTTGTATGACTTGACTCTTTTTACATATATTGAGAATTCTTTTATGGCTCAGAATATAGTTGGTCTTTGTAAATGGCCCATGTGTACTTGAAAATAACATGTATTCTGCTGCCATTGGAGTGTTGTAAAAATGTCAATTAGGAGTTGTTTGATAGTATTGTTCAAATCTATTATATCCTTGCTGATTTTCTATCCACTTGTTCAATTAATTATCGAGAAAGGATTATCGAAATCCCCAACTACAGTTATGGATGTGTTTATGTCTCCTTGCAGTCTATCCGTTTTTGCCTCATGCATTTTGAAGCTCTGTTATGAGGTACATAAACACTTAGGATTGTCACATTTTCATTAATTGACCAATTTATCATGAAATGAGTCTCTTTGTCCACGGTAACATTTTTCACTGCAAGATTTACTTTTATTTTATTAATATAACCGCTGTCAAGAGCTGAGCTGGAGAGAGAGCTGAGCTGCCAGGTTTTAAGGTGGTCAGTTAAGAAAACGGCCAAACTATAAAAAAAAACTATTAAGACTTTATTCACTTATGCACTAATATAAGCAAGAAGCAAAACAGGAAGAAGTGTCAGCTCCCAGAATGTTCCATGTTTTCCCCCATGTAGCAGCTCAGAGGAGGGGAGTTGGGGTATAGGGGTGATGGTCTCCCTGCTGAGGGGGAGGGGCTGCCGAACAAGAGGCTCCTGCTATTTTGCTTTTGCTGGGATTTTATGGACCCTGTGGTGAAGGGTGGGGATTGGGTGGGGGAAGGCTAGGAGTGGACAAGTACTGAATACTGGGTTAGAATGGAGAAAAGCGGTCGGACGCGGGTGGCTCACTCCGTAATCCCAGCACTTTGGGAGGCCGAGGCGGGCGGATCACGAGGTCTGGAGTTTGAGGCCATCCTGGACAACATGGTGAAACCCCGTCTCTACTAAAAATACAAAAAATTCTGTAGTCCCAGCTACTCGGGAGGCTGAGGCAGGAGAATCGCTTGAACCAGGGAGGCGGAGGTTGTTGCAGCGAGCCGAGATCGCGCCACTGCATTCCAGCCTGGTGACAGAGTGGGGAAAATAAAAGAATGGAGTAAAGCATGTTCAGGTTACCCCCAAAAAGGCGGTCTCAGTAGAGGCAGCCAAGAAAGACCTCTGCCAGGGCCCCCTGATCCAGGGGCGTCTGCATGGAAGTGTCTGGGCTGGGAATGCAGGTATGTGTAAGAACCTGAGGGCAGAGGAACTGAGTCCTTGATACAGCTCCCCCCAGGGGACTTCAGTGCTCAGACTGTGCACCCAGGCAGGGTGGGGAGGGCCCATGGAACAAACCCTGTGGTGAGGCCTTTGTAATGGCTGAAAACTCTCTGAAAACTCACACATAGGGTTGAGTTTGGGCTCCCAGGGAACTGCTCAGCCACTCCAGCTTCCTCTTGACTAGTGTCAGCAATGGCATACCCTTGTCAAAACTTTCACTATTTGGCCAGGCACCGTGGCTCATGCCTGTAATCCCACCACTTTGGGAGGCCGAGGCAGGTGGATCACCTGAGCCCAGGAGTTTGAGAACAGCCTGGCCTCAAGAAAAAAAAAAAAAAGTTCACTTTTAATCTATTTGTGTCTATATGTTTTAAAATGCATTTCTTGCAGGCAGCACAAAGTTGTCTTGCATTTTTATCCAATCTGACAGAGTCTGCCTTTTAAAGGGGCTGTTTGGACTATTTTTATTTAACCTTTTTTATCTATAATGACTAACTTTCACTCTATCACATTGGCATTTGTTTCCTATTTGTTCTACCTGTTCTTTGTTCCTTTTTTTCCTGTCTTTTTTAGATTAATTGGATTATTTTAGGTTAACTGGATTGATTTGAATTAGCTGGGTATTTTTATGATCTATTTTTATCTCTGTTATAGACTTATTAGCTTTAACTCTTTGTTTTATTATTTTAGTGGTAGCATCCGTCTTTTCTTATCACAATATACTTTTGAGTGATATTACACCTCTTCATATGTTGTATGACAGCCTGACATTAGTATACTTCTGTTTCTCCCCTACCAACCTTTATTTTTTTTTTTATGTTTTCCAATTTATATAGGTGATAACCCCTATAATACATGGTTATTATTTGTGTTTAAATAGCCAATTGTCTCTTATTTGGTAATTTTTATTGCGATAAAATATACGTAACATAAAAGTTACCATTTTGGCTGTTAGTGGTGGCGAATCCATACAAGACTGCAGCAACCTCAATTCTCATCTCCTCAGAAGAAAGAATTCAACCAAGGGCAATAAGGCAGAGAAACTGAGGCAAGTTTAAGGGCAGGAGTGGAAGTATATTAAGAAGTTTTAAAGCAAGAATGAAAGGAAGTGAAGTACACTTGGAAGAGGGCCAAGTGGGCAACTTGAGAGATCAAGTGTGAGGTTTGATCTTTGACCTGGGGTTTTATATGTTGGCATGCTTCTGGGGAGATTGCGCCCTTCTCCCCTGATTCTTCCCTTGGGGTGGCCTGCCAGCACTTAGGAGGGGCCACATGTGCAGTGTGTTTACTGAAGTTGTGTGCAAGCTGACTTGAAACTTAATGGTTTTTCACTTACTGGTTGAGTATTCCTAGAGGCAGGTCATATACAGGTTAATTCCACCATTTTGCCTCTTAGTGTGCATGCTTGAGTTCACTCACCCAACTCCTGAGATCTTATCAGGAAGCTGCTGATCATCAGTTTCAGGTGTTTTCTATCTAGTAGGAGACTGCCTTTCCCTGGCACTGGCTGCAACCAATTATTATTTTAGAAACAGTTTAACAACCACCTGATCATCACCTGATGGTCGCCTGACATTCCTGGTGAAGGGGGCTCTCTCCTGCCCATGTCTGCCTAACTACCTATGGTAACAAAAGCTTTTTTTTTTTTTTTTTTTTTGAGACAAGGTCTTGCTCTGTCGCCCAAGATGGAGTACAGTGGTGCAGTCCAGGGCTCAATCGATCCTCCCACCTTAGCCTCCTGAGTAGCCGGGACTACAGGTGTGTGCCAGCACGCCTGGCTAATTTCTGTATTTTTTTTTTTGTAGAGACAGGAGTTTGACTTGTCCAGGCTGGTCTTGAATTCCTGGGCTCAAGATATCTGTCGGTGTCCACCTCCCAAAGTGTTAGAATTACAGGTGTGAGCCACGGTGCCCAGGCCCCCAAATTACCATTTTTACAGAGACAGTGTGATAGCTGTCAAACCATCACCTGACATTCCTAGTAGGTGGGGGAAGAGTTTTCTCCTGCCCCACTCATGCCTAACTACCTCTAACAATTTAGCTCAGCTTACTGTTATAATTTTTCTCACTGATATAATTTTTGCAAAGGCAGTTTCAATACTATCAAAAGAAATAGTAATCAACCATTTGGAAAGCATTTAGAACTAATTAAAGACTCTAAGTCAAATGAGGAAAAGCCAAACTACACTGTGGGACACACAGTAAAGCCCTGCATCAATCAGCTGTTGCTGTGCAAAAACCTCCTCAAGACCCGGCAGGGTAAAGCAATGATCATTTATAATTGCTCTGTTGTCTGCAGGTCAGCTGCTTTTTGGCTGACATAGGCAGGGCTCAGCTGGGCTGGCTCTGCAGTGTGTGTCTCTCGTTCTCCTGTGGCAAACAATGGCAGATGGCAATGGCAAATGTGGAAAACCTTTAAGGCAGAAATCTCATAACTGGATCCCTATCACTCCCACTCATCTCAGTCTTTCAGCCGAAGCAAGTTACATGGCCAAACCCCAAATCCAGGGGTGGGGAAATATATTCTGCTTTTTTATCAGGAGCAAAATCGCATGGTGGTCAGTGCCGATCGGGTTGAATAACACAACCAATCATCAGCCCTGAAGAAATTTATTGCCCATCTGCTTCCTCAAGACTCCCCTCATCAGGGCACCTGCTCTCCTCCAAATCTTTCTCTTTCCCAAACTCTGTATCAAACAGTCCACTCACACTAGCTACCCTGCTTCCTCTGGCACCCTCTTTCCACTAGATAACCTGTTCTCTCAGCATTTCTATTTTCATTTGCATCTCCACCCTTTGCCCCATTACCCCAGCAACTCACAGAGGATCCTGATGGAACAGGAAAAACCCAGAAGTTGGGTGGGTAGGCAACTTGTGAAAGCTTACACGTTCCTGATTCCTCTCACCACAGTCCATTACTAGCGAATTACATGTTTGGGGCCTTGGGTGTTTGCAGAACCAAATCAGTTGTGGAGGAAATATGTAAATATCTCCATGGGTGTGTGATTGTACCATACCTCACCTTAACAAAGCTTAAATATCATTTCCAAACTTGGCTAGGTTTCCCTGTGTTATATGTCATTGAGAGCCAGTATAACTAAATATTTGTGGGAGTCCTAGCTGACTGCCTGCTTTGTTTCTCCCACTAAACTGTAAGCTCCTCATGAACAGAGAGTGTGTCTGTACAATTCACCAGCTGTGTCTCTATCTTTACCCCACAGCCAGTCCATAAATGAATGCTGTCAGCCTTGCCCCCCATCGTATCCCAACCATCTATGTTTGGCTACTCCATTGCTACCCCAACCTTGCATCTTATGGTTGGGTTATTTCACAGCCTTCTCAGCTGATACTCCCACTGCTGCTGTGCCTGGCTGCAGCCTATTCTCCACATGATGAAGAGGAAACTTTGAAAAATTGATAAAATTGATAGCAAATTGTGTTTCTCCTGCACTCAGAATCCTCCTGTGGCTCCTCACTCTAATCTCTGGCTTCAGTAGTTGATGGCAAATATTTAAAAGTCAGCCTGCAGGAAGGACCCTTATTTACTGAGTTTTTCAGTGTTAATGGTATAAATACTCATCATGGCCAATTTCAAGCCGCCTTGTTTCTTTCCCTCCCTCACTCCTCCCCTTCTCCTCTCCTTCCTTCCTTTCCTCCCTCCCTCATTCCTTCTGTCCTTCCCTCCTCCCCTTCCTTTCCTTCTTTCTTCCTTCTTTCCCTTCTTCCTTCCCTCCTTCCCTCTTTCCCTCCTTTCTTCCCTATTCTCTGCCTCCTACTCTAGAATTGACATTCCATGACAGGCAATCCATGTCTGTCTTAGTCATTGCTTAGAAGTACCTGGCACGTAATGGAGGCTTAGTACATATTTCTTGAATAAATAGTTGACTAAATGAATAGATGATCATTTCTTAATTCTGTACCAGGATTTAAGAATTATTCAAAGTAGATGTCATTGCTTTAAAATAACCAAGTACTGCTCAGCACTTTCAAGTTCACAAAGCATGCCTCATGCATCATCTCTATGATCTGTACCCGGGTGCCATCGTGAGAAGCTGGGAAAGGCTTTTCTCTTCCTCCACTTTACAAACGAGGAAACAAAGACTCAGAGAGGTGGAGGTTCCCCCTCAAGGCCACACAGCAAGTCTGTATGCACAGGTCTGATCTCAGTCTGGCACTCTTCTCAGTGGTCTCCAGTAACTTTTTAGCTCTTGAGGGGGTCTCATCAGAGAAGCCTGGAGGCTTCAGGGAGAGCCGTCCCAAGGAAGAGGAGAGAAAGACATGGTGGCAAGGAAGGAGGATTGATAACCGGGGAAGGCCTTACCTAGGCCTCTACCAGGCTGACCCTCTGGCCTCAGGCAAATAACATAATGATTCAGGTTCCCACTCCTGATTCTGTCACTAGATTCCTACTACCCTCCCCGCAGACATGGAGCATTGAGCCCCCTTCCCCACAGATAGAGTACCCTAAATAGAGTAGGCTCCATACCTAGCACCCACCTTCTTGCCAGACTATAGCAATGAACAGCAGAGAACGCAAGTTGGAGAGCCACAAGCTGAACTCAGTCCTCGGGGATGATTTCTTTAGCCCCTGTAGAGTTCAAAAAATTGGGCCAACATTTACGAGCAGGAGATCCCAAGTGGTTGGTTTCTTTAGGCAAACAGGAAAATCTTGCCACACCTCCTGGCCATTCTGGGTTGACAGCAGTTGTCCACCTGAGACCAGACAAGTGTTGTCCAGTTCAACGCAGCCCCAGTTTCCTATCTCCTCTCCAACCTTGAGGGCAGCCGTCGACTGCAGTTTATTTCCATCCTAGTGCTGGAAGTTTTACTGGTGTCGAAAAACATACCTCTTAAACTCAAGCTTATACCAAAAGGAGAAAAAGAAAATATGTAGGGCC
>NW_012114141.1:3502139-3541386 GCF_000951035.1 Colobus angolensis palliatus | reverse complement strand
TAAATAGGGAATCCTTTCCCCATTTCTTGTTTTTGTCAGGTTTGTCAAAGATCAGATGGTTGTAGATGTGTGGTGTTATTTCTGAGGGCTCTGTTTCGTTGGTCTATATCTCTGTTTTGGTACCAGTACCATGCTATTTTGGTTACTGGAGCCTTGTAGTATAGTTTGAAGTTAGGTAGCGTAATGCCTCCAGCTTTGTTCTTTTGGCTTAGGATTGTCTTGGCAATGTGGGCTCTTCTTTGGTTCCATATGAACTTTAAAGTAGTTTTTTCCAATTCTGTGAAGAAAGTCATTGGTAGCTTAATGAGGATGGCATTGAATCCATAAATTACCTTAGGCAGTATGGCCATTTTCACAATATTGATCCTTCCTATCCATGAGCATGGAATGTTAATCCATTTGTTTGAGGACACCGTTTTCAACAAATGGTGCTGGGATAATTGGCTAGCCACATGTAGGAGAATGAAACTGGATCCTCATCTCTCACCTTATACAAAAATCAACTCAAGATGGATTAAGGACTTAAATCTGAGACCCGAAACTATAAAAATTCTAGGAAATAACATTGGAAAAACCCTTCTATACATTGGCTTAGGCAAGGATTTCATGACCAAGAACCCCAAAACAAATGCAAATCTAAAAACAAATGCAAAGCTAAAAACAAAGATAAATAGTTGGGATTTAATTAAACTGAAGAGCTTTTGCATGGGAAAAGGAACAGTCAGCAGAGTAAACAGACAACCCAGAGAGTGGGAGAAAATCTTCGTAATCTATACATCTGATAAAGGACTGATATCCAGAATCTACAACAAACCCAAACAAATCAGTAAGAAAAAAAAATCTCATCAAAAAGTAGGCTAAAGACATGAAAAGACAGTTCTCAAAAGAAGATATACAAATGGCCAACAAACATATTTTAAAATGCTCAACATCACTAATGATCAGGGAAATTCAAATCAAAACCACAGTGCAATACCACCTCATCCTGCAAGAATGGTCATAATCAAAAATAAATTAAAAAAAAAAACAGTAGATGTTGATGCAGATGCAGTGAACAGGGAACACTTATACACTGCTGGTGGGAATGAAAACCAGTACAACTACTATGGAAAACAGTGTGGAGATTCCTTAAAGAACTAAAAGTAGAACTACCATTTGATCCAGCAATCCCACTACGGGGTATCTACCCAGAGAAAAAGAAGTCATTATTCAAAAAAGATACTTGCACATACATATTTATAGCAGCACAATTCACAATTGCAAAATTGTGGAACCAAATCAGATGCCCATCAATCAACAAGTGGACAAAGAAACTGTGGTATATTTATATGATGAAATACTACTCAGCCATAAAAGGAAATGAATTAATGGCATTTGCAGCAGCCTGGATGAGATTAGGGACTATTATTCTAAGTGAAGTAACTCAGGAATAGAAAACCATACATTGTATGTTTTCACCGATATGTGGGAGCTAAGCTATGAGGACACAAAGGCGTAAGAATGACTTTGGAGACTTGTGGGGAAGGGTGTAGGGGGGCAAGGGATAAAACACAACAAATATGATGCGGTGTATACTGCTTGGGTGATGGGTGTGCCAAAATCTTACAAATCACTACTAAAGAAATTATGTAACCAAATACCACCTGTACCCCAATAACCTACGGAAAAATAAAAATAAAACAAATTAAAAAAAATTTGTTCTCAGTGATGTTTTAGTGGTAGATTTTTACTCACCTTTCCTATCTCTACTACAGTAATTCATCCATTCAACTTTTCTGCTTCTTGGTTAATTTTGTTAATACATATTTCACTGAAAATCACCCATTTCCCTTAGGGATTCAAATTTGTTGTCAAAGTATTATAATTCTTTAATTGCTTTTTGCCTGTGACCCTTCCTTCCTCCCTTCCTTCCTTCCTTCCTTCCTTCCTTCCTTTTTTTCTTTTCTTTCTTTCTTTTTCTCTTTCTTCTTTCTCTTTTTCTTTCTCTTTTTCCCTCCTTCCCTTTCTTTTTTCTTCCTTTCTTTCCTTGCTTCCTTCCTTCTTTTCCTTCCTCCATTCCTCTCTTTCCTTCTCTCTCTTCCTTCTTTCTTGCTTTTTTCTCTTTCTTTTTTCTTTTTATTATTTCTTTCTTTCTTTCTTTCTTTCCTTCTTTCTTCTCTTTCTCTCTTTCTTTCTTGACAGAGTCCCTCTGTTACCCAGGTATGGAGTGTGATACATGCTCACACACCACACCCAGCTACTTATTTTTATTTTTATTTTGTAGAAATGGGGTCTTGCCATTTTGCCCAGGCTGGTCTCAAACTTCTAGCCTCAAGTGATCCTCCTGCCTCAGCCTCCCAAAGTGTTGGGATTGCAGGCATGAGCCACCTTGCCCAGCCAGGTACACCTTTTCTTATTCCTGTCAACAATCTCACAAAGAAGGCATCCAGAACCCTCCTTTAGGTGAGGATCCTTGAGTTCAGAGGCATGGAGGGACTTGCCCAAGGTTAAATAACTAGAAGTAGACACAGAACGTGAAGATAACATCTCATCCAGCACAAGCATCCGCATAAATTGCATTCCCAGCCACACACCACCAGTGTGTTCACTATGACAGGGTGTGCAACCTGATGCAATAGCCCTTATGTAATCTGACACATCCCCATTAGGTGGCACCATAAACCAACAAAGCTTTCCAGGACAATGCCTTTACAGAAATTGGTTTTCTTGCATTATTAGGGGTTTTAAGGCAGAATGGTTTTACCCTCTTTCTCTCTTAAAAAAAAAAAAAAGTCTTTCAATATACAATGTAGCATGGCTTTTGTGCCAGGCATAAAATGAAATTTGCCTTAATTCATTGCCTAGGGAGAAAGTGTGTGTGTGTCACAACTGACATCTGTTAAATGTTAAATGAAGTAAGCAAGCAATAAGAAGGTTTGAAATACATTCTTTGTTCAAGAAGTCATGCACACACTGATCAGCTGCTCTGTACAATTGGGAATAAAACAGGCACCTTTTTTTTCCCCCAGCAAGCGCCGCTGAAAGCCCCCAAGGAGGGCAAAAGCAGAGGATGGATGGACTTGCACGCCATGAGGTTAACACTTCTGTTTCAAGTTCAACCAAATTGGCTGGGCACAGCAGGAATGACCACACTGCCAGTACCATTGTACCTGCTTCCTCCCCAGGGCTGAACAGGAGCCCAGGCTTGTCCCTCCTTTCCTGCTATTTCTTTTGCAAAGTGTAAGAAGGTGTGAGATTTCATCCAGACTACCTGATCAGTTTTGACCATCAGCATGTTATTATGGTGGATCTATTCTTAAAACACATTTCTTCTTTTGTTTTCCTCACTAGCAAGGAATTTTGAACCACTCACTCCAAAGTTAGCCCTTGCAATTTATTAGCCAAGCTTCATTATTAACATTATTAACAAGAGAATGAGAACAGATGTAATTCCAATATGCAGCTAGAATATCAGCTAATGATGTGCTCCTTATAAAGATACACTAGGATCATCAAATGCGAAATAGAAGCTTTGCCTGTGCAACCAATTATAATTCTGGAATGGTGTATTTTGGGTATTGGAATTTTTTGATAAACATAAGGATAGGCAGAAAGCCCTTAGGTTTCAATCCTTGGTTTCATCCTTTCCCTCATCCCTAGAAATAGGTTAGGTGTCTATGACAGTAACAGTGAGTGCTTCCCAAAGAGCCACACACGTTTTCAAGCCTCCCCTGTGGTTGAGTTGAGCCATGTGGATGAGTTCTGGTAAATGGGAAAATATTTACTTATATTTTCTTTGAGTTCTATTTTAGTTTTATTTTTGTATTTAATCCATGTGGAATTTATTTTAGTACAATAGTTTTAAGCCAGTTGTTCCCAGACTATTTAATTAATCTTTCCTTTTCCTACCAATTGCAAATACCAATCAGTGTATGATAAATACTGATTTCTGGTTCAGTAATCAATTTTCTCATTCCTATGTTGGTATAAAATTCCCAAATTAGAGTAATTTTGGAATATATCTTACTATCCTAAAGGTGATAAGACCTATCCCTTTTAATTTTTTAAATGGGGTCTCACTATGTTGTCCAGGCTGGTCTTAGACTTCTGGGCTCAAGCAATCCTTCTGTCTCAGCTCAGCCTCCAGAGTAGCTAGAAATACAGACTCATAACCACCGCTCCTGGCTCCTTTAAAAAAAATTATTTTAGTTACTTTCACATATGTATTCTTTGAGTAGAATTTAAAAATCAGTTTGTCAAGTTAAAAAATTAAAGACAGATTAAATTCACAGGTTGATTTGGAAACAATTGATACTTTGTTGGCCCAAGCCTTCTCATTCAGGTGCGTGATGTTTCCCTGCATTTGAAGTCTTCTACGTCGTTAGGTCATTTTGTATTTCTTCTGTGTTTGACTCTGAGTATTCTATGATTTTGGTTGCTTTTGTAAATGGGATATTTTTCTCATTTCTCATCATTTTTTTCTGATTTATTATGGCTGAATATTATTCCACTGTATTTGTATATCATAATTTATTTATCCATTCATCCATCAATGGACATGTGATTTGCTTCCACACCTTCCACCATGCTGCCATGAACATGTGTATACATGTACTTGTGTCCCTGTTTTCAATTATTTTCGGTACAGACACCTAGGAGTGGAATTGCAGGGTCCTGTGGTGATGCTGTGTTGAGTCATTTGAGGAGCCACCAACTGTTTCCCACAGTGGCTGAACTGTGTTATATTCCCACCAGCAATATACAAATTCCACTTTCTCCACATCCTCACCAATACTTGCTATTTTCTGCTTTCTTTTTTTAAAAAATTATTGCCATCCTAATGGATGTGCAGTGGTGCCTCGTTTTTATTTGCATTTCCCTAATGATGAATGATGCTGAGCATGTTTTCATGTGTTTGTGGGCCATGGTCTGTCTTCTTTGGAGAAATATCTACTCAAGTCCTTTTTCCATTGTTTAAGGGATGGTTTGTCTTTTTGTTGTTAGTTTCCTAACTTTTTGACAGGAGAAAGGTTAACTGAAAGTTGCTGTTACATAGGATGCTTTCAAAAGCAAAAACTAGAAGATGCAACACAAAATGACTTAAATGATAAAAAAATTTTAAATGTTTGAGTGATCAGGTATGGTTCTAGCATTCTCCACATATCAATTCATTTAATTCTAAAAAGAATACTACAGGGTAGGTACACAAATCAGAAATATGAGGCACAGAGACATCCAAAGTCACACAGCTGGTAAGTGGTAAAGTTGGAATTTGAACCTAGGAAGTCTTGCTCCATAGGCTCATCTCTGAGTGACTAGGTACTAAGTCTGTAGGGAAGCAGTACTGGCATTGACTGGTTTAGCAGCTCAACCTAATATAGGAGTCTAGATTTGTCAATGTTCCTATTCTGCTACCCTAAGCATGTTGCCTTTGCCTCAGGCTCCTCCCCTTATGGTTGCAAAATGGCTGCAACAACTCCAAGCATCACATTATCTCCCAGCAACATCCAAATGAGAGAAACAGAAAGTCTCTGTGGTTTCTTCTTTTTTGAGAGTAAGGAAAACTCTTCTAGAAGTACCTCCAGCAGACTTCTCATTGACATCTGTGGCACATGTCCCATCCTAAACCGATCACTAACAAGGGAAAGAGAACTATGATTTTGGACATAGACTGATTAAGGTTTACACCTTGAAACTTCAATGGGGTCCAGATTCCAAGAACTATCTGCTGCTCAGTTCCTGAACAGAAATCATTTTCTGTTAACAAAGAAAAAGGTGATAATCACTGTTGAGTTGGTGACCAACAGCTGTTGCCACAATTGTCATTTACTTCTGTTAGCCTCAAGGTCAGTGACATTTTCTCTGTGGGCTGGTGATTTCTCACTCTTGATTTTTCCTAGGCCATGTATCTGAGTTCTTCTAGGCCACAGATGCAAAACGTACATGAAAATCTGAATTCCCACCGCACATTTGTTTGCAAAACTCTGTTTGCCATTTCTCTCTACTTCTTACACCTACCTCCACAGATCGTAGGGGCATGCATCTCTTTAGGGTGACCTTTTCATATTTATGCTAATTGCAGATTTAAACTGTAAGCCCTAACACTCATAATCTCCTAGCTTCCCTCTGTAAAAAATCCCCCTAAGTGATACTTAATTTCACATTCTTGCCAAATCTTAAATCCAAAAGCAAAAGCCGATTTACCTCTATACTGAAATTAAAGCTATACAACGTTTTTGGCTTTGGGGGCACACGTCACTGTCCTCAGTGGCCCTTCGTAGCACAGATTTAAGTTAGGAGTCTCCCTGATGTTTTAAAATGTCATCAAACTATCCTGTCTATAAAGAAATGAAGAAACTTTCTTCCAAATTTATGCAAGTCACAGGAGACCTTTCTAAATGGACAAAGTGAAATAATCTTGGAACAAAGCATTTTACTCCATGTTCATACAATGAATACACTGCCCTAAGCATCTGTGATTTTTTCTGAACATTGCCCCTAATCCAATTTTAATGTATTTCGGGACATGGAAACAAAAACAAACACACTTAACCTTCAAAAGGGAAGATGAATGACACTGACTTCGGGTTTTTGACAAATATCTGTAATATCTGAACAACCTAATCTACGTGATGATCTTTCTGCTTTTGCTGGCTGAGTCAAGTTCTCCCTTCCCATTTACTCTGGAGCTTATGTGGAGTGGCTATGATCTAACCAGAGCAAGCTCGAGTCATAAGGCTTTGTGGTAGTGAGTCAAAGAAAGGTAATAAGTTTCCCATAATAGAAAGGATTCAAGCAGAGGGTAGATGACCTTTTGTCCAGGATTGTGCATAGTAGAGGTTGAACTTAAAAGAACTTACTGAAGGGCTGTTACTGAAGGTCTCTTCCAAAAGATCCTAAGATAAGTCAGGAAAACAATCCTTATATTCATGTGGTGTTTTACGAATCAGAAAACCCTTTAGACACAGGCTTTGTCTCATTTAAGCATGAAAACAACCCTATGAGGTAGGTGGGTTGATTATTCTTGTTTTACAGATGATGAAATTGAGGTTTGGGTAGAGGTTAAGCGATTTATCTAGGGTCACACATTTAGGAAGTGGGAGGTCCTAGGACCTCTGGGTCAGAGATATCTCCGTTCTCAGGACAGGGCAGACAGGAGGCAGGCCCGTGTCTGCGTGGCTGAAGCATTGTCAGGCAGGCGGTTACACTGCTGGGCACGGAGAAGTGGCTGCTCTAGCCTTTCTCTTTCACCTACGCCCCAAGGCTGGTCCTTGGCAAAGTTGTCTGTTGTCAGGGACCGCTATGTGTTCTTTCTCAGTTGCTGCAGGTCGGAGCTGACCAGCCTCCCCAAAAGCGAAGTGTGTGAAGCCTGTGGTTTACTCTTGCTTGGTGTTTCAACCCATGCCCCGACTACAACTCTTTAAAAGGACCACGGCAGAAACACCCCAAAGCAGGGGGCTGCCAGGTGGGCTTTCTCTCAGCCCACAGTCTCAGCGAGGGAGAAGGGGGAACACTTCTGCTCAGTGGGGTCGCTCCAGTCATGCCATACAGCCTACTCCACCTAGTCTGAATTGTGTGAGAACACAAAAGAAAACGTCGCTGCTTGGTGGGGAAAGAATGTTGATGGAGGGGACAGGATGTCCCGTTTCAATTCCCTCACAGCCCCCAGGCTCTGACATAGATGGGAGGACAGAGTCCCTTGTGTGAGGGCCTGGGAACTGAGCTTTCTTCCATGTAGTTCTTCCAATCAGATTCTGTCCTTTTCTGGTAATTCAATGGGAAATGAGTCCACCCAGGAGTCTGGGCTGGCCTCCGAAAGGAAGGTAAATATAACAAAGAAAAAATCATTGCCAATTGCAGAGACCATGTGTTCACAGGAATAAACAGGAATACAGCTGAGCGGGAAAATGGGCGTATCACCACACATTACATCTGATCAGGCGAGAGCTGGGCCAGAAATGAGTTTTGTATCTTTTTTCATTTGGGTTAGCCAGAAGGGGTATATGAAAGGGAATAAAGTATACACAGATAGCTTCAAAAATAATATCTCTAAGCTTTTACAAAGCCATCCAGTCTTGCTTCTCCTAATGCAACAGGAAGTCATTACATTTTCATTGAATCTGGAAGATTTTTCTCTCTGCTTGACTGTATTTGACCACACAGGATGAGCCTTGGGCCTGCTGGCAGTATGTTTCCTAACTCTGAGGGCCTGAGGAAACTGATGATTGGAGTGAGGTCAGGGGCTTGCGCAGGGTTGCACAGCTTGGAAATGTGAGGTCAGGACTCTCCCCATCAGGTGTGTCCTACACACCTGGACAAGACCCAGGCATAAGAGGAGCTAGGCACCCGCTGCACAGCAAGCGGATGTGCGGGTCCTCATTTCCTCATTATTTTCACCCCAAGGGCTTTCTCCCATTGGAACTACGCTGGGAGGCATCTACTCTCTAAAAGGAGGGATGCTGAGGCATAGAAAGAGAAACTCATGTTTTCTGTTCCCACATCAAAGCTTTTGAGATGCAGGAGCTTAAAACCCTGAGCATTAAAGGAGTTCAGGTACTAAGTTGATGCCAGAAGCAATTGACTCAGAAGAGTAAATGAAGTTGCAAGAGCTGGTTCTTCTCACTCCAGAGAGCGCGAGAGAAGAGAGACATAGGGACCATAAGAGTTTGGCTGTTGGTATATGTCACTGAGAAAGGGGACTGTGCCTCATTCCTGCCACAGATCTTTCACAGTACCACCCCAGGGGGATGTGGAAATCACTGAGAGGATTCACTCCAGCCTCAGGGAGCCATTGCTGATGGGGCTAGGGCAGAGGAGGTCTTCGTGGACCAATGATGGAGAGCATAGGACAGCAAAGACATCTCAGAGGCACTACAGAGTGGGTGGCGATGGAAACCAAGTGCCTCTGGGATCATGTCTGTCACAAACATGGGAGTGGTGGAGATTGTCATCTGGGCCATATGTAGTTGCTGTTTTTATAGTTTAGAAATGATCAAATAGCAGCAATTTCATATTGTTCTGTGTAACAGCATGGGAAAGCCTAAACAGCCTGAGATTTCGTTTCTACCATCCAGTAGAATAACTGTTCGAAGCAGAACCAAATTCAGTCCTAATCAAAGACAATTAGTCTTCTCACCCATTTGCATGGAGGCTGCGTGTGGCACTCACCACACTGAATTGCCTTGACACTACCTCGCCACCAAGCAGTTCCTGAGATGCCTGATGGTTCAGATCTCCTTCCCCAGGAGGAGCCTGGGGTGTCTCCATAATATTCTACTCTAATTTGAATGGATTCTCCACACACCCTGCTATTTAAGACTTACACATAGTTTCTGGTATTCGGATGGAACAGGCTTGGGAGCTGGGGAAACTTGTTCTTTCCTCACAATTCAATCCAGTTTTCAGTCTTGTCTGTCATATGCCAGTGAGCACAGGATGAGAGGAAGGCAGGTAATTTCAGAATACATGCAGGAGCCTACAAATCATCGCCTTTACTTTTTAAATGGGTTGGGTTTTGCTTCAGGCTTCTCACTGGAGTAAGGCAAACTGGATGGGAGAGCTTGGTTCCTCCTGGCTGAGGAATGGTAGCCAGGAAATTGCTGGTCAGATCATCAGCCCTCGGTCCTCCTGACATGACACAGGAACCTGGGAAGGACAGAGGAAGTGGCTGCCAGGGAGGTCAGAAGGTATCACTCCTCCAGTAGAGCCATATCTAGGCATAGCATGGTGACTTGTACCGCCATGCTTCTCAAGCTGTGTGCTGAGGCTCTCTGAGGAGCCTCAGTGAACACATAGGAATGCTGCAAGATAGTTTAGATTTTTGAAAGAAACTCCTTAACATCTGTCAGATACTGAACAAAACCACTAGTTTTGATGGTTTTGCCTAGTATCTGAGTTTCAGATGGTTGCTATGATAAAACAAACAAACAAACAAACAAACAAAAAACAAAAAAAAAACGCATTGTGAAAAATTCAGTGTGAAATAGAAAATGACAATAGTAGTATCCAATCTGAGCCCCAGGTTTGAGTAACTGTTCCGTGCCCAACAGGTACACACCTCCCATTATTAAGAAATTGTGATCATTTAAAAATAAAGTAAATGTTCCTGAAGTGGCGACTATGTTTTCAGGACATAATTAATTGTTAAATTATTTGGACCTGACTAATTCATAAACAAATTTTCTGGATATTTCTTTTGACCTGTAGGTGCCATGAAAAAATTACTGAGATACTAGGGGAGCTGTGAACTGAAAAAACTTGGGAATCTCTGCTTTAGAAGATGGTAGAGCAGCAAAAACAAGCTAAAACAAACCTGGGTCCCTGTATTGACCTCCCTGTACTTCCCAAGACCTCTGGACTGTTGGGTTTGTACTACTGGGTGAAAGAAACAAAATTCTAATTTGTTTGAGCCCCAGTGCTTAGGGTCTCTTTGTTACAGCAGGTTAGCCTCTTCCCTAATGATACAGCAGTGCTCAGTAAGCGCTTGTTGGTGAATAGGCTTGGCATTGATTTCTTTCATTGTTATAGATTTTTGATTTGCTTCTGGAACGGTAATAAGAGGTGAGTTTTGAAAGAAATAAAAACATAGCAACAAGGGCCCATGGTAAGTGTAAGAAAAGAACACTGTAGGTACTTACTGGGGTTTACTTGGGGTAAGTTACTAGTGTTGGTGTCGGGATCCTGGTCTGTAAAATGGAAATAATGTTTCCATCCTGTATACTTTATAGTGCTAGAAACTGGATAATACACACGAAAATATTTTGAAAAATGTTGTGCAGACGTAAGTAGTCTTTCTTGTTGAAACACTGATGAAGATGCTACTGACTCAAGGGACCATCTTAAAGGCGCTTATTGGTAGGAAAGAAAGCCTGAATTAGTGCAAGGTCTGAATAATCGGGTTTCTTCTTCCTTTTTTTTTTTTAAAGTCAAACTTAATTGTTCACAAGCAGTTTAGAAATACATTTTAAGGGCTACCACTTAGAGGCTAAATTTTGACAAATAAAGGAAGCCAGGCAAAGTGGCTCATGCCCGTAATCCCAGTACTTTGCGAGGCTGTGGTGGAAAGATAACTTGTGGCTAGAAGTTTGAGATCAGCCAGGGCAACATAGTGAGCCCCTGTCTCTGCAAAAATTAAAAAATAAAAAAAAAATTGCCAGGCATGGTGGTATGCACCTGTAGTCCCGACTGTTGGGAAGGCTGAGACCAGAGGATTGCTGGAACCCAAGATTTGGAGGCTACAGTGAGCCATGATTGTGCCACTGCACTGCAGTCTGGATGACAGAGCCAGACCCCGTCTATAAAAAAAGAGAGAGAGAGAGAGAGAGTGCCAAAATTTCAGTCTCAGTAGCTCACCTACTTGGGTGGTTTGACTATCATTAAATTCATCAGGGTCCCCAAACAGTTAATTAAGTAAACAGTCTTCTGGTTTATTGATACCTTTTGTTAAAAACTTTATTTTTCTTTGCCAACATTACTGTTAAACTCCATTCCTTCCCGTGTGAGCTCTTGTAATATCAGATTGGTAGGATCTGAATTTGTAACAGTTTTGGATAAATCTATCGAATTTAATAAGGAACTTAGGAAAGAACAACTTGAGAGGTGGCCATAGAGAGGACAGGAGCCCTGTACCACATTGATCGTTCACAGGCTGCCTGGCCTCCACTTTGTTCTGTGACTGCCTCCTCTTGAGGGATTTTCCATTATGTGGGGCTCTGGGATTTTCCATTATGTGGGGCTCTGGGAGCCAGGGAAGAGGACTCTACCGTTTGCGCCCAACTTTCCCTGAAGACTCCGAATCCTGTAAACATGGGGCAAGCAGTGGCCATGGTACATCTCAGACTGAAGAGAAGCTTGGATCGAGTAGTTACTGTGACATGGCCCTTTTCAGGACCTCCCTGGTTCTGGGACTGCCCCTCTAGCCTAAAATCAAGTTAGTGAGCCCCAGATGTCCTCCAATTACTCTTCTTTTCATTTAGGAGAATCAGAATTGGCTTTTACTTGTAAATAGATAGCCTGGCTAATAAGGTGTCCTTTTCCAAACAGTTTTTCACCTACAAACAATTTTTTGGTGCTAATCTATAATGTTGCTGAGTGGGTGTTTAACAAGAAGGAAATCAGAGTGATTTTAGCAACAAGAGCATTCATGCCTGTCTTGATCTGGAATTCCTGAGATTTAAGATGGATCTGGAAAAAGTCTGTGTTCTCTTAAAGTGTAGCCATGTTTTCATAATTGATGTGTTGCGCCTTTTTCATATACTTTATCTGTGTGCAGCTGTAAAAATTATAAAGAAAAGTTTCTTTCCCCAAAGTATAATTCCTGTACGGAAAGTGGTTTGTTGTTTTTTTGTTTGTTTGTTTGTTTTGTTTTGTTTTGTTTTAAGTCACAAGCACGTTTCTGAGAATGTTTATCTCACTTTACTATAACATCATACTATTCAACCTCATGGGCATTCTTTATTCTGACACTTATAACTCTGAGTAAGAACACCATCCATCTTGGGAGAAAATGTACAAGGAGAATGTTTCTTTAATAAATATGCTTAATGTTCAACTAAAGTGCGTCTGTGGCGGAGAAGAGGCAGAATGGATTTTTCTTGAAATTTGTGAAAGGCTAAGTTATTCAGCACAGGCTGTCTACCTTGAATAAACCTTATCAACTAAAAACATTAAGAATTTGGGTCTTTGGATGCTGACATTCTTGACCTTGGATACAAACCCAAAGGAAGTGATTGCAACACCAATGGCTATATTTTGGCTGTAATATTCAGTCTGAAGGAGAGATTAATTATGAATGCAATTCTGCCTTTTTGTGTGTAAAATTATTTAGCTCACCATCTTAATTTTTGATTCAACTCTATCTGTGCTAACCATCTAGTTTAATCAATTCTCTCAAACACTTTTCTTCTCTCTGCCACCATCTTGGTCCAGGCTGCCTCATCTCCTGCTCGTAGTAACGTGACAGGTTTTTATCTGATTCTGTTACACTCTTCTCACTCCCACTCATCTTCTCCAATCCATTTTCAATAGCTACAGAGATCTGTTGAAACACAAATCTGGTCACTTTATCCTCTGCCAAAGATTAATGTCTTCCCATTGTTCTTAGGATGAAAACCAAAATCATTAATATGCTAAGGCCAGTGTTATCACTTTATTTTTAATATTTGAAAAAACTCTGAAAGGTCTATCGTATAATTGATATCTACCATATCATATAGTCAACTATTTCAAACTAACCAGAGATGGATTTTGAAACTTGTAACTTGCCATAGCTTCATCTTTCAATAACTCTATCAGTAAATAATTGGTCAAATTTCATGCTTTTGATGGGGAAAAACTAACATTGCAAAGAAACAGAAACATCTGGTTTGATGGAAAGAAGATGTCAAAACTAAGCAAAAATATGTAAGTTGGCAAAAATTCGAGCCAAGAAACCATGGAGAAAACAGCCAAGCCCATCCATCAGGAAGCGCCTGGTTAGTGCCCATATCCAGCCTGGAATATACAATCTCAAAAGTTGAAAAATGTGCGGGCAAAATGTAACTTTGACCAATAGTCACTTTTTTGTTGTTGTTTAAAGAAAAGAGTATGTGCTTGTCAGTGGGAATAAAAACAAAATGATATGCTTTTGGAATACAGTTGCTCCAGTTGCAATACCTTCCTCAGTGGGCAATTGGCCATGCATCATAAAGAATGCGGTGCCAGAGGGAGATCTTTAATACCACATCTTTAGTATAATAGCTCTATTAACCTTGACTTCAGATGGATTGGCCATGGGGCTCACTTCCTTCAGAGCCCCAGCCTACAGAAAAGGACTTATGCAAAACTAGGCTTATTTTTTATTACCTTAGAGGGAAGGGAAGTGTCAAATGTATAACGATCCAGTGCTTTCTCTAAGTCGAGGTTCAGAACTGTAAAATGGTGTGGTTGGATTTGCAAGATCTTTGATCCGTGCTAGGATGCATTCTTTGCAGAGGTAATGACAGTATCTTCATTCTCTGGAGAAAAAATTCAGATAGAGCTGAATCAAAAATTAAGATGGTAAGCTAAAATTATTTAGCTAAAATTATTTGAAATTATTACATATTAGGCACTTCCCATAAGCTACACTGTGCTCTGTGTTATCTCATTACATTTTCACAATGTAGCCAACAGTTGTTCCCATTTTACAGATGAAAAGATGCAGTCCCAGAGAGAGAAGAGACATCTCTGTCCGCTCCATGCTCAGCATCCTTCCTCCTTTTTCTGGTGCCAGGATCCTGGCTTTCTTTGAGGGACATGCTTTCTTCCCCTGTGTTGGTGAACAGATGCCAGGAAGCCACTAGTCATGGTATCCTGCTCTCTCCTGGCCAGTCATACCCTCTTCCCAAAGAACCCAATCTTGATTGAGTAACAGGCAGATAGAAAATGTTTGAAAAATATTCCTCTCTCCCACAAAGTATCTTCTACCACAATCTCTTTTCTTCACTTTCTGAGTTCTGGTTCTTCAGTTTATCTTCCTTTCTGACTTAGGTTGCCCAGAGTGGATTTCTGTTGCTTGCAGTTAGATAACTGTAGCTGAAACGAGAGGGTTAGCAGCTTTCCTGCCCACACACATTCCCACTGCTACTTCCCTCACCCTTTCTGCCTTATCTCCCTGCCGCCTGTGGCTGTGATTGCTGAGCACTGGGTGCTTGACGCACGTGGGTCCTGACACTCCTTCCCACACTAGGGTAGTGGAGGAGGTGGTCATGCTGTGCTCTCTGGGCACAAGGCTTTGGTTTATTGTTTCTCAGTTCTTAGTCCAGTTCTCAGCTGGACTGCACGCAAGCTGAGCTTCCATCTCAGCGTGGTTTGAAGGTGGCCAAATGCTCTGGTGGCCTCCAAGTATTCATTCCCTGACTTGTTTTTGTTGTCTGAAGCTCCACATGAAGGTCACTAGCTATGGGACTATTTCTAGGAAGTTCTTGTTGAATGGCATTAAGCTAGGAGTTGGTTAACCCTAGCATGATAGTAGGTGTGTATTTCATGTCTATTGATTATCTAATCTTACATAATTCTTTTTAATAAGTATTTTATTCATCACAATGACTATATATATATATACACACACACATATATATACACATATATATTTGAAATATAGTGGTAGAACCCTGTGGGAGACACAGAAGAGATTGGTCCATGGACAATAAGCTTATCGATGGATTTGAAGATCATCTCTGTCTCCCCCGAAGAGCCTCCTGGTCTATGGGTGGGGATCCACTGCATTAATCTGTACAGTATTCATTACCATATAAGAAGGATTCATTTGACAGACAGTAGAGGCTGGAGAATCACACCCAGACAGATGCATTGTGCTGGAGCCTCCTCTGCTCAAAGCTCAAAGCAGACCCCCAGAAGACGGCCCCACAGGGACCTGGATATGGATTCTGCAGGTACCTTTCAGAGGGCGTTTAACTTACAGGAGGGCTTTGAAGACTAATTTTGCTGCCTCGTGGTTTGGGTTTGTTTGTGCCAACATTTTTTGAGAATCAGCAGTGGAAATATAAGAAATGCGGTCCTGATTTTAGGAACGACAGTTTTCTTGCTAAAACTGCCTGGTGCTTGAAAACTGAGGCCCATGGCTAGGGTGTGGCAACCATGCAGGGCATGTTTTGTTTTCCAGCTGAGCCTAGGGTGCAGCTGATCGTAGGAGGGACTTGTGTGGACAGAGCTGAGGGTGGCCTGGGGAGCACAGTCTGCAAGGAGAAAAGACACATTTGTTTAATCTTGTTTGGGAACAGGGGCTGGAGGGGAGAAGCTCCAAAATGGAAGAAAGGAAGATACGGAAAAAGAAATAACCAGGGGGTCTGATTCCAGCCCAGCCCAGGGACTAATAATAAAAACTCCCACTTATTGTTCATTTGGTCAGGGCCAGGCACTGTGCATCCTCTTGCTCGGTCCTCCCAACAACTCAGTCGCAGGGACTTTTACTATCCTTCCTATTTTAGAGAAGAAGAAACAGGCTTGGATGGTAATTTTCCCAGAGTCATGAAACCAGATCTGTTGTTCTTTGAAAGCTGACTTAAAGTCCCTCCAGGGCTAACCTTTAGTGGTATGTTTCCATATCTGTGGTCGCATGACATAGCTCCAGTGAGTGAAACCTGAAGGGGACACTTTTTTTGGCACCTCAACATTATCAGCTTTGGGAGTTGAGTGAATCAACCAACCTCAAGGGTGGGGCATTACTGTCCTTGAGGAATTAAAGTGCACACCAGCTTTGGAAACTTGAGACTCCATCTCTCTGTCTGTAAAATGGGATAACAATGCCTCCTGTATCGGAACTGACAGAAAACACAGAGTAACAGTAGCCTAACGGGAGTATATTTCTTTCTCACATAAGCAATCTCTGGAAATTACAGTCCAGAGTTTGTATGGCAGCTCCATGTTCATAAGTCAGGATTTCTGTATTTCTGTTCTGCTGTTGTCACCAAATTTCTTCCATCTCGTAGTCCTAAATAGCTGCTCTAGCTCCAGCCACTGCTTCTGCTTTCATTCATCCAGAAGGCGGAAGGGGCAAAGAAAGGCACAAGCCCCTTTAAGGTCACTCCCTTCCGGAAGTTGTACACGACCCTTCAGTTGACATCCCATTGGTCAAATTCAGTCACATGCCAAACCCAACCTTCAAGGAAGCTGCAAGAAATCTTTTTTCTGGGAGAGCACAAGTTTAGCTAAAAGCCAGGAGTTCCATTCCTAAAAAAGAAGGGAAGAAGGGCTATTGAGGCTGCTGGGAAGCTGGAATGAGTTAAACATATGTAAGTTATCCAGCAGGGGGCTTTCCTGGCACTTCGTGTACACTAGATAAACACTAGTCATAAATCTTTCCTTCCTTCCTCTACAAGCTTTCTGCCAAAACTTTCCAATTTGGTCATATCTACTTTTACATTTGGACAACAGGCTGATCAGGCACTTATCTTTTGTGTCCTTATAATTTTCTAACATTTTGTAATAGAAAATTTTTAATATACCATTAATTTTTTTAAGCTCCTTGCTGTCTCCAAAGATTTCTTAGTAAGGGAATGGTCTTTATTTCTAAAGTTGCAATCCTTGGCTCTCCCCTTTCCCATAATATAATTAATGCTCATCACAGAGGGCAAATAAAAATGACATCAGTATCATAATAAAGTGTGATAACTGAGAAAGCAAAACACCATACTCATCTTTTCTTGGCCTTGGGATCACTATTGAAGCTCACAGCACTTCTCAAAAGGCAAAATAGGGTCTGCCACACACAGGCTATTAGATTTTGGGCAAGTCAGTGTCCTGCTGTAAACCTTTGTTTACTCATCTGGAAAATGGGGGTGTGAGGATTAAATGGAATGATTCATAGAAGGAAAACTCTCAGCAGACAGCCTGGCACATTATAAGCCCTCCACAAAGGGTAGAACTTATTGATTTGTTTATTTTTCTATCCAAAAGGATATTAGGCTTAGTGGGAGATTTTTATCAAGGCTTCAAGCTCATGACATTTTGCTTTTGTTATAATAAAACATAAGCTCTTAAAAAGCTTTATTCATTATATTCCCAAACTGGAAACAGTCCAGTCCATCAACAAAAGAATAAAGAAACTCTGGCCTATTCATGCAAAAGAATACTGCTCAGCGATCAAAAGGAATGAACATGGGTGAATCTCAAGACCATTATGCCGAGTGAAAGAAGCCAGATGCAAAAGAGCACATACTGTATGAATCCACATAGTTAAAGTTCTATAACAGGCAAAACTAATCTATGACAGACTTTTAAGAACCAGGATCGTGGTTGTGTCTGGAGGGTGGAGGGAGTGAATTACTGAGAAGGAATCTGAAGGAACTGTCTGGGGTGATGGTAATGTTCTGCACCTTGACACAGTTTGAGATGCATTTGTCAGAACTCATCTAATGGCACACTTAAGATTTGTACACTTTATCCTACGTAAATTTTACCTCAAAAGGCAAAAAGAGGCAAAGGACTTTGAGTAGACATTTCTCCAAAGAAGACACACAAGTGGTCAAAAGGCACATAAGAAGGTGCTCAACATCACTAATCATTAGTGAAATGCACATCAACACCACAGATACCACCAGCTATAGTTTGGCTTGCTTGACCCTTCAAAATCTCATGTTGAAATTTGACCCCTCCAAATGTTGGGTTGAAATTTAACACTCAGTGTGTGGTAGGGCTTAAAGAGAGGTGTTTGGGTCAGGGAGGCAGATTCCTCATAAATAGATTAATTCCCTGGGTATGGGGATGAGTGAGTTCTCACTCTATTAGTTCCCATGAGAGCTGTTGTTCAAAAGAGGCTGACACCTCCCCCCATCCCTCTTTCTGGCCACGTGATCTCTGTACACATGAGCTCTGTTCGCCTTCTGCCACAAATGGAAGCAACCTGAAGCTCTCACAAGAAGCAGATGCTGGTACCATATTTCTTGTGTGGCCTTCATAACCATGAACCAATAAACCCCTTTTCTTTATAAATTACCCAGTCTGTGGAGACTAAAGCAACTCCATCTTGGATGCTAATCTGCCATGTTGACTTCTTATTAACTCCAGTTCTGGGAATACCTCTAAGATATCTATTTTCACATATTTACCATAATCCCTGTCCTTAGGCAAATTCCTTATGGTATATAAGCCCTGGGTCTGGGGAGTAAATGTGGGGATCCACCATCTTTTCTTATGGCTGCCCAAGACATGGCTTCTGTTCATAAATCTCTGTTAAATATTTTTTTCTAAGAAATTGGATTTGTCAGCTTCTTTCTTTGGTCTTTCATCTTCCTTGGCCTTTGAGGGTAGGTTTGGATAGACCTGCTTACCATGGAACAGAGTCTCAGATATTCCTTTCTAGTAACACAAAAATGTACTAAGACAGCACCTCACATCTATTAGGATGGCTAGTATGAAAAAAAAATATGTTGGGAAGTTGTGTAAAAATTTAAACTTGTGCATTACTGGTAGTAATGTAAAATGGTGCATTCACTGTGGAAAACAGTATGGAAGTTCCTCAAAAAACTAGAAATAGAATTATCATATCATCCAGCAATTCCACTTCTGAGTATATACCCCCAAAATTAAAAACAGAGACTTTAACAGATACTTGTACACCCCTGTTCGTAGAAGCATTATTCACAATAGCCAAAAGGTGGAAGCAGCTCTGTGTCCAATAACAGATGAATGGATAAACAAAGTGTAATATATGCGTACAATGGAATATTATTTAGCCTTTAAAAAGGAAGGGGCTGGGCGCGGTGGCTCAAGCCTGTAATCCCAGCACTTTGGGAGGCCGAGGCGGGCGGATCACGAGGTCAGGAGATCAAGACCATCCTGGTTAACACGGTGAAATCCCGTCTCTACTAAAAATACAAAAAAAAAAAATTAGCCCGGCGAGGTGGCTAGCGCCTGTAGTCCCAGCTACTCGGGAGGCTGAGGCAGGAGAATGGCACGAACCCGGGAGACGGAGCTTGCAGTGAGCTGAGATCTGGCCACTGCACTCCAGCCTGGGCAACAGAGCGAGACTCCGTCTCAGAAAAAAAATAAAAAATAAAAAATAAAATAAAAAGGAAGGGAACTCTGACACATACTACAACATGAATGAACCTGGAGTGCATACAAAGTGAAATAAGCCAGTCACAAAAGGACAAACACTGTAATATTCTATTTATATGAAGTATGTAGAGTAGTCAAATTGTGAGAGACAAAAAGTAAAATGGTGGTTTCCAGGGGCTAGCAAGAGGGGAATGAGGGAGTTATTGTTTAATGAATATGGGGCTTCAGTTTTGCAAGATGAAAGAGTTACAGAGATGGATGGTGGTGATGGTTGCAGAGCAATGCGAATGTTTTTAATGCTACTGAACTGTACACTTGAAAATGGTTAGGACAGTAAGTTTGATATTATGTCTGTTTGGGCATAATTTTTTTTAATTTTCAAAAGGAAAAAACAGAAATGCCAACAAATATTGGACTCTAGTTAATGATGTGCATGCTAAAATGAGTAGAGGTAAAGCATATTTGTGTCTGCAACTTTGCAATGCATCAAAAAAATACAATGGATAGATAGGTAGATGGTTGAACTCATGGCTAGATACGTGATAAAGCCTGCACAATAAGCCGTAAAATTTAGAATTTGGGTGGAGAATGTATGTGTGATCACTCCATGATTTTAATTTTTCACTGGGTTTGAAATTTTTCACAATAAAATGTTGGAAAACAAATAAGCACTTAAGTAGCACAAATATCTTGTGAACCTGTGCAATGCTTTCATTCACCCACTCACTCAATCATTCAATGAACTTTTATTGCATTCCTGCCATATGCCACTGTGCTGAGCTCTGGCAATGCAAAAATATAGAAAACAGCATCTCTGTCCCTTCTAATGGGGACAAAACAGATGTCTGAAGGAAACATTCCTAGACACAGGGAATGCAGAAATATTGTTTGCCCTAAAAATTTACTCCAACCCTTTGTGCCCATACCTGAGATTGCCTAATCAATGGCCCCGAAGCATGCTGGGCTGACCCCCATAGCCTCTATCCCTTCTCTGTCTCCCCTGGCCTAGCCCATCCTTCAAAGCTCTGTTCTATATCTACCACCGCCAAATAGCCTTCTGCGCCTGTTCCTGCCCAACAAGCTTTGGCTTTCTCTTCAAGGTCTCCTCACAGATTTTTACTAAGTTGAGAGGGGCCAGGCTAGGGCTTGGGGTGGGAGTCCAAAACTTTGGACAAATATGAGTAAAAGCATCTGGCTCTGTTAGGTATTAGAGTCTGTCTGCAGAAGGTAGCAGTTTCAGGAAAGCAGAAACCCAAAGTAACCATAGTCTACATGGATTTGCATTATATGCATTCTAAATAGCAGTATAAAAATGTAAAGTCTTAATTTATGTACAAGACATAGTAATTCTACCTATTACTTTGAAAAACCTGTCTAGAATCAGGTAGTGTTTCTGAGCTGCAGACTGAGTTGAAAGGTGGGTTTATGCTGCTGGCGCCCAGAGGAGCCACTCCAGCCACGGAACAGAGTTACCATCACATTTTGGAAGGATCTCTCTGGGATTATGTAAATCTTGACTTATTCCAAGTCTTCAGGGATGCATGGCTCCTGTAACAGGCAGCCTCTGTGTAGCCTGGATGCAGAGCACTGAAGAGTGTGGCTGAGGTAAATGTATGCCAAGAGATCCTGGGGTTGGCAGAAAGAGGACACATGAAAGGATACCAGGGGTGACAGCACAGGCACTCTTGTCCCCAAGACAAGGGGACATAGTGGGGCAGTGGGTCTGTCTCTGCACTCACTGCCCATGTCTGGTTCCTCAAGGAGGCTTTGGGCTGCTGTGAGTTGTAGATGTGGAGGCATCCCTGTCACCTCCCACCCCCACATTTGTTCCATCCCCAGGTTCTATCCATGCAGCCTCTTCAGTCTCTCCCACTTTGCCATTTTTTTCCCCTTCCCACCATCTCTACCCCGGTCCAAGCCCTCATCACTCTCCCAGGAACAACTGCATTGTTAATTATCCCAATACCTGGACAACTAGACACCCTGGTCCTACTGTTTCCCCCACCCATCCTCTATACAACGGGCAGAGTGGCCTTCATAAAACTCAAATCTGATCATGTCGACCTCCATTAAAACCGCTGGTGGGTGACAAGAAGCCTCCCAGGTCCTGCAGGCCCTATCCACTCCTTCACCCGCTCCCAGCACCCCACTTCACTGGCTTCACTCAATCTACCCCGGCTGTTTCAGCCCCTTATTCCTGTCATCCCAAGAAATCACCTGGGCACATGCTGGTCCCTCTGCCAGGAACACTCTTCCCTCCCCTCTTCACCCGGTAAACTTTTACTCATCCTTCAGATCTCAGGTCCACAGCATTGGCTCAGGGACTTTTCTGAGCCCCCTATACCCCCTATTTTAAGTTCACACTGTCGAGAGGCCCTTCACTTGGAAACATTTCTCACACTGACCACTCTTCATCCTCTGGTGGATTTTTTTCTTTCACATTTGTGTCCCCACAAGGCTGCAGATTCCTAGAGGCAGGGGTGGGTTTGGCTCACCACTATCTCTCCATTCTCTGCTCCAACAGCTGGCTTAGGCTAGAGACTCACTTAGTGTTAATTGAAGGAAGGAGCAAGAGAGGGAAGAAGAGAAGGAGGAGGGTGCGGCTGCCATGAGAACGTACCCAGCAGCATGCCTAGTACAGGGAGCACAGGTGGTCAAGGGCCCTGCTGCTGTGCTGAGAAGCCCAGCTCCATGTTGGTGTGGAGTCTGCCTGGTGCTGCTGTTCTCAACCAAAGACCCAGCACAGCAGGGACACTGAGGCAGTCCTGTTTCTGGGAGACATGGGACTTCTTGGATGGCAACTTTGGCTCAAGGGCTCCATAACAGCCTTGCCAAACCTTCTTTAGGTGATACAGCAGTCTAGGGCATGCACCAGTCTTGTCTCCCTTCCCTCTCTCTACTTGGGTGGACTTGTGTTACCATTTGACTGTGGTACTCTCCAAGCCTTGCCTAGCTCCTGCCCTGTTTTCTCTGGCATGGGCATTTCTCCTGAGAAAATTCTTGAAAGTTGAACTCACCTTGGCATCTACTTCTCAAGGGCTCCAACTCACATAGAGGAAATGAATGAATGAACGAGCCAGCGCTGGCTTGGCCCAAAATGACATCCTGATTGTCCAGCAACACGGTCTAGGTGGCTGACGTACGTTGCTGTTTGTATTTTCATTACTTCAGTGTCTTGCCTCCATAGTTAGCTGCCTGAAGGGTGAAAGAATGGTCAGCGTGTTTCATGTAATTTGTTCCTATCCTTCTCCAGGACAGGTAAGCAGCCTTTCACACAGAGGAAGCAAAGTCCCAGCCACTATTTTAAAGAATGGAAACAGACGGGGCATGGTGGCTCATGTCTGTAATCCTAGCACTGTGGGAAGCCAAAGTGGGAGGATAGCTTAAAGCCAGAAGTTTGAGATGAGTCTGAGCAACAGAGCAAAGCTCTGTCTCTACAAAAAATAATAAAATAAAATAAAAATTAGCTGGTTACGGTGATGCATGCCTGTAGTCCCAGATAGTCGGGAGACTGAGGTGGGAGGATGCTTCAGGCTGGGAGTTCAGAGGCTGCAGTGAGCTATGATTACTGCACTGCAGCCTGGTGGCAGAGCAAGACCTGTCTCTAAAAAATGAAGCATAAAAAAATGGAAACAGAATCAAACAGAAGAGGGCAGGACACAATGCAACGGTCAGGATACATCACACAAAGTAGGAGTGGTTTTGTGTCCTGAGTGCTTTGTGTCAGTTTTTTACATATAGATGTGTTTGTGTCAGGTCATGGGGTGAAACATGTTTCTGACTGTGGGTCGTGTTCAGCAATGTTTGGAAAGCTCTGATCTGGTCGGATCATCTAGTTCAGCATTTCTTCAGGATGCATTTTTCAGCTAAAGTGTGCCTTTTAAAAGGGATTTCCTCATCAAATTGCAGGGTAACCCTGAGTGAGTGACTGATTCTCATAGAAGGAAATCTCCTTAGTACATAGCAGTCTGCCTGGAGACACACAAGGAATTTAGAGTAGCAAAGTCTCTGTCTGCATTATCAAATCTAGCGAACAAATAATTTTTCAAACACATTTGAGAACTAAATGCCGCCCTTTTATTTTTAACCACCCGGGAGCACCTATGACTCTTTCCCTAGACATGACTGTGGTGAGACATGGCCCAGGCTCAGTGAATTTCTCACTACACTGTTCTTGTTGGTGTGACAGTGGTGATAGGGAGGTGGCAGGACACCTCTTTGGTGTCTGGCCAAGCCTCTTGGTGGCTGCACACCTCCCACTCAGACGATGATACACTCAGAGGTCCACTGCCATAGCATGTGAACACCAAATGACTTTTTCCCATTATGCCCCAGTAGGCCTCCAGGATGCATTTACACTCTCTCTCCTGTCCCTTCTGTGCCAAGTGCATGCATTTGCAAGACTGCAGCCAGTCACAGGGCTAACTCCCAAATCATGAAGAGAGGGAAGTTAAGTGGCCCGCTGGGGACTGGGTTTGGGACCTGGCTCTCATTCTTCATTCTTGGAAAAATGGAGTGAAATAGGATACCCTGGAATCAAAGAAAGTAAGTGCTAACAGCATAATGGAACCCTGCTCCTCTTCTGTAATTGGCAAGGAAGTTGGTCTGCCCTAGAGGACAGTCTGAGTCAGGAGGTCTAAGGTTCTAAACTGTGTCCTGGCTCTGTGACCGGGGAGCCCCTGGGCCTTATAGGTAAAATCAGGGAGTTGATTTAAGCGATCATACTGACGTAGAGCAGTAGAGGTGAAAGGGACCTGAGAAGGCTTTCAGTTCATGCCTTTGGTTGAGCAGGTGAAGAAGCTGAAGCCCAGAGAGGCCAAGAGACTTGTACTAGTCCATGACACAGATACCTGGCCCCTATTCCAGGCCATCCCCATCTGACCGGGCTGTCTTCCTGTAGCAGTGTTTTCCAGCACATAAAATAATGACAGCAGAGGGGCCGCCAGCATATGCAGCTCATGTTAGTGATCTTTATACGGTCTCTAAAAACAGAAAACAATTACAGAAATGTAACTGACAACAGCATTTGCATACCATGAAATTTCTAAGTGCTAGAAAAATCTTATTAGCTTAATACAAATACATGAAGCTTTTCCCTGGTTTCCCTTGGCAAATCATTTCCTTAATCCCAAACAAATGGCCTTTACATTATTGGGTGTTTGTCCAATTTCTTAATTAACCAAGACTCTTATGTGCAGTAGATAGAAATCCAATGATACCAGTTTGAGAAGGAAGGGGAAATTTATGGCTCAAGTAAGTGGAAGTCCATTTATAATTGGACTCAGAAGCTTAAGTGAGATTGTCAGGACTGTAGTTTATTCTCTCTCTCTTGCTGTCATGGGCTGTCTAAACTCTACACATCTCTGTGTTGTTGTGGTCACGTTTTCTCCTTCTAAAGATATGCTTTCTCCACATGGTGGGGAAGATGTTTGCCAATAGTCCATTTCCAACTGTATCATCAAAAATAATACTACCTCTTTATCTCTAAATTAAAAATTCTGGGGAAGAAACCTGATGGTTTTTGGTAGGGCCACCTGACTATCTGTAGACAAAACACTGGGACCAGATGACTGGATTATCAGGAGTAGCTGGGTCTAGATCATGTGCCCACACTTATGGCCAGGATATCTATCTCTTAGTATCAGTAATGTCCCAGAACCTCACAATTAAGCTTGGGAAAAGCACTCCCCAAACCAAAATATAGAGCCAATTGTAAATGGTAAAAATTAACTAGGAAAGCTGAGATTAAGAAAAACAAGTGGTCTGCCTAAATTCCAGAAATGAGACCACTGACTACGGCAAATATTTACATGTCCACACCTTGTTCACAGGTGTGTATTTGCAAAAACTGACACAACCCCTTGCACACAGCTACCTTTCAGCTGGAGGTGACTAAGCTACATAATTCTGATGAATGAGACATAAGTGCTTGTTTATTCTGTGGTTTTTGGGCAGGCAAATCCTTCCATGATATGCATGTTGTCTCTTCCCTCCTCCTTCTTCTCTCCAATGGAAGATCACTGTGATACTTGGTGTTGCAGCAGTCATCTTGCAACTATGAGGGAAAGGCCCATAGCATGATGAGCTGCAAACCAGGGCCAAGAGTTGTTGTCTTCAGACTTCTGTTATATAAAAAATCATGTAAAAAACTTCTCTATTTGTTTAAACCACTAAGGTCATGTTATCTTGCACTTGCAGCCAAAATATTCCTAAATGATACAATGGATAAATCAGATTCATTTGTATTCAGAAATCCCTGATGCACAAAAGTTATAGAAGCTGATACAGTTCTCTGTCTCTCTCTTTGTTATTATCAGCATTTTCAGTTATCCATCATTTCAGACTTTGGGGAAGATGAAGAAGACACAATTCTTTTACCCAGAGGAAGCTTACAATTAAATAGAGCTTAAAATTTAGGCCAATGTTGAACAAAGAATTCCTTCTCATGTTTAATTCCCCAATGTTTCAATTAAGCCCATTTGCTTTTTATTTCATCCTCAGTAGAGCTCAGGAATGGCTAGTTACCATCTTTTTTTTAATAGGGAAGATGACTTAATTAAAATACTTTCCCATCTCTGTTGTGTGTGTGCCTATTTGTGTGTTTCATTTTGCTTTTCCTGGTTAATTAGCACCAACTTCTTTGACTCTTTTCATAGATTTTATTTTTCAAACCTCTAATCTTTATTTAAGATTTGATCCAACAAAATCTATACATAGAGTTTTTAAAAGTTCTGTGGTCACTAAAACCCTCTAGCCTAGTGGAGAACAAAATTGTGATGACTTTTAGCCTGCTTTCAAATCCTCCAGCCCCAAAGCCGGAGCCACCTGCCTCTCCTGGGTGATGGAGTCTTCAACTGCATGACTCTTGCTCTAAATTCTGGAATCAAGATTGTCGCTGGGCAGAGGAATCTGATGCAACATAGGTTCAGGAATGTTTGGCTCTGAATGGAGTCACTGTGCTTACCATGATCATTTTAACCTTGCTGTTCTAGTTCACCAGTGACTGGATTCCTCATATGATCTTTACTTTCCTTTGTTGGGGGTATTTTTCTTGTCTGGTCTTATCCCATTTCTGGTAATCGCTTTCCGATTTTCCTGTGACATTGCTTCTCCTTTCCACTTTTGGAGTCAACTGATTGACAAAGCAGAAAGGCCAGCTGCAGTTGGTGTCCATCTTAATCCTTGGGGTTCCAGTGAAATTAACTCCCTCCTTAGCTCCAAAGGTGGGCATGTGAACCAGGCCTGGCCCATCAGAGCATCACATCACCTTAGCCACAGTGATTGGTTCGGAGATGGCCATATGATCAGGTCAGGCTAATCAGGCCAATGGCACTCAATGATGGAACTATTGTATTGTAAGCTTGATTAGGAAAGGAATGCCCTTTTCTCATGAGTATGCGAAGGAGAGAATATAAGCCTAGCATTATTGGCAGTCATCTTTCCACCAAAAAGGGACATACCTCCTAAGAGTAAAGTCCACAAAAATAACTGATAGAAGAACTGTTAGAGAGAGAAAGAGAAAATGCTAGACTTGAAGATGCTCTTTGAGCCCTGGATCCAATCTGGGTCAGCACTGTCTATGGACTTTCTCATTTCATGAACCAATATATTTTGTTTTTTGCTCATGGCAATAAGTAGACTTCCTGCCCTAAACACCAAGTGTCTTTTGACTGGGTCCCCAAATCCTGTTTGGATTAGACATCTTAGATGCACACACCTTCTGCTCAATCCTTCACCATCTCCCATCCTAAGGACTAATTCCCTGGACTCACCTTGAAACTCAGGTCCTTACCTGCTAGTCCCTATAAAACAGACCTTGAATGTGCCCCCATATCTTAAGGTAGCTGAGGCTGTTGCAGTCCCAATCAGATCTCCAGTGATCTTTTTATTAACTGCTATTAAAGGCTCACAGAGCAAGCCTTGTCTGGGAAATGCCTATATATCAAGAGGAGTTGCCTGTTTACGAGATACCTGGGAGTTACAACCCTTCCCTTGGGGCTTCCCTAAACTAAGGGTTGACTGATATATGTATACAAAAGCCCCACTTTTTTGCCTCAAGGATGGACAAATGCTGCAGACAATGTGAGAACCAGCGCTGCCTACAAAATCAGGTTGAAGCTGGTCTTCACCTGAAGCTACATCCTCGCTTAGCTTCTCCCTCTTCCTTAACTCACAAAAGAACCCCTATTTCAACCTCTGCTTCTAGGGAGCCCATCTTGTGGCAAATTGTAATTTCTAAAGATGGCAGCCATAATACCTCCCATTCCACATGCCCCTCTTACAGTGTGAGTCCTCTCATTAGGGCAGCAGTGTCTGTGTTCCCTTTCCTAGAATCTGGATGGGTTTGTGACTGTTTTGACCAACACAGTATGATGAATGTGATGCTCTGTGACTCTGAGGCTAAGTCATAATAGGCAGTGGAGCTTCTGCCTTGTTCATGGAAATATCTGCTATGGAGCCTTCAGCTTCTGTGTGAGTGAGTGCTCAAATTAGTCCATGTAGTGACTACTTAGGGAGAGAGAGAGAGAGAGGAGAGACGAGAGACAAGAGAGGAAAGAGAAGAGAGAGAGAGAGGAGAGAGGAGAGACGAGAGAGGAAAGAGAAGAGAGAGAGAGAGGAGAGAAGAGAAAAGAGAGAGAGAAGAGAGGAGAGAGGAGAGAGAAGAAGGAGAAGAGAGAGAGAAGATGATGCCCAGCCAGCTGCTCCAGCCTCAGGGTCCTGCTCCAGCCATCTGACTATAGCCACATGACTGACCTTGAGCCAAAACCAACCAGCTGAGCCCTTCCTGAATCCCTAATGCACAGAAACCCAGAAGGACTTCTTAAAGGTTATTGTTTTAAGTCAATACATTTAGGCATGATTCACTGTTCAGTGATAAAAATCTAGAACATGACATGAGACTCCAATCCTCAGCCTTTATGAAATATGTGTGTTTGACCTAATCTTCCCTGGTCCTATTTGGCAGTTCAGAAAGCCAAGTCTTGGCAACAGCTGTTGATAGTCCTGCTTATGAACACATGTGGAAAAGCTGTGGCTTTCCAGGTTTCCACCATCTGGAAATGGGTCAACATGGGCACTTGTGGGTTATCATTGTCGTTCTACCTATACCCATGAGGGCTTATGTGCCAGGAATATATGGCACTCCACTTGCTGTGTGGTCAGGCACATGAGTCAGAGGCTGTATTTTCCCTCCTGAACAGATTTTACTTGTAATATTCATAACACTTTCTGGGAAATTCCCAGATGTCAGGGTTTGAAAATCCTGAAGCAGCTGCTAATTGTGCCTTGGTTTTGTTTAAGTAAAAATGCTAATGAAGCTTTCTTCTAAGTATCATAATAAGAACCAAAAATAGGAACTCGAAGCTGAGGTAAGCTAGTGGTTCTCAACAAGTAGCAGGAATACTTTTGTTATTGTCCCTTTGTGGGCCACAGGGCTCTCTCTCCCCCAATGATCTGAGGATTGATGAGTCTTAATATACATCCCATAAAGTGAATGCATGTGTGTGTGTGTGTGTGTGTGTTTGTTTCTTATAAGGCTTAGAGTCATTTTCTTACATATTTCAACCAATATTTTTAAAACACAAAAATGAGCATCAAAAAAAAATGGCCCCCCCTTTAAAAAAAAAAAAAAGATACAGTCACAAAATAGGTGCCTACGCAAAAAAACAGCACCTGATATCTTTGAGTTTTGTTTTATAGTGGGGACATAGGAATGGCAGGAAAGAGGGACGGGGAGATTTCTGGAGGTTTTTGCTTTAGATTACTAACTTTACGCTTAAGAAAACAATCTGTATGCCACTCTGAAAATTTACTGTTAATTTTCTTATATTTCTGTAGAACCAGTGACTAAGCAGTGAGAAGTCTGGGCAGGGTGGAGGGAATCAAGCTCATGAGAAGGTTCTGTGTGAAGAAACTGTTTTTGATCCTGTTCTTACAGCCCTTTTTTCCTGACTGTTCTTTTCTGCTTGCATATTGCTGCATGATATGGCTTGGATATTTTGTTTTCTCCAAGTCTCGTGTTGAAATGTGACCTCCAGTGTTGGAGGTGGGCCTAGTAGGAGGTGTTTGGGTCACCAGGGCTGATCTCTCATGAATGGCTTGGTGCTCTCCTCACGATGATGAGTGAGTTATCAGTCTGTGAGGTCACATGAGACCTGATTGTTTAAAGCAGACTGGCACCTCCTCCCTCTCTCACTCCCACTCTCACCATGTGACAGGCCTGCTCCCCCTTCACCTTCTGCCATGATTGAAAACTTCCTGAAGCCCTCACCAGAAGCAGATGCTAGTGCCATGCTTCCTGTACAGCCTTTGGAACCATGAGCCAAAATAAACCTCTTCTCTTTATAAATTACCCAGCCTCAGGTACTTCTTTTTTTTTTTTTTTTTTTTTGAGACGGAGTCTCGCTCTGTCGCCCAGGCTGGAGTGCAGTGGCCGGATCTCAGCTCACTGCAAGCTCCACCTCCCGGGTTCACGCCATTCTCCTGCCTCAGCCTCCCGAGTAGCTGGGACTACAGGCGCCCGCCAACTCGCCCGGCTTTTTTTTTGTATGTTTTAGTAGAGACGGGGTTTCACCGTGTTAGCCAGGATGTTCTCGATCTCCTGACCTCGCGATCCACCCGTCTCGGCCTCCCAACGTGCTGGGATTACAGGCTTGAGCCACCGTGCCTGGCCTCAGGTACTTCTTTTATAGCAACACAAGAACAGACTAACACACTGCATAACCAGTAACCATAAAACATACTGGCTTGAAGCAACACCAATCATTTTGTTATTTCTCATAATTTTTGTGGGTCAGGATTTGGGCAAGGCTTGGTTGAGTGGCTCTGGGCTAGGTCTTTCATGCAGTTTAAGTCAGTGAGGGGCTGGATCAGCCAAAAGCTGGTTAGGCAGTTCTCTCTCTCTTCATATAGTCTTGAGTCATCTCCACATGGTCTCTGTGTGGTCTAGTTTGGGCTTCCTCAAAACATGGTGAGCTCTAAGCACTTGGACTACTTACATGGTAGCTTAATATCTCATCAGTGAATTGTAGCCATCTAGGTGGAAAGTACATTATCTATTAGCCACAGAAGTCACACAGTTTTACTTATGCTGCATTCTACTAAACTGCCCAGATGAAGGAGAGGAGAATTAAACTCTACCTTTTGATGGGAGGATGTCCACACTGCTTACGTCTGTTTTCTCAGCCTTCCCATCAATTCTGTGAACTGTCCAAAAGCCTTTTTATGATTTTCTTTACAGGTTAAGGTGACCAGAGCCCATCTCTCTGGTATGCAATAAGAACCCTGACTGGCACACTCTTAATTGTTTAAATTGAAGTTTACTCATAGGCTTTTGCTTAGAGCCTCAAACTGGGATTAGAGAGAATACAGGGAAGAGGTGGCTTTTAAAATCAGGGTTCCCTCCTTAAGAGTCAGCGTAATAACCTTGAGAGAAAAAGAGAGATGAAAACAAGGACTTGCCTTATTATATCTTGACCATGAAGGTCTTGTCCTGCATGATTTAATTAGCCATCTTTTCAAGAAATGATAACACTTGTAAAATATTGATAATTCCTTAATAATAGCATTAGCAAAGATGCTTGATACTAATTCCTGGAGAAGAAGGCAGATGTTTGAGCCTGGCCTATTGCCATCCAGCTGTTTCTCAGCCAAGGCTGGCTGCCAAAACCAGGATTTTAGGCCTGTTAAAAAGTCTCTCGTGCTCTTTCCCCGACTGCCAGGGCTGCCAGCCCGACTCTCCATACTTGAGCCTGGAAACTCCAGGGCTGAGAGAAAAGGGCTCAGTGGTGATTGACAGAGAGCTCTATTCCAAAACTCCCATTTCAGCTGAGTAGAAAGACCACTGACAATGGGAAGGAGGAAAGTGGGCTTGCAACCACTGACATTTAAACCCTCTATATGCAACTCAGAAAGGGGTGGGAACCGAATGAGTCTGGAGGAGGGAAAGAGCAGGCTTTACTAAAAACATTATTATTCCAACATATAAGCTTCAGCTCCTGATATGAATGGTATTAACTTCTCCATCCATTCATTCAGTTCTTTGTTCATTTGTTCACTCATCATGTTATTTCATATTGATATCTCTCATTCTGGGAAATGGAGAAGTGACTAAATCAGAACCCTCATGTGGTTGGGGAAATAGAGGAATAAATGGCTACCATATAAGGCACTGAAGTTACATCTCAGTTACCACCACCTCTTGGAAGGAAGTCCCTTTATAGAAAGTTATATTTGGTGGGTAGGTGGGGTGGTTGGGGGAGTAGTGGTGGGAAGTAGATATCTTGAGAAGCTGTTCTCACACCTTAGAGCCTGAACTACGTGCTAACAGTTAAGGGGGAAATAACTCTAACTAGAGTTTCCATCTATACAGCATGGCGGGGGTGGGAAGAGGTCCTTCTGTTTGTCTGCTAATCGTTAAGTGTCAACCTTCATTGTCTAATCTTGTCCCTCATCTCAAACACACACATTTATCTCAGGGTAGAGATTCAGCTGTCCTAGGAAGAAAACATGCCCTATGTTTCAGAGGCTGAAAGAGGTAGTAGATACTTATTCCCAGTCCATTTCAGAATGGGTCTCAGCTCCCCTAGAGTTATGCGTGAGTTCTGCAGGGCTCACATCATGCCAAGGCATGAGTAGGATTGAGTGTGCCTGGTCTGTGTCATCAACACCCAGGACAGCATCCACAGGACATCTTTGCCTCCTCAGGCCGCCTGTTGTCTAACACTGCTCTCTGCCGTGCTATCCCCGGGCTCTGTCACAAGGCTCTGCTCTCAGCTGACTCCCTTGCTCCTCACAGGACATGAGAGCACTTTGCTGCTTTAGCGCCTTCACTGACTACAGAAATCTTTGTGGGACTGTTTGCGGCCCTTTGTCTCTTGTGACTTCTGTGCCTCCCCCTCAGTGGCCAGGATTGATTCTATCTCTTCCACAGTGTGTCAGGGGCCAGGGAACCCGGAGGCTCCCTCAGGCCCATCTGTTCAGTTGCTGTGGTCACTAGGAACTCTGTCTTCTGATTCCTCCATTGGGAAGATTGTGGGTTTCTGCCCAAGTGTTGGCTGCCCTGTAGGGCACTCTCTGAGGTCTGCCCTTAGGTGAAAGCATCTGTAAAAAAATGCAAAATCCACCCCTTGATGTTTCCAAGTGTCGCCTCCCTCCTAGTTCCTGCCTATTTGTAGTTGTCCAGCACTGCCTTCAGAGAGTTGTGTTTTAGATTTTGTCCAGAGTTCATCTGTAGGACAGTTGGTTTGATATACTCTCCTATGCCAGAGTGGCATTTACTGCCCTTCCTTTTGAATAAATGGTAGAGGCAGGATATTGGCTTATCTTTCCTCAGGGGCTTACAGCGTCCACCCGCTTCTGCTTCCCTTCATGCTCCTTTCTCCCTCCCTGCAGTCTGGGGATGTGTTATGCTCTCCAAGAGGTTGGGAAACATTTTTCTGGCACTTTAACATTTTTTCTTCTAAATTCTGAGTCCCCTTGGACACTTGAAACTCAAACATCCAAGCATTTGAGTCCTTAAAGACTTTTCTGCTGAAACAACCATTTCCTGAGATATGCATGCCACATAGTTTAGCTGGTTCTCAAATTGAAGAAAAGGGGAGAGATAACAGAAAACAATAGGAAATGTTGGGATTGTAAAGACCATCAATTAAGATTTCAAGAAAAGTAGTCCTCAAGATCAAGCATAACACCTATCTTGAGCGATTGCTGGCTTCTGGTTTAGCATGAGTGAGATAGAGTGCATTTGATATTTCAATCAGCAGTTACAAGTATGTAAGCCCACTTATTTATTTATTTATTTATGCATGCTTTACTCATTCAACAAACATTTAGAGAGTGCCTGTTATTTGTCAGACCCTGTTTTGGGCACTAATTATGGAATGAAAAGTTTTGCTTATTAAAGAGGTTTCAGGTATCAGCAAACATTAAGGAAGGAGACATAAGGTAGCCTGGAATTACATTCCACCTACTCTTTGGAGCAAACTCAAAGTTATACTGATTCTCTTATTTTTAGGTGGCTTAGAAGAGTGAAGAAAGCACAAAATTTAGACTCATAAAGTTCAAGTGAAGTCCCAGTTTACCATTGATTAACGATGTCACCTTGGGCAAGTCTCTCAATTTCTCTAGGCTATAGTTTCATTTTCATGCAATAAATAACTGCCAAGTGTGACTAGTCTGAAAGCTTTTTGAGGTTGGGAACAGTGTCTGTTTATTCCGTGCTGTATCCCTTATTCCTAGCACGCAGTGAGGGCACAGAGTAGATCCTAAAGAAATACTCCTTAAATGAATGGTAAATAACAGCTCTTTATAGCTTTTTTGATCGTGAGCTTCTCTAACTGGAAACCTTGGGAATTATTATGATTCCAGGTTAATGTGGGAAATGTTTCTCTAACTGGATCTTTTCTTTTGACCTTCCAGCTCCTAGGTATGCTCATAATGCCTTTAAGAACATTCAATGGATTCTAGTAAGGTGTATCAGTCAGGATAGGCTGGGTTATGCTGCAGAAACAGACAAGTTGTAATTTCAATGGCTTAAAAACAAGTCATTTCTTGTTCGTGTTATGTAAAGAGTACAGGTCAGATGGGGGCTCAGCTTCTCACAGTCACTCAGGAATCTAGACAGATAAGCAGCCATCATATGGAAAGTTGCCAGTGGCCTTGCTAGAAGAAAGAGAAAGCCCTGGATGGTCTTGTCCTAATAGTTGATTAATTGTCAAGGAAGTGATGCATTTTGCTTCTGCTCACAGTTCATTGGCCAGAACTAATTATAGCCCCTCCCAACTACAGGAGACAGGAAGAGCCATTATTGTGGGTCCAGAAGGGGAGGACTAGGAATATTTGAGGAACAGCATTGATGATCATCACAGTGCTACCTTGTAAGGTGGATACTGAACTGGTCCATTTGGGTTCTTCTATGCACAGGTGTGATGGGAAGTAGGTGGGAGAATCTTTTCATACCCTTGGATCTTCTCAGGGTTCCAGGGCCCTACTGTCCATCTCAAGAGCTTACCAGCATTCTAAGCTATTAAATGAAGGTTGAACTCATGGAATAGGAGTTAGTCTCTCTGGATGGTCCACAGGTTGTGCTCTGGGTGCTCTTGATGGGAGTTCATTGTTCAGTGTCAATAGGAAGGATGAACAGCATGTTTCCTTGCTCTATTGAAGGTCTATAATGCTCCTCCTGCACAAATCCCAAGAGCTGAACAGCTGTCCATAGGGTTCCCAGATATTATGGATGGATGATTTTCACTTGAGTGGAGGGTGGTGAGTTTCTGAATTCTGACTCTGGTCAGTCACTATGTCCTACCAGTTGCTGCCATCAACATATCCCCTGTGCCTTTCCTTCCTCACTTTTCTCCAGTTGTGAAGCTTTGATTGATTCTTTGAAGGTATGTGTGTACAGGATGGTGGGTGCATAGCAAAAGGAAGGGAGATATGCTGCAGGACACTGGTTCTGCCTAATTTCCTATTTTTCCATGTATTTTCGTTTTATGCCAGGACATTGACTTCTGAAACTCGAAAGCCAAGAATCTGACTTTTTTCTGGTGTTGTTATGATAACTCTCCTTTTGACAACGCTTCTGGCTGTCCAAATTGATGGGAAGACAGTTGTACAGTGTAGCAAGAAATATAGTGGGGGCGGGGGGGGGAATGATGGTGGAAGGGAAATTGGATTAATTAATATATCAAAATATTATCCCGCCATTCATTTAATAATGATTTATTTTTATGATCTCCTTATTTTGACATCTGTGGAATGTATAGGCTTCTTACACACACACACACACACACATACACACATTTCCCCCATTATCTCTGGTAATAAAGTTCTCAAGTGCAAGTCAACAAATGTGTCCCATGAATGGAATAACCAGTGAAGGGGTGTGGATGTGGATGGCTTTTGGTAAAGTCAGACAATTCCTTAGGCTGAGTGAGGGAAACAAAGCTACAAATAGCAATGTGTTGCACACAGTATTCCTGAAATTCAGTCTCCAGTGGCTCTTTGCTCCAGAGAACAAATTCCATCTCAGCCACAGGAGGGCCCCTGCTCCCCTGAACTGTTTGACTCAGACTGGGAATTCAGAGGTAAAATGAGTGGATTCAGGAGCAGAATAACAATAAATGTGGGTGGGTTTTTTTTGTGTGTGTGTTTTGTTTTTTGTATGGGAGTGAATGGAACATTTGGCTACCATCCAACATTTCCTCAAATTGGTGATGTCTGTGGGTGGCATTTTCAAAGTATTGTTTTGACTATACTTTGGACAAAAGTCCCTAGCCTTGGCTGATCGATGCATATGCAAAAACTGCCCTAAGCAGCTCCCTGCCCCCACCCTAATTCACATCTCCACTGTACTGGGGAGTCAAAAGCATGTTTTGACACTGGCACAAGTGTGCTCTGCTTTAACTTGGCCAAGGGTGCCATGGTCTTCCTAGGGGCGTGCCTGTGCAGGCTGTGCCTGTCACCATGAACAAAGGGCAGGGGGCTCCTCCAAAACCACTGGCTTGGGGCACAGAGCTCAGGCCTCTGCCACCATGGCTCCTTAAGGGCACGATTGTCACCTGATGCAGGGCCAACTTCTTCTAACCATTTAGTACAGAGCAGCTGACCAAACTGTGAGCTCACTATGGCTGCAAACCCACTTAAAATATTAACTGTGATGATAAAGATGAATAGTTCTTGCACCTCCAGGGCATAGATGAGTCTAGTTCTGTCTCCTGCCAGCCCTGAAACTCTGCTGTTCAACTGGCAAGTATAAGGTCTGGGTTTCATGGTGCTGTAAATAAACAATTAGAACAATAGCTCTTCAGGTTCCAAAGCTTTTGTTTGATCCATTTCTGCTATGAATTGTGATTACTCTCTGCAGAGAGGGGGAATTGAATTATTTTGGGCTAAGTTAGGAGCAGGGTGGACCTAAGTGAATGAAATTGTGGGGATGGGGTCGGGTGGGAAGAAGGTGAGCAGAATAGGTTAGCTGGGATTCTCTTTCCCTCCAAGCCTCAGCGTAGTTAGGATGCAGCAAAATTGCTCTGGCTGCTGGTACCCATGGCCTTAATCATCTCCAGAGTGGGGTGGTGCTGCTGAGTCCAAGAAAGAATTACTCCAGCGGGGGGCTCCTTTAACTGAGCTTTTACAAGAATTGTGCAGTCTGGCCATGGCAGCTTCTTACACTTGCCTAGGCTGGCTTAACTCCTCTTCTTTCCACAGGGGGTGTGAGGAGATCCAGCTTCCCCATTAGCTTGGGACCTGCGTCTTATTGACTGTGAACACTCGGGACCCCAGTTCTGGGGCCATCTGTGACCTGTCATGCAGTAATAGCTTGATTTTTCCCGTGTTCAGCTCCTCTCCGAGTACTTAGTGTTAAATCACAGGGGGAGGAAGTGTGAGCAGAGGAAAAACAGCACTATTACATGACCCCCGATGAGACCGCTGTGATAGAATTAAAAGCTGCCGCCCTAGGACATTCTAACAGATGACATTGTGAGGTTGCCAAGGTAACCCACTAGGATACAGTCCCAGCATCTTTGGGTTTGGGGCTGGGTAGGCAAGGTCAGTTAGAGGTGAGACCCAGCTGCCCAGGGTCTCTCCCATGGCTGGCCAGTCCATGGCAGTCAAGTGGAAAATCCAGGCAGCTCTCTACAGAACACAAGTGAATCCAACATTTGGCTCCTCATTAAATATTCCAGGTGAAAGAGAATTGGAACACTCTGGATAATTGCTGAATGCAGGTTAAGAAGAGCCTTAAAAGATCTGGATGCTATTGGCTCATCCATTCATTCCACACATATTTACTGAACACCTACTATGTGCCAGTAGGAAGCATCAGAATATCAAGAAGATCAGGAGTTCTAGAAAACCCTAAAAAAATGCAGATCCAAGCAGCGAAAAAAGTCATTTAAGACATTTGCCCACGATTATTAGTACTCAGGAAAATAGTGAGTGGAAGAAAATGGAAACAATCAGAAGAGCATATTAACCTCAAGGACTGGTGTCTTAAAAAGAAACAAAACAGCACAAAAAACACAATGGTGTGGAAAAGTTTCAGAGAATGAAAATGATTTGCTTAAAAGAAATCAACCACACTGCAACTAGGTTATGCTGCACTCCCCCACCCTCCTTTTTTCTTTATCTTCTTTTAAATGCCTACCAGTTCATACCTATATCAATTTTATTTTCTTTCTCTGGCCTAGGGACCAGCAAAGGATCAGAAAGATTTCGGATGGACCCTGACTTGCAGCAATTCAAGGCCTCGAGCAGATAGATAGCATGAAGGCCCCGCCCTTTGGCTTCATAAATGGGTGTTCACAACCTCTGGTGATGCCCCTCAACATATATCCCCGCTCTCTACTGTTTGAACTTGGACTTGGGTGGTCACCTGTCTTATTTTCGTTCATGTGGCAAGCTCAAGTGTAGGGGAGAAAATGGGGGACACTGGGGATAGTGGTGGTGAGTGTGACACCAGGAAAAGGTGGGGTGGAAAGGGAAAGGAGAAAAAAATGAAAACAAAACAGTGTTGTGGGGGAGGGGAGCAAAACAGAACTAGGAAGGCTATGGAAAGAGAAAACAAGGAAGAAAATCTCTGAGAAGATGTGGTAACAGGAAGAGTCCCTGAAAACAAAACAGTGCTTCCTTACCTGCTGGAAGAATGTCATTAGTACCAGAAGGACCTCGTGGAAACACTGCTGGGCCCCAAAACCAGCCCTCCACCCTGTGGGCTCCACTGCTTCACTTTGCCCACACAGGGCCTTCTTTGCCCAGTTAGAAAATGGAGATAGTTAATTAGATTATCACACCCTTCTTGTTCTAGTCCCTTATACAATGATAATAGCTAAGTTATAGAGTGGATCCTAAAGACTTTACATATAATAACCCAGGAAGAAGTGCCATGCGACAAATAGGCCCAGAGCAGTTAAGTCACTTACCCCAAGTCACACAGCCAATAAGTACCAAAGCCAGGAATCCAACCCTGACCATTTGACTTTAGGGTTCCCCCTCTTAACCCCTACACTGTAATTCTGCTTGGTTTAGTTTTAGGAGGAAAATATTTTCTAATGGCTCCTTGCCTCATATCTTCACTTTACAAATGCAGCCTGGTTTACTGGTGCTTCATTCATTCTTTATATAATTTTCTCCTCAGGTGCCTCAAGTTGCCACGCAAGGTGATTCTCCTAGATCTTCTCAAACCTCTGGACATCTTAAGTAGGTAGACCAGGGGATGACAAGGGAGACAGTGGCATTACCCTTCCCTGAAGCACTAACTTGCAAGAGATAATTTCAGCATCACCTGAGATGTCTGGGGATGCTCCCACCTGTGGAATGGGATCGAGAAATGGTCCTCTCTCAAGGCTGCCCCAACCCCACCCCCAGCCATCAGCACCTTAATGGCAGTCGCCCTTTCAGCATCCCGGCTCAAATCTTGAGGGATCCTAGTCTCCCAGGCGCTCTCCTGACAGCCCACAACCTTGATGAGGAGGGGCTGGGAGGGAGGATCGGTGTGCCCCTGACCCCTGGTTCTGAGGCTGCGAGGGTCGCTTGCAGCTCGGCCGCGTGGAGGTGACCGTGCGGAACTCCAAGGGGGCGCAGGGAGAGCTGGGCGGGCCCACGGCTCCAGCGGCTGCTGTCAGGGGCCGTGAGGCTTTCCCTGAAGATGCAGCGCAGCATATTTTGCACATGAGTTCAGAGGAAGAGGAAGTGTAGCCGGCGGACGCGCGGCGGCGGCGGCGGGGGCGCG
>NW_012114141.1:3477242-3502089 GCF_000951035.1 Colobus angolensis palliatus | reverse complement strand
GACCGACGCACCGATCACCGGAGGGACAGACATACGAGCACGCGGCGCCGCCACCCCCGCCTCCACCCACCGGCGCCCACGTCCTCCCCGCCTCCTCTGTATGGCACAAACTTTCCTCCCGGGACGGAACACGCTGTCTCAGGGAGCCCGCGCCCGCGCCTTCTCCTCCGCCGGTCCCATACGGTAGGTGGGGGCGCGACAGGGCTTGGGGTGTCGACCGGCACAGACCCCTCCGTTTGGCCCTGTGGACCGGGTCCCTGGCGGGTAGTGGGAACCCCGCGTGGCGCCTCCCTGCAGGGTGCTCTGTGCCGGGGCTCGGGAGCTGCCAGAGCAGCCCCCGTTGGCCCGCGTGGGATGGGGACCTGGGCTGATCCATGGGACGCCTGGATCTTGGGCCAACTTTTTTTGGGGGGGAGGGCGGGTGTGGGGGAGTCATTCCTGGAGCGATGTAGGGAGAGGCACTCCGGAGCAGCCTGTTGGGGATCGTGGGCTCTGCAGGCTCAGAAGCGCCTAGAAAGGACGCGGAGGTGGGGGAGCTTCGAGGCTACAGGTGGGTCCAGGAGACACTGCCGCTGGGGTCCTCGGAAAAGAACAGGCGGGAGCTGGTCGCGGAGTCCAGGTTTCAGGGGTGCGCGCGGCTGGGGTGGGGCAGGGTGGAGGCGGTGCCTGACTGCCCCTCTGCGTGTGCCCTAGGAGGTGGGTTTGCTCTGGGGACAGAGGTACTGGACCTGTAAGAGCAGACATGCCGCGCGCTTCGAGGAAGCGCCGGAACCACTAGAAGCACAGGGACGCGGGGTGCGGAGAGTACCCAGCACTGAAAACGGGCATCTCCTCTTCTGTAAGAGATTTTCTTCCCTTGTCTTAACCCACTTCTCTAGACTCAAGGGACGTCAGGATGGATATGGGTCTGGACGAGGAGGAGGTGGTTGTGTATTTCAGGAAGCCCCGTTGTCAGGCACGCGCACCCCAGTCCTAGGCCAGGGCTAGTGCCCTTCACCTCCGGTGTCGCTGCCTTTGGCAGCAAGAACCGCGTGGAGGCCAAGGTTGTAGACCCAGGCGCGCTCCCTGCTGTCTCGCTGTGCCTCTGCGCTTGCCCTTAGCTGCCCTGTGTGGTTGTGGGTGATCCCTTGGGACGCTGGGTGGTGTCAGTGAGTTTCTTTGGGGGCTTAAAACAAACAAACAAGAAGTACTTTTTTAAAAAAAGTCTGACTCAGTCTCTTGTCAGTGGCCACCCCAGTTTCCAGCAACTCATGTGCTGAAACCCTTGTAGTCGGTACAGCTGTTTCAGGAGCTGGGCGCTCAATTAGACCAGGCATCTTCCAACCCCTGCCGTCGTGTGTCATCTCAGGATAAGTAAGGCCTTGCCAGGAAGGAAGCCGGGTGTAATGTGAGCGACCTCTGGGCCTGTGGGTAGGGCCACTCTGCTCACCCCTTGCCCCCTGCTGCCGGGATTCCTAATTTGTACCTCTGAACAGCTGAATCCCAACGAAGTTCAAGTGACCCCAGATGTCACCAAACCCCACAGAGGGGTTACGAAGCAAGCTGTTTGGGGCTCTTTGGTGCGTGTGTGCTAACCTCAGTGAAATCACTCTAACCTCAGGCTGAGCTCTGCATCCTCTTTTGCCTTCAGTGGGGTTTCGGGCCGGCCTGAGTAATTCAAAGCCCCAGAGCTGGCACGTCATCCTCTGGATGCATTTGTATATCAAGTCACTGGCTTGGTTTTTCTTTGTTTGCTTTTTGGCTGTATGGACATGGGGCAAATGGAAGTGGAGTGTTGTGCAGTTAGCTAGTAGATTTGGTACAGGAATTGAAAGATAATAAATTGGGAAGACAAGTCAGTGAGTTCTTTTTCTCCCTCTTGAGCAGGAATTTTTGGCTTACATTCAAATAATTGCTTTGTCTGTAGGGAAACAAGCAGAAAATCTTTGGCATGAGTGATGTGAGTTCCTGTAAAGCTACTTGTGTTCTTCTAGTCTTCTCTTTTCAACAGAATTGAAACTATGTGGTCCCATGGCTTGGTAGGGCATCAGTGCTTTGCCAAATTTCTAACTTGGTGGACTAAGGAGAGGACACTGTGACTCTATCCCCATCCCATTTTTTAAGATAAGAAAAGTTGCAAGAACAGTAACCACCTAAATATACACGCCTAGAGTCTAATTCACATTTTGCCATCTTTGCTTAACTACACATCCATCCAGCTATCCCTCTATCCATCCATAAGTCCAGCTGATTGTTTTATGCATTTTAAAGTAAATTACAGATGTTGGTACAGGTCATTCCTAAACATTTTAGTACACATTTTATTATTTAGACTTCAATATGTGTTCATGGTTTCCTTAAGATAAAATTTATATACATATAGTGAAATGTGCAAATCTGGAGAGTACCATTTGCATAATGTTTTGACAGATGCATGCACCTGTGTAACCCTAGTCCTTATCAAGACAGAGAATATTACTGTCACCCCAGTAAGTGCCTTCATCCTTATTCTCAGTCATTCTCTGCCCTTACCCTCTCAGTGGCAACCGCTGCTGTATCTCATCATAGGTGAGTTTGACTTGTTCTTGAACTTCCTGTAAATGGAATTCTACAGTATTGTGTAAAGCTCACCATGTTTTTGAGATTCATCCATGTCGTATCCATGATTTTGTCTTTTTTTATTGCTGACTTATGTTCTGGAGCATGTCTCCTCCACAATTTGTTTGTATATTCTGTTAATGGACACATGGATTATTCTAGTTTCTTTCTTTCTTCTAGGTTCTTTCTTTCTTTCTTTGGCTATTGTGAACAAAGCTGCTGTGAACATTTGTGTACAGGTCTCCTTAGGGACATGTGTTCTCATTTCTCATGGGTAAACACCTAGTAGTAAATTGCTGGGTCAGAAAGGAGGTATATGGAAACCTGATAAGAAACTGCTAGACCTTTTCGCAACATGGTTATACCATTTTATACTCTCACCAGCAAAGAATATGAGTATGAGATTCCAGATACTGCAACCCTGTCTTTCCTATCTTAAAGCCAAGAGCATGGTTTGACTAGTATTCTTCTGGGGCCAGAGGGAACCTGAGGCAGTGGGGAACATGTTTTTATAGGTGGAGGGGCCATAGGAAGTCCTGACTCTGCCTGTAAATGGGTTTAAGCTTAAATCATTGCAGACGATCAGATGAATATTTTATTTTTAGAGATTTTCAGAGAAGGGAATTCTATAGGGGAATGTACCCTTGGTTGTGAAAGAAGATTGATTGAGTGCTTTCTATAAAAAGAAAAATAACCCCAAGCCCTACAGAATTTTACTAAGCTTCTGCCTAGAGACTCCCGGGGGATTTCTGGTCTGTTGGTATGGTTGATATTAACTTGGTGGAGATCCCCCTTGGATTTCACCGGCTTGGACAGCCGGCTATTAAAAGGGGTTGTGTTTGTTTTGAGGGGCAGGTCAGATTTGGCTTTGTGAAGACTCAGAGAATGACTCTCTTGTGAAAGTGATCTGGCCTCTCAGTGAGAAATGTGGCCTGTCAACACCCCTTTTATCGTCCTGGCCGAGAAAATGGGCCTGTGCCCCTCAGGTCCCCTAATAACTTAGTCCCTCTCTGTGGTGCCGGCAGCCAAAGCTTACCCTTGGCTGGTCTAGGAAATAGGAAGTGAACCTTTCCGTCTGAGTGGGACCCCAGGATGAATTTTTTGCATCTCATCAAGGTGTCCCAGTGCTGACCAAGCTTTGCAGGAGTCAGGTGGCAGACAGCTCAGAGTCTTGAGACATTGCACTGTGTCTGGGGACTGTTCCCCTCCTCCTTAAAAGCCTCGCGCAGTGCCTGCCAGAGGGTAGGGGCACAGTAAACATGGGCTGAGTGATTTTGTGACTCGTGATACCCATCTGGGTGATGGCATCTCTGGAGGTTGATGGTGGGTGTCAAGATTGTCAGGGCCCCAAGATGTATTTTACTAGAGGGCACTTTACCATGGCTTGGAAAACACGTTCAAAGGGTTTGGGCCTAGGAAAATTTTGCTCAGTGTAAACTTTCATTGTATCAGCACTGTTCTCTTTATTACCTATTTTAGTATTGTTAATAAAATACTCATACTTACAGCTGCCCATTGCTGAGTGCTTACCCTTTGCCAGGCACTGTTGTACACTTTGCACGCATTATCTGAATTTGATCCTCATGAGAGGCAAGTACTTACATTATCTTCACTTCAGCCCTGAGGAAACTGAAGCCTGCGAGGTTAACTTTCCCTAGGTTCACATTTTCATTTCTCTAAGACCTTAAGGGAAGAGACTGTGACATTCTGGTTTTTTGAAGGCAAAATCTGTCTACAATCACGGATTTCCAAATACACGAAGGCATAGTATAACAGAAATGTAAACTAGATAATCAGAACAGAGTTACAGGAAATGATACACAGCAATCATTTTCTTTAGTTTTTTGTCATTGTTGTTGTTTGTTTTCATTTTGTCTTAAGTTTACTGAGTTTGGCACAGCCAGGGGCTTATACTGATTTTGATGATAATTTAAAATACTATTGGTTGATTAGGATTATAATTTTATTGAAGGAGCAGGAAGATGTTGCCAGCTGAACTGTTCCATACGGTAGCCACTTGTTACATGTGGCTATTTACATTTAAATGTAATGAATTAAAATAAAAGAAAATGTAAAATTCAATTCTTCAGTCTCACTCACCACATTTCAAGTGGCCCAGAGCCACATGTGGTTAGTGGCTACTGAATTGGTTAGCACAGATAGTGTTTTCTTCATTGCTGAAAGTTCTGTTTGATAGTGCTGCTCTATAGTAAGTGTTTGTTTTTTACCCTTCGGTTTAAGAATTGGTAACACACTTGGCTAGGGCTTATGCTATTTTTCACTGACAAAGGGATACATTTAGCCAGATGTTGCTTTTATGTTTACCTTTTAAAGGTGTGTATGTGCATGCGTGCATGTGATCTTTCCTCCCATTCACATTCTGTTTTTGACATACATTTGAGTCTCCCTTTTCTCCTGGGCCCCAAAGGGGCTTTCATTATTAGCATTGCATAATTTATCAAGACACTTTCTCATAAAAGATTGGTACAGCAGGCAAGAGATGACCACTGCTTGAACCCGGCTAATTCCTTGCTCTCCAAATAAGAACTCCGTTCAGCTTTTAAATATGCAATTGTGTGACTTACTCCCTACCTGGGCTGAATTCAGGAGGAAAAATCACTCTCAGTGGGCCAGAACCAAAGAGCTGGAAAATCAGGTCACATTCTGCAGCAATGGCTACCTGCCAGGACTGAGATGGAGGAGACACCATTTGGGGTACTTGAAAGCTTCATTTGGGGTTTTCCTGGATTTGACCTGCCTCCGGGGTGCAGGGAGTGATGGAGAAGGCTGGCAGCTTTAGTGTCCCAGTGACATGGGACAGTGGAGGACTGGTCCTGGGGCTGTCGCCTCTGCTGTGGTGTACGGTACTCCAGAACCAGCCTCACAGAAGAGAGGAAGGCACTTCACAGGTGTTCACAAGCAGTCAGTCCGGCCGGAAGGGGGAAATCCACATAAGCTATGCTTGGCTCGGTTGTTTGATGCCGACAAACTCTTATGCTACTTTAAGATCCCGCACTGGAGGTTTCCACACTTCTTCAGCCAGGAAGCCAGATGCACCTCACTGACAGCTTTCTCTGGCGTTTACATCTGAAATGTCCCATCTTGTTGTTCCATAGGGAGACCTCCTTGAGGGTTAGAATTTATTCTTTATGGGGGCCTATCAGCTTTCATTTGTGTGCGTGTGTGTGTATATGTATGTGTGTATGTGTGTGTATGTGTATGTATGTGCATATGTGTGTATGTGTATGTTTGTGTGTATGTGTATTGTGTGTGTATTTATGTGCATGTTTGTGGATGCGTGTGTGTGTGTGTATGTGTGTGTATGTATATGTGTATGTATGTGTGTACATGTGTATGTGTATGTGTGTGTATGTGTGTGTGTGTGTATGTGTGTGTTTATGTGTATTGTGTGTGTATGTATGTGCGTGTTTGTGGATGTGCGAGTGTGTATGTGTGTGTGTGTGTGTGTATGTATATGTGTGTGTGTGTGTGTGTGTATGTGTATGTTTGTGTGTATGTGTATTGTGTGTGTATTTATGTGCATGTTTGTGGATGCGTGTGTGTGTGTGTATGTGTGTGTATGTATATGTGTATGTATGTGTGTACATGTGTATGTGTACGTGTGTGTATGTGTGTGTGTGTATGTGTGTGTTTATGTGTATTGTGTGTGTATGTATGTGCGTGTTTGTGGATGTGCAAGTGTGTATGTGTGTGTGTGTGTGTGTATGTATATGTGTGTGTGTGTGTGTGTGTGTGTGTGTTTTGAAACTCCCTACTTTGCCTTTTACCCTTTGTCCTGAGGAATCCTTCAACTTTTATGGAATAGCGCTCAAGTTCCTCAGATTTGGGCGAACTGTTGTAATAGATTTTACTTAGAAAGTTGGGTAGGAAGAGATTTGGTTAATCATAGACTCTGGTTAATGGAACCTGATCATATCATGTATTAGCAAATTTTGGAAATATAAAGCACAAGAAATCTGTTTAAACACTTCTTTAATTCAGAGAGGTCTTTTGGGATTTTCCAGCGTCTTATGATACCCTTTTCAGTGTGCCCTTTTCAGTGTGGTATAATCATGACTATAGGCCAGAATAGGTCCAAAGGCATCTTCATAATGGGCAACAAGTAATCCTAGTAGAGGACTAAAATGGTTAATATTTATACTGCTCTTTCTATGTGTCTGAGCTCTTCTGAGCCCTGTTAAATATTAACTCACCTTACCTTATTTAGTCCTCACCCTAGAAGTGGATGTTGCAGTTGTCCCCATTTTACAGATGAGAAAACTGAGGTTAAATGGCTTCCTTGAGGTCACACAGGTAAGAAATAAGGGCACAAGATTTGAACCTAGTCAGTCTGGTTCCAGAGCCTGTATGACCAACCCCTGTGCTGTACTGTTAAGAAAGTGAATTTGAGAGCCACACAGGGAATATTTCAAATGCCCTTTACCATCCTGTACCAGATAAGTGTCTTTCCTATTCCCGAAAGATGCTGCTAAGTAGGTATTTATTGTGCATCTGTTACGGGCAGGGCATTGGAATAGCTGCTGTTGGGGATGAAGAAGACCTGCTTGCTGCCTTCCAGAAATTTACTGTCATGTGGGGAGATGAGGCATTACCAAGAGCTGTGGAGCTCTCCTCTGAACTCAGAATGGTACATCCAGTGGCCCACTGCACACCTCTGCTTGGATGGAGTTAACATGGCTAACTCCTGGCTTCCTCTACCCATGTCAGAAGATGGCCACTCCAGCCTTGCAGGTCCTGGTGACCAACCCTAGCGGTGTCTTGGATGCCCTCTTTTGCTCATCCCCTTTTTCTAAATCATCAATCAATCCCGTTTTCTACCTTCAAAACATATACAGAATTTGACCACTGCTCACGCGTCTACTTACTGTCATCTGGGCTCTCCACTCTCATGGTCTGTCATGGCTAGAGTAATTGATGTCTTCCCTCAGCTCGAAACCTTCCAGAGGCTTCCAGATCAGTCAGGGTAAAGCTGAAGGGCTCACAGCCTGGCCAGGCCTGCGCTCTGTCTCCCAAACCCTGTCTGACTTCACCCCGAGGTCCGGTCAGCCTCCCGGGGGCGCCACACCCCAGCTTGTTTGCACCTGCCACTGCCTTGCCTAGCCCACCCTCCCCCTTATACCATGGCTCGCTCTGTGGCCTTCTTCATGATTTTGCTTAAATGTCACCTTCTGGGTGTGGTCTTTCTCGATCCCTGTATTTAAAACATTGTACCTCCTCCTGTGATTGCTACCCCTCCTCCCTGCATTATTTTTGTTCTAGTTGGCATACTTTAAAAATGGAATTTCATGTATTATTTTTATTTGTTTGTCTATTGCCTGTTTCTCGGCTTCTGAAGGTAAGGTCCACGAAGGCAGGCTTGTGCTTTTATTGTGTGAATCCCTTTCATTTTACTTTGGTATCACTAGCATTTAGAACAGGACCTTGCATATAGTAAGTGCTCATTACTTATTTATTGGATGAATCAATGGCCTAAAGTAGCAATCCTGTTAGAGCTCAGCCTTGAAGGAGTGTGACGGTTAATTTTATGTCAGTTTTTCCTAGGTTATGTGCCTAGTTTTTGGCCAAACACCAGTGTAGGTTTTGCTGTGAGTTATTTTTTAGGCATGATGAATTTTGCAATCAGAAGACTTGGAGTAAAGCAGATTACCTCATCACTCATGGATGAGGTCCATAAGTGAACCTCATCCATTCTGTTGAGAGCCTTAAGAAAAAATACTGAGATCCACGAGAAGGAATTCTGACTCCAGACCACCTTTGGATTCAAGATTGCAACATCAACTATTCTCCGGGTTTCCAGCCTTCTGGCCTTCCCTGAAGATTTTAAACTTGTCAGCCCCCCAATTTCATGAGCTAATTCCTTATAATAAATACCTCTATTTGTCTCTATCTGGGTGTACACATACGCGTGCGCACACACACACACGTATCTGACTGGTTCTGTTTCTCTGGAGAACCCTGATTAATACAGAGGATGAGAAGTACAGGAAAACAATGTCAGGTGGAAGTTCACTGGAGGAAAATGGTGGTGCCTGGGAGTTCTGAGGGCGTACAAAAGATTGCAGTAGCTTAGCCTGACTTGACTCTAGGGTCAACTGTGAATGGAAACAATGGGAGGTAAGACTGGAAAGGAGGGAGGGTTGAGAGAGTTTGAGGCTGAGGACTCCGAGCTGCACAGCGGATGTGATTATGCTGTTTGAGCCACTTGTGTGGTGTAAAATGGTTAAGGTGGGAAAAGCTGGAGATAGGAATTAGATGGATGAGGGGGAGCCAGATTCCAGGAAAGCATCGGTTGCTGTTGAGATGGCAGATTGGTTTGGAGAATAAAGTGGGGGGATGGATAGCATCCACCAGCTCTTGGTGAGCCAATGTCAGGGTGAGGATGGTGGCGGGAGCAGGCTGATACTGGGGCTTTGGGCCTGGATGTTAGGAGGGCAGTGGTATTACCCAGAGATGAGAAATGCAGGAGGAAGAGCAGGCTTGTTGGGCAAGGTGCTGCATTCTGTGGGGCATATTCTTCCAGAAGTGCTGAGAAAGTCTCAGGTGAAGAGAGAAAGTTCCAGGTGGAAAAGTTGAAACAGTTCTTGGAGATGTCTGCCTGTGGCTGGAGAGAAGACAGACAGGCTGGGAAGGAGACTGGGGAGCTCTTGCCTGGAGCAGGTTAAGTTAGGGCGAGAGAGGGAGTGTGAGTGCTAAGGGAGAGACAATAGCATGTAAGTAACTTTTTTGAACATACATAGTACTATATATTAGTGGTTCCCAAATTCTGGGCTAAGATACCCCAAGGCACTGCAGCAAATGCACAGGGTGGCCAAGGGATATTTTACATTTTCGAGGGAAATGCAGCAATACTTAACATCGTTCAGATACCACGCTAAGTACTAGCTTGAGGCACTTCGCAATATCAACATCTGACAGTACCACATTGCTCTTGATGATGTCATATCTTTACAGGCTACATTTTGGGTAGTTGCTAAGAAAATCGGTGTGGAAGTGGGAATCAGGGTGGTGGTGTTCAGTGTGGTTCCAAGTTTGGAGAAGTTGCGCAATGTCCAACAGATGCACACATCCCATTAATGAGTAATTATGGTTAGTTAAGAATGAAAGAAAAAATATTTCTTCTTTCAGTTTATGTGTGCTAATTTTTTTTTGAAAGGCTATTGTTGTTAGGCTGTGAATAAGTATTAAGTTGTTTGGACCTAACTACTTAATAAAAGAAACTATTGGATACTTTGTTTTAATCTAGGGCGTGCCATTAAAAAATGTGCAGAGGAACTAAGGGCACTACAAACTGAGAAATCCTCAGAATCTCTGCCATATGTTGTTCTGGGTGTTATATGTTATATATAGATTGTAAAAGAGTACACACAGGGATAGAAAGATAGGGAGAAAGGGAATGGCATGAGGACTGTGTCAAGAAGTCTATTTATCCAAAAATAAAATATCTGAAGCAAATAAGGTAAAAATGTAAGCACTTGTTAAATCCAGGTGGTGGACCCATAGACATCTCATTTTCTGTACTTTTCCATATGTTTGAAGTGGTTTATAATTAAAATAATTTTGGAAAAGTGAGGCAAGAGGATGGAGGAGGACAGAAATGTAGGAGTGCCTGTGCTTGCCTGGGAGGATGGCAGAGGAGACTGGGAAGGGGTGTTTGAGGTAGAAAGAGATTCAGGAGATGGAGGGTTGTGGGACTAAGCAGATCAGTGTGGCTGAGCTCTGGACTGTGGTTCTCAGTCCTGGATGTGAGGCTGTAGGGGATATCCTGGGCCCTGTTGATTCTTGGCTATTAGGAGATTGGAGAGGGTTAGGAGTGGGAAAAGACTGGGTTTGCTTCTAGAGCATTGATGCTCAACCCTGGCTGCATGTTAGCATCACTTGGGGGTTTTCAAAATACTGGTGCTCTGGCCCCACCCCTAAATGCCTGAGCATCAGGGCTTTTCACAGCTCTCTAGATGGTTCCAAAGTGCAGTCAAGATTAAGAGCCACTGCCACAGCCCAGCGTTTCTCAAACTGTACTGTGAGTCAAACTTTAAGGAATCACTTATTGCTCAAATACAGATTCTGATTCAGCAGGTCTGGGATGGGGCCTGGGATTCTGCATTTTTAACAAGAGCCTGGATGCTGCTGCTGGTCTGAGGTCCACATGTTGAGTAGCAGGTTCTGAGAGGGAGCTATTTTTAGTGAAGGGTGGCTGGAGAGCAGCAGAGCAGAGATGGACTCGGGTTCAGACCCCTCCTGAGATGGACTGGGATGGTGGTAGGTTGTGGGAGTTGGAGGAGTGGGGGTAAGCAAGTGTTTTCTTCTTATAATGCAAACACCTTATCAGGTATCTTTTATTGTGTCACAAATTACGCCAAAACTTGGCAGCTGAAGAGTCAGCTCTCAACCACTCCACAATGCCACTTCTCATGTAGGAGCAGGACTCTTAACATGAACTGCCTGGATTAATTATCTATTGATGGGTGGTAAATTGCCCTAAAACCTAGAGGCTTAAAACAACAAACATGGTATCTTGCATGGTTTCTCTGAGTCGGGAATCCAGAAGTGGCTTAACTGAGTGCTTCTGACTTAGGGTCTCTCATGAGGTTGCAGTGAGGATGTCAGCTGGGCCAAAGGCTATAGGATCTACTTTCACATGGGTGTTGAGTTAGTGCTGACTGTTGGCAGGAGGCTTCATTGCCCTGCAGTGGAACTTCATCCTACTGATAGAGTGTCCTCACAACGTGGCAGCTGGCTGCCCCCAGAACGAGAGATCTGGGAGAGCGAGGTAGAACCCACAATGTTTTACAATCTAGTCTGGGAAATCACACTCATTTCCACCATATTCTTCTGATTACGCCGGTCAGCCCTATTCAGTGTGGGAGGGGACCACACAAGGGTGTGAATACCAGGAGGATCATTGAGGACCGTCCTGGAGGCTGGCTGTGATATCCGTAGTGTTTTCTTTTCTTTTCTTTTCTTTTCTTCTTTTCTTTTTGAGACAAAGTCTCACTCTGTTGCCCAGGCTGGGCAGTAGTGTGCAGTGACATGATCATGCAGTGGTGAGATCATGGCTCACTGCAGCCTCAACCTCCTAGGTTCAAGCAATGTTCCCTCTTCAGCCTCCCGAGTAGCTGGGACCACAGGCACATGCCACCGTGTCTGGCTAATTTCTTCTTAAAATTGTTGTATAGAGACAGAGTCTTGCCATGTTGCCCAGGCTAGTCTTGAACTCCTGGGCTCAAGTGATTCACCTGCCTCAGCCTCCCAGAGTGCCCCGATTGTTTTCAACCATGAAAATAATGCATGCTCAACAAAGAAAACTTGAAAATGTAGCCCATAGTGTCATGACCCCGAAAAAAGTTCTGCTAACAGGTGGTTTATGAACTGCCAGTTTTTCAAAAATAAGGATTTTATAAGCAAATACACAAGCACTTTTAAAAAGCGATACCATACATTAATACAGTTTGATATAGATTGTTCTTTACACTTGACATTGGATCAGGAACACTTTCAACCGGTACATTTTAGAGTTTCTTAGACTCTGTTGCAGGACAGCAAAAAATCTGACACCATCTGAATACTCTACTCCATTTTTAAGTTTAATTTATATTTCTGGATCTAGAGAGATGTCATTATCATGTAAAGGCTTCTTAATTTGGATGATCAGTTCTTACTTTGGATGACTGAATGAAGTAATAAACATGCTTGTGTCTTCAAATACAGAATTTGAGTGTAGAAATAAAAAATGGGGTTGCCAGCTGATCCAGCATCATTGCATATAATTGCCCCATCTCTGGTTGCTTGTCACTAGCTGTTGGCATTTGTTAAAATTAGCTTTACAGGCTGCCTTAGATTAGCAGCAAGTGTGGCAAATGAGGGCTTACTCTTAATGAAACTAATTTGTATTTGAAAATATAACTACATTTATTGCCCCCATTATTTAAATGTGTGCATGCTAGTTGATAGTAAAAATGAACTTTTAAACCAAGGCTTTTCTACATTGTAGCTAAAAAATAATCTTTTAAGAAGGTGATCCTTTTGAAGTGGTTTTCCAGTGTTTTTATGGGCATCGTGGGAAGCATTTCAGAAACAAATTAGGATACTTTTAAAATAATAATTTAAACATTTTAACATTTAAAATGACACAGGACATTGTGCCCCATTGCTGGTCAGCTTCTTCTGGAGCCAAGTATTTGGTGATGTGCTGTGTTTGTGTGTGTGTGCGCCTGCGTGTGTTTTGTTACAGATAAGTCTTGCTCTGTCACTCAGGCTGCTGTGAGGTGGTGTGATCACAGTTCACTGCAGCCTCGCAATCCTGGGTTCAAAAGAGCCTCTTACCTAAGTTGCTGGGACGACAGGTGCACACCACCACACCCATCTCTGTGTTTTATATAACAGTGACTTGTTCAGAATGCTCCCGCATTCTGTCCAGACTTCTGGAACAGTCAGCCACACTGCACCATGGGTATCTCGTCATCGTCTCTGTGATCTCCCTGAAGGCAGGGCCTGGCCTTCCCAGTTTTAGTGTTTCCTAACCAAGTGCCTGACTCAAAGCAGACCTTAATAAATGTGAGTTGAATGAATGGATGGATGCATGAATTTGGAACATAAGCTCCCTCCCTCATGGAACTAATAGCTCCTGTAAGAAGCTGATCCACTGTGTACTAAAGAGACATCCCACTTAAGGTTTGATTCAGCCCAAATTTTTTCCAGAACATCACCATTCAAGGGATCTTTGCTTCCAGATCATTTGCAATGTCTACCATCCTCTTCTTGCAGTTCGGGTCCCAGAACCTTCTTCTGATTTCTTTATTTTCTTCTTTAGAAAGCATCTAGTTCCTAATTACCCTTACCAATTTCTGCTGGGGAACTGTGTGTATATCTTGATTATTTCCCCACTGTTTCACCATAGGAATGGGGAAAGGCCTCCTCCATTTCCTCTACCTTTGAAGACTTCTAGGAAAGTTTTTCTTGGTACCTTGAGGCTCGGGAGAACCATACACATAGTTTCAGGGATGTCTGCTGAGAAGACAAAAACATAAAAAGAGAAACAAATACCTGAGCAACTGTCAGTCACAGCTGATCCAACAATGAACTTACACATAAAATTGGTAATCTGATCAACATGAGTGTCAATATGAGGTGAGCATAGGAATTTGGAAGGGTGGAGCTGTGGGAGCAGGGTGGAGCATACATGAAGTACTAGGGGAGTCTCACTAGACACAGGTGACTTTTAGCATGTGTTTTTTACAAAAACAAGCAACAACCAGAGAAAAAGTCAGTGAATAGCAACGTTGGGCATGATTCCACCTGGTGAGCTGATGCCCCAGTTGAGCAGGGGCTAGCTGATCTTTGAGAGGTCTCACTTTCCATACACCTGTCATGGGGGCAGTATCTGGACATCCTGTGTGTTTAAAGGGAAGCATTTTTTTCATTAACAGGGCCCCTGCACTTACCATATAACCCAACAACCCCACTCTTAGGTGTTTACCCTAGAGAAGTGAAAACTTATGTTCATTTAAAAACCTCTATGCAAATGTTTATAGCCACTTTATTCATAATCAGCCAGTGCCAGAAACAACCCAAATGCCCTTCAAAGGGTGAATGGCTGAAACAGGGGCCCTAAAATCAGGCCAACTTCAGCAGGTGCCAAGGAAGCGGCAGGCCATGGTCGTTTTGAGCAGACTTGGTGTATAAGTTGCTTATGGTATAAATGAACCACTCCAAAACTCAGAGGCTTAAAACAACAACAGTAGCTTCTTTTGCTCAGGAATCTGCAGCTTTGGCAGGGCTTGGCGAAACAGCTTGTCTTTCTTAACATGGCATCAGCAGCTTGACTGAGGCAGAAGATCTACTTCCAACATGGCTTGCTGGCAAGATGGCCAGCAAGTTGGTCCTGGCTGTTGGTTCCTCTCCACATGGGCCCCTCTTTAGGGCTATTTGAGCTTCCTCATGGCGTGGTGGCTGGATTCCAAGAGCAGGCACCCCAAGAGTTAGCAAGCAAATGTTCTCAAGTTTCTTAAGGCTGGGTCCAGAAACTGGAACTGTGTTAAATTCCATCAGATTCTACTGGTCAAGCCGTTGTGGAGCCCAGACTCAGGGTAATTGACATAGACCTCACCTCTCGATAGGCTCAATAGGAGGAATGTCAGTGGATTTGGGAGCCACATTTGAAAACCATCCTACTTACCATTTACCTTCCACCTTACTAGAGACGTTGACACATGTGAGAGATGTTCTTCCACCGAGACACTCCCTGAATGTCTGTGTGAGGGAATGTGCAGCACATCCGTGCCTTCTGTCTGCATCTGGCAGTACCATTCCTTAGACCCTTTCCTCTGCCTTCCCTCCCACTGCCCTCAAAAGCAACGTACCCATCTTTTGCCTCCATCCTCTTGCAGGATTCTAATGTGATCATGGTTTGGGAATGTCACATGGTAAACAGTGTAGCCTAGAAAACTCTGTAATAGTGTGCAAGTCACTGTTACAGCTTATTTTTCCTACTTTTTGTAAGCTAGATTTTTCTGACTTGTTTTGAGCATACTATAGACATTTTTGGAATGATGTAAAAGTCTTTCCTATTTTGACAGGGGTGGGAGTTGGTGGAGAGGAACAAAATCCAGGGAGAAACAAAAGGAATGCAGGTGTGGTAGCAGGGAGCAGGGTAGCTGCCTCTACACAAAAGAGTAGGAGGAACTAATTCACACTAAGGTTTTGATGGCCAGCAACTACTTCCTGGGTCTGCCTTTCCAAAGAGGGCTGTGCTTTAGAAACAGTTGCTTAAACTAGGGTTGCACGCACTCCAGAGAAATCAATCTCTAAAATTTGAGATTCAAGCATTCAATGATATTACAGTTTTGGTGCTGGCTGGTATTTATTAAAATAAAAACTTGATACAAATTAAATGTAACAGAGTTGGAATGAGCAAAGAAAAATTTGTAAATCGGACAGCCTCAGAACCAGAACAGGTTCAGTGACCCGCCTGAAACACATCCTGGCAGTGTTTTGTGTACCGAGAAGAGAAGTGAGGTACAGAGACAGCTGGCTTGGGTTGGCTGCCTGTGATGGCCTGCATCTCTGCTGCTGTGATTGGCTGAGACTCAGCTATTTGTTACAGAAGTATACATCCTAAGTTAGGCTTTCACTTAGTTTACCTACTAAACTAAGTTGCAATTCCCTATGTGATGACTCAAGTGTGGAGGCATCTGCAAGCCAAAGTTGGTTGAATTTAACATACTGTTTAGCTTTTCTGTGTCTGATCACATGGATAATTTGCCCAGAGCCCCTTTATGTCCTGTGATATCAAGCACAATGCCCTTTGAAATGAGCTGGGGCAGCAGCCTCAAGGTTGGGACAGTCTGACTGAAACTTTAAACTCAAAGTTGTGAATCACAAGAGTTTTCTAATGCTTCTTGGTACTCTCCTGATCCCCACCCCAACCCTTTCCAAATCTTTCTTCTCATCCTGGTAACCTCCTTTCTACTGTCAAGGGAACTGTAAATAAATTAAATATACATTAAAAATTATAGACAAAATAAAATCATACTAAAGTGGTAGTGGCTACCAGGAGCTTAGCTTGTTGTCCTTCCCATGGAGATATTTGTCATTTCAAAGGAGATACTTAGGAAAGGTAATTCTGATTCAAAAGAATGAACCTCTAATATGAGAATTTACATAATAAGGTAGCAAAAGTGGGAGGATTTTTGAGGAACAGGTTCCTTCTTGGAGGTCTTCAAACACCCTGCCTTCCAGAGCAAGGCAGGTCTGCCTGAGAGTCTGAGGGTTGTGGGCATGAGTGCCTTCCCTTGCTTGCTAGCCTATTCACTCCTCACTCAGCCTTGCTCCCATCAAGGTCTCCAGCAGGGCTCAGTATGGAGAAACTGCTGCCACCCTTTAGAACCTGCTGCCAGCCTGAGAGAGAGAAGAGTCCTTTCTCCTCCTCAGGACACTGTAGTGTATACACAAGTGGCTTTATTGGATAAGCTAGCGTCAGATGAACATGCCTGCTATAAATGTTGCTTCAGTTTTTAATTAGAAGAATTGAGACCCAGTACGTAGATAATTTTGTGTTTTGCCTTTATTCCATCCTAACATTACTGTTGGAGATGTATCTGTGCATTTGTAAGGTCACAAATTTATTATTTTTTAACCTTTTAGTATAACTATGGGAAAGCACACAAAGCAATACAGAGACTGCTCAGTAGCCCAGTAAATCGTCACAAACTGAGCACACCGGTGTAACTGACACCCAGATCAAGAAACAGCAAAGCTGGTATCCTAGAAGCCCCCTCATCCTCTATGCAGTCACTGTTCTCCCAAGGGTAACCGGCACCCCACCTTCTAACACTGGAGATGAGTGTTGCCTGTTTTGGAACTCTGTGTAACAGGAGTAAGAAAGAATGTACTTTTTGTGTCTGGCTGCCCCCACCCCCACTCCTTTTTGATTTTTGAGATTCTTTGATGTAGTATATAATCCTAGTTTCCATGTTTTCGTTGCTTTATAATATTTCATTGTGTAAATATACCACAATGTATTTATCTCTTCCCCTGGAAGGTGTTTGGGCAATTTCCAGGATAGGGCTGGTATGAGTAATGCTACTGTTAGCATTCTCATACGTGTTTTTTGATGCCCATGTGTGCACATTTCTGTTGGTATATACCCAGGAGAGGAATTTCTGGGTCACAGGATAGGCATGCATTCAGCTTTCCAACATGTTGTCAGTTTTCCAAGGTGGTTGTACCAATTCACATGCTCACCATCAGTGCAGGGGAATTTCATTTGCTTCTTATCCTTGCCAACACTTGCTATTATCAATTTTTTAAATGTCAAACTATTCTGGTAGATGCCTGTTAAATCTCACTGTGGTCTTCCCTTCATTTCCCTGATGAGTCGTGAAGTTGAGCTTCTTCTCATGTGTTCCTTGGCCATTTGCATATCCTCATGGGTGTGTGTTGAGGCATTCCACCTGTTTGCTGTTGGGCAGTGTATCTTTTCCTTATCGATTTGTTAGGCACTCTTTGATTCATGGTGGATGTGAGTCCTTTGTTCATGAATGCATTAGTGTGCAGGAGCCAACACACGCTGGCTTTTGAGAGCTGATTTTAGCATCTCTTCCTGACTCTGCCTTCCTTGGCATCATGTTTGGCAGCTTGAAATCTGCCATGGTGGGTGTGTTTACACCATAGAAATAGGCAAACTACAAATCGGGGTTTCCTCTCTTTCTTGGAGAGCTGGTTTACCAGTGCACCACTTGACAAGTGCATTGCAAATAGCTTATTTCAGTCTCTGGATTGCCTTTTCACTCTTTAATGTGCGTTTTGAGGAACAGAAGTTTTAAATCTTAATATAGCCTACATTATCAAAATTTTCTTTTGTAGTTAGAGCTTTTTGTGTCCTTTTTAAGAAATCTTTGCCTCCACCCCCATATTTATTTATATGGCTAGCTAATCGTAATCAATTTTGCTTAACTTCCCCACTACTGAAGCAGCACTGCCACGTACAGTTATAAAGATTCCCAAGGAGGGATGCAGGGGCTTAGATCCAGACCTTGCTGTGCTCAGTAAGACATGGCTGGGACAGGGTGCATTCCTTAGAGGAGGGGACACCTTTTTCGAATTCTCACAAAGGCACCATATGGGCTAGTGGTGGGCCCAGATCTCTGACACCCTAAACCCCACACTGCCTGTCCGGCCTGCCAAACTGCACTGCCTGCCCTTTCCCTTCAGATGGTGCAGCTTCCTGCCTCCATGCCTTTGCTCTTGCTGTGCCTCCATCTCTACGTCATCACATTTGGAGTCTGTCCAGCAAAGCCCATCTCAGATACCCATCCAGGCCCCTGCCATTTTCCCATCTTGTTATAGCTTGAATGTCCTCCCTCTTGTAGTAGGCTAACCTCCTTGAGGGCAAAGACCACATTGTTTGAATCGCTGACAATGCTTTGCCCATAGTAGGCATGAGTAAATCTGCATGAATGAGTGACTTGGCAAGCCTTTGGGCTCTTTGCAGAGAGTAATAGTGCACATCTCGACGGGTTACCGCTTCCCAACACTTAGAAGCTTCCTTGTCCATTTCTTTTCTGCTTTGTCCCAGTGGATGCCAGCCGGCTTGCTTTTCAGCAGTTAAATATGCAGCCCTTTACATATCAGCTGTTTCATCTGCAGAACTACAGAGTATTTTACAAGTAATCAGTTCATGCAGATTGCACATAAATCATGTCTGCTCTGGCCCTTTGGATACTAATGTTCCCTTATTAAGGCATAAGTAAGCCTTCCTGTTCTCATCCATTCTTTCAGACTTTTTTAAATTACTGAAAAGTAGAGCCTAGTTGTTGCTACACCACCTCCTTCCATTCCACCCACCCCATGCCCTCGTTGCTTTTTTGAGGTTCAGTTTGTTTTTCTGGAGCTTGCCAAATTGCCTTAGGAAGCTGGGTAACTTGTAAATGAATTAAGCAAAAGGAAATTCTTATCTCTAAAAGGAAGTGGTCACTGTGTTTCTGTGTGTGATGTTCTTGGCTGGTTAATATTTTTGTGAAATATGTTCTGATGGCAGCAGTGGTACCCCAGAGAGGAGGGAAGCATCCGTTATGCTTTGTACACAAAAGCAAAATCTCTTCTGCTGAAGTTGGAGGAGTGGATGAAAAGCTATTTCATGAAAGTCATTCTGCCCAAATAAACAGAGAGCCTTCATTGTTTTTCATCCCATGGAAGATTGGAAGCTCAACTCACCTTAATGTGCCCATTACTTTAACATTTCTTTATTTTCTTTTCAAACTGGAACTACAGATTTTTGCTCTAATACACGTGGATTTCTGCTTCCAATTGCCCTATCCCTGCTATTAGTGTTCAGTCAGTTTTCATTTTGGTCTAAAATGACTCTCTAAGAGCTTGGAAGCATACTATTATTTCCTGCAGTTTGGTCTAAAAATGAAGAAAAAGGGGACTTTCAGACAAGGCCCATAAAAATACCACCATCTACTTTTAGAGATGTTTTATGAATATAAATTTCCTGTCTAAATAATTACTGTTGAGGGTAGAAAGGACTTGGAGTTTTGAAATTGTAACAACAACTTATTCTGTCTTAGCAACCACAGTGAAGGTGACACGTCTCTTGTTTTTTATAGATGGGCTGACACTATAATGCACTGTATTGCTTTTTAGATCCCATTTTTTATTCATGGATACAGATTATAGTGGAACTGAGGCAGTGGGAGGTATTATTTTCCTCAGATGGGGAAAAAAAGGTATAAAACAGGTATGCTTTTGGTGTCATTTTAAAAAATCTCAGGACGGCTGGTAATAGTATCTTAGCAGAAGGAGAAGCCAGCCTGGGTACTGAGCGCGGTCGTCTGTGTTCAGGTCCTATATTAAATTATACCCTCAGTTTCATAAAGGCTGAGGTCTGTCATGTATTCTTCAGGAAAATTATGGCGTCTTTTATACCAGGGTGTTTAAAGACAAAATCTCAGGAAAAAATCACCTCCCCGCCTTTTTCCTTTGGCCAGCAGCTGCTGAAATGGGTTGCGGATTGAACAAGTTAGAGAAACGTGACGAAAAACGGCCTGGGAATATTTATTCAACTTTGAAGAGGCCTCAGGTGGAAACCAAGATAGATGTGTCCTATGAATACCGCTTCCTGGAGTTCACAACTCTGAGTGCCGGTGAGTACACGGGCTGTGCACAGACACGGGCAGGTGGGGTCTCCAGCAGGGCCTACAGGGGATGGGGGTGCTGTTGGGAGAGCTGGATGGGGTAGGGGCTGTGAAGAAATGAAAAGGGCAGGCCTGTCTCAAGGAGGCAGCTTACAGAGATCCAGATTTTTATGTGAAATCTCTCACTTTTTAAAACATAGTGGTTGGGCGCGGTGGCTCACGCCTATAATCCCAGCACTTTGGGAGGCCGAGGCGGGTGGATTACCTGAGGTCAGGAGTTCAAGACCAGCCTGACCAACATAGTGAAACCCCATCTCTACTAAAAATACAAACAATTAGCCAGGCATGGTGGCAGGCGCCTGTAATCCCAGCTATTCAGGTGGTTGAGGCAGGAGAATTGGTTGAACCCAGGAGGCGGAGGTTGCAGTGAGCCGAGATCGTGCCACTACACTCCAGCCTGGGAGACAGAGCGAGACACTGTCTCAAAAAAAAAAAAAAAAAAAGCAACTAATTACAATTTTAAAAAATGAAAATCATGTGTGAGCCAAGCAATACATATGGACGGGCTGAATTTGGCCCATGAGCCAACCAGTTTGCAGACTGTTTCATAGCAAGCCCCGTGGAGAAGGAAGGTTTGCCGTCTCTCCTCGTATGAAACTTCCTGTCCACCCAAATTCACCTGCCTGTTGTCTGCCATCTCGCAAGAGGGCTCATCCATCTGGGCTTGGCTTTGCCTTGGCTGAGCCAGAGGGAGTCGGGTCACCTCCCATATGAGTGTCCAAGGACTAAGGAAGCAGGGAATAGCCCATGAAGAGTGGGAAGGGATGGTCAGCATCAGCATCAGAGCATTTGCTGAGCACCTGCTGTGTGCAGAGTGTTGGGCCAGTGTTGAGGGGGGAAGTCATGAGGCATGTCCTGGCATCTTGCAGTGTTCTATCTGATGGGAGACAGAAGACTCATACAAATGAAAAAACAAAAAGAACTCCACAGGTTTTAATAGTGAGTTGGAAAACACTGAAGACATGTTTTTGGAAGAGAAAGAAAATGCTCTTCTTTTTGGGTCCCAGGAGTTTGAGAGCAAAAACTGGGCACTATGTAACAAAGTCATCTGAACACATTTTCTCCCTGGGCTTCTGGGTATAAAAGCTTCTATGATCGGAAAGGAGAATGAGTGGAAAAAGCCCTCAAGTTCATGGATTTGAGTCCTGGCTCTGCTTCAGAGTAACTGGGTAAATCACTGAGCTTCCCAGTCCTGTAGTGTCCTCATCCATAAAAGGAACACGGGTGTTCACTTCATGGGGCAGTTGTGAAGATTAGAAGGGTAGATATGTGTGAAGCTCGTAGCACAGTGTCTGGCATGCAGTAGGGTCTGCAAGTGTTTCCCTTCCTCCCCTCCTCCCCGACTACTCTCCGCTGTGACTGTCTCCGTACTGAGGCTCCAATTGCTTCTTGAGCTCTGAGAAAGGACAGCTGAGTGTCTCTGCAGGGACATTCTGTGCATCCCCTGCAACAAGTCACCACAACTGAAGCCAGCATCTTCCTTTTCAGATTGCTTCCTTCCAGTGCCCTTGATGAGTCAGTCATGCCACCACCATCCTCTTAAATGTGCAGATACCTATGACCATGGTTTCCCCCTGCGTGTAGTTGCCAATCCTTTGCCCAAGCCTATTAAAACCATGTCTGTAAATGCCTCTAATATAGCTAATGTAACACACAATTATCTGGAGCATTTGATCATGCATTTGGTCCTCCATTTATTTGTTCAGTGAATATTTAAGTGCCTACAATGTGCTGGGCATTGTGGGAGGATTAGGGAAAAACGGAAGCATGTTTAGGAGAAAAGATTGGAAGGAAGTATTTAAGTATTAGGATGCTGAGATGATGGGGGAATTCTTTTTTCTCCCTTTGGAGTTGTGTTTTTTTTTCATCGTGGTTATATGTCTTTAATTATGACGAAGAGTAGCTTTGCCCCCAAGAACCTTCACAAACACATGAAGTTTCCATGCAGTATTTTGTCCCCCTGCTGCTTCATAGCTGGTCTCTGAATGATTTCCCTGACCTCCTTGTTTGTTTGTTTCCCTGAGCTTCAGCTGCAGCATCCACACTGTTTTTGTGCATTGTGCTGTCCTTGATGGGATTATCTTTTGTTTTCTGATTATGAAATAAACATATACCCATTATAATGAGCTAGGACAACACTGGCGGATATCCCACATGGCCTCCCTGCTCCTGCCCTCGTCCTCCTACAGATCCTGCCAGTCCTCTGCTCAGAGTTTTCCTGTGGCTGTCGCCACACCAAGAGTGGCACAGCTCCCCTTGACTGCATTCTCCCACTGCTTGTCTTTGGTGTTCCGCTGCTTTTGCTTTGCTCTTTCGTGAACCTGTCAGTCCTCCTCCAGGCTTTTGCACTGCCTGTTCCTCTGCCTGGAAGTCCTCCCCCAGGATCCCCTTGCTCATCTTCAGAGAGAACGGAGTCCTTCTCTCTGAAACTTTCTTTGATCACTTCTTTAAAATTTCTACCTTCTTCCCAATTCCCCATGTCTTTCTCCTCTTGATTTTCTCCATAGCACTTCTTACTATGTAGCCTGCAATATATCTTGCTTATTGCTATTTGTTTCCTCTTTGTTGTCTGCCTTCCTTCATTAGAAGATAGAATCCCTTCCCATGAGTGCAGGGATTTTCTCTCTTATTCTCTGCTGCTCCCTCAGTGCTTAGGACAGTGCCTGGCACTTAATAGATAATCAGCAAATAATTGCTGAATGAATACTCACCGTATGTTTTTGAATCCTGCTTTTATGTGACTTAACATTGTACAGTGAGGTGTGCACCTGTCATGCCTATGCTCGGAAACTATGATTTAATGGCTATATATGATTTAATCACTCAGTATACCATAATTTATTTTGCAGTCCCCTTTTATTGGACATTTAAGTTATTTTGGGCTTTGGGCTATTACAAATAATGTTGTGATAAGCAATGTTGTCCATAAATCTTTGTACACATTTCTGACTATTTCCTCAGGAATTACTGAATTGAGGGATGCGAATGTCGGCACTCTTGATAAATTGCCCAGTTGCCCTGTAGATAGGACCTGCTTGTGTAAAACACACATCTGATTCTGCACAACTCTTTAGGGGGCTTCCCTGGATGGATGAAGTTGAGATTCAAGCCAGAGCTCAGGGCTTTCTGTAGCTTGGTCTTGCCCTTCGTAGATCCTCTCCCTATTGTTCCCTGGAGGACGGTGTGTCACGGCATTGCCTGCCACCCCCGCCCAGGACCCTCTTTTCTCTGCTTCTCTGATTCAGTGCAGGCAGCCCTTTCTGCACAGGCCCCTACATCTTACTGCTTGCTAGGACCCCACCCACCTGGATTTGTTCCTTCTTGACAACGATTCTATCAGAATTACTCTCTTGTGCACGCCTGTAGTTTGTCAATACCGTCCTTTTGACACTTTGATTACATCATATATTAAACCTATTTGTGTTTCCCTGGGGGCAAGGACCAAGCCTTGTTTATTTTTCTGTTTGTCTTCCTTGTTCAGCTTTCTAGCTGAGATGAGCCTGTTCTGCATAGTTGGGTCCTAGTAAACCTAGAACTAAATGCTAACTCCTTTCCCTGGAGGTCTCTCATGTTTTTCTTCCAGGAGTTCTAATGAGATTATTCTTTATTCTCCAGAATAGAGCTGACGTTTGTTGAGTGCTACTATGTGCCCAGTCCTGTGATAGGACATTACGTCTTGATCTCATTTTTCTTTCTTTTTTTTTTTTTTTTTTTTGAGATGGAGTCTCGCTGTATCACTCAGGCTGGAGTGCCGTGGTGTGACCTCGGCTCACTGCAACCTCTGCCTTTCAGGTGCAAGCAATTCTCATGCCTCAGCCGCTTGAGTATCTGGGATTCCAAGCATGCACCACTACACATGGCTAATTTTGGTATTTTTAGTAGAAACGGGGTTTCACCATGTTGACCAGGCTGGTCTCAATCTCCTGACCTCAAGTGGTCCACCCACCTCGGCCTCCCAAAGTTCTGGGATTACAGGCATGAGCCACTGCACTGGCCTAATCTCATGTTTCTGAAATTTTTCAGCTTTATCAAAGTATAAATGAAGTAAACTACATTGCACACATTTAAAGTGTTCAAACCCATAAAACCCTCACCACATCAAGATGCAGAACATTTCCATTGCCCCAGAAGTTTCCTCATGCCCCTTTGTTATCCCTGCAACCCCAGACAACCACTAATCTCCTCTCCATCACTGATTTTTTTGTTTGTTTGTTTTGAGATGAAGTCTCGGCTCTGTTGCCCAGGCTGGAGTGTGGTGGCACAATCTCGGCTGACTGCAATCTTCACCTCCTGGTTTCAAAGGATTCTTGTGCCTCAGCCTCCTGAGTAGTTGGGATTACAGGTGCCTGCCACCACACCCAAATTTTTTTTTTATTTTTAGTAGAAATGGGCTTTTGCCATGTTGGCCAGGCTGGTCTTGAACTCCTAACCTCAGGTGATCTGCCTGCCTCAGTTTCCCAAAGTACTGGGATTACAGGTGTGAGCCACCTTGCCCGGCCTCCATCACTGAGTTTATTTCCCGCAATGTTCTATAAATGGAATCAAATAGTATGTAC
>NW_012114141.1:3416356-3476262 GCF_000951035.1 Colobus angolensis palliatus | reverse complement strand
AAAAAAAAACAGTCAAGATCACAGTTAACACTGTTGAGTTTGTCCCTTGCTTAAAGCTCAGTGCTGTTGTTGAAGATACTGGAACATGCAGCCCCACTTGTGGGGTTGGCAGAGGCAAAAGCAGCAGGAATCTTACAGTGAAGCACATAAGCTGCCAAAAATCTCAATTCTGGGTGATTTGCTTGGGTCTTAAATTTTCAATTTACTCTGGTCACCGAGGGATGAACCTGCCCTTTGATGGGTTTCGTCACAGACGGAGGCCCATAAAGCATCACAATTTCTGCAAAAGGGTACCCCATTATGCCTTTTATGTGAGCGTTTTGCCAGCCTCTCTGTGCCAGGCCACTCTAACACCACTGGAAAGCTACCTGTGTCAGCTCTGTGAAAATCGACTGTGTTTTATGCACATTTGGTGCCGGGGACAGTTGGCACGGAGAGCAATCTGTGTAATGAGGCCAGTGCCCAGGGCTTGGGCCTTCCTTGAACGGCGCAGTCCTGCACTGACTAGTACAGGAGCCACCATCACATGGTATTTATATGTAATCATTAATCAAAACAAAGTAAAATAAAATATTCAGTTCTTCTGTCACACTAGCCACATTTCAAGCACTCAGAATCCATGTGTGGCTGGTGACTGCTATTGGACAGCGCAGATAGAGAACGTTTTTATCTTCGTCGAAAGTTCTATAGGATAGCACTGTTCTAGTCTGTTTTCAAGAGAGGAAAACTCGGTTTCAGGTCAGAATCTGTGACTCTAACTCATAACAATGTACCATTTTATCATGAAGATTTGCCCTTAGGTTCATAGTGACCATAGGAGGATTCATTGATTCCACAAATATTTATTGAAGGTCAACCTTGGACCAGATGCCATGTCTTGGGGACATGTGGGTGAACCAGACAGGAGGTGTTCTTGGGTTACCTTAGTCAGCTCAGGCTGCCATAATAAAATACCACAGACTGGCTTAAACAACAGATGCTTATTTTCTCGTAGTTCTGGAGACTAGAAGTTGCTACCCTGGAGATCAAGGTGCCAGCATAGTTGGGTTCTGGTCAGGGCTCTCTTGGCTTGCAGAAAACAGCCTTCTCATTGTGTCCTCACATGGCAGAGAGGGAGGGAAGAAAGACGGGACTTGAGGGGAAGACAGAGAGAGAGCGAGAAAGAGAGAACGGGAGTGAGCACAAGCTCTCTTGTGTCTCATCTTGTAAGGACACTAATCCCATCAGATTAGTGCCCTATCCTTATGACAAGATTTGACCTTCATTACTTTCTTACTCCAAATGTAGTCACTTTAGGGGTTACAATGATTTGGAAGGACACAGTTCAGTCCGTAGCACCAGACTATAGATTGGTACTTTACTTTGGTTCAAACTCTCTTACAGATGAGGAAGCAGTACTTGATGCTAGAGTAATGGAAACAGATGGGATGGTGGCAGCCCAGGCTTGATGGAGGAGTCTGTGTGTCAAGGAAGACTTGAAATCCTCAGGTGGATTTGGAGTTTTATGCAAATTTGGTATCAGGCACAGTTGGCTGTTAGGCAAAAGATGGGAGAAGAGGGTGGAAGAAGATTATCTTTTCATGAAGAGGAGATAACTTGTGGGAGGGATCAAAACACAGAGATAACACTGCATATGTGGGGAACCACAGGCAATTCAGTTTGGTTGGAACATGTTCTTTGGGGGAGAAGGAAGTAGGTCCAGATGATGAAAGGTCTTAGGTGTTGGGCTGAGGAGTCTAAGCTCAAAAGCACTGAAGGTTTTTAAGATGGAGGGGGTGCAGATGATGTCAAATTCTCATTCTGAAAAGATTTCTCTGGATTTAGAATGAAGGAGGATGGAAGGGGCAACACTGGGGGAGGGGAAACCATGTAGAAACCATTGCAATCATCAGGCAAGTTAAAGGTGGCCTCAGTCAAGACAATGGCAGTGGGGACAAGAAAAGGAGTGGGGGAAAGAGAGATTAGGAGGTGGTCCTAGGGACTGCCTGGCAGGTGAAGGAGAGCAGGAAGCAGAGGAGGAGTTGGGTGTGCTGGGCACCTGGGTGGATGGCACGAGCTCCCCACAGCCAGATGCTGAGTCTGCTTTAAAGCATTCTCCAATAATAGTCTCAATTGATAATTCAAGTAGCCCTGAAAGCTGGAAGGAAAATATTGTTTTTCTTTTCTTTTCAGATGGAGAAATTGATTTGACAGGTAATAAGTAGTAAGTAGGACCAGAATCCAGTGTTTCACTCTTTCCACTCAAAGCTTATCCACTGCACATGAAAGAGAGCTCAGCACCAACTGCCAGTCCACTGAAGGGTGTCGCAGTGATATTTGTTTGAATAACTTTATTGAACTGTAATTTAAATACAATGAAACACACCCATATGAAGTGCCTGGGTGATGAGTTCTGATAAGTGTAAACATTTGCAGAACTATCACCACACTCAAGATATAAAACTTTTCCATCACCCCAGAAAGTTACCTCAGGTGCCCGCCCCGACCCAGCCAACTGCTGATCTGCTGTGTGTCACTGCTGAATAGTTTTGCTTCTTTTTGAATAATATGTACGTAGAATCATACAGTATGTGTGCCTTTGGCTTCTTTAACTCAGCCTAATGCCTTTGAAGTTCAATCCATGCTGTTGTATGTATTGAGTCCTTGCTGTTGTATATATGGGGTCCTTGCTGTTGTATGCATGGAGTCCTTGCTGTTGTATGTGTGGAGTCCATGCTGTTGTATGTATTGAGTTCTTGCTGTTCTGTGTATCAAGAGTTCATTCCTTTTTGTTTCGGAGTAATATTCCCTTGTTTGCATATGCCACAATTTGTTGAAACAATCTCCCTGTTGAACATTTGGGAAATTTCCAGTTTGGGGCTATTATGAAAAAAAAAAGCTGAGTATTCATGAACAAGTGTTTTGTGTGGATATTTTCACTTCTGTTAGGGAAATATGTAGGAGTGGAATTGTTGGGTTGTATGGTAAATACATGTTTACCTTTATAAGATACTGCTCAACTGTTTTCCGAAGTGTTTGTTCTATTTTACATTTCCGATAACAATATATGAGAGTGGGTAGCTTAATTTTTTAGGTAATAATCAGAGTTACTTTTTATTCAGCACCTACTGTTGTATTAATCTCTTATAAACAAACTAACAACAATCTTATAAGGTAGGTGGAGTCATCCCCACGGTAGAGAAGAATACACTGAGTTATTGAGTTTGGAGTGGTTATAAAAGAAACTTGCTCTAGGCCACCAAGCTATTGGAGCTTTACAGGATATCTTGTGGTCTTACTGAACAGCAAAGCCTTCACTTTGACTTTCCTGGTTCCTGAATCTTCTGTGTGCTGTGGTGGGTTTAAAGTAAATTGAAGGGCTTCAACATGAAAAAGTTCAAAGGTAACTTACTCACCTTTGCCCCTTTCTCAAGCTTGTCTTCTATTTCTGTTCTTAAGTTCCTCCTTATAAGACATTCCCATGACACGCATTAAAGTTTTGAGGATCAGTCCACACTGCTGCATTTTACAAATTCCCATCTTTGTGGTTTTCCTGTCTAAGAGGACTTTAAGAACTGATTTTCGGGATATTTTCTTCGACATTGTGCTGACCAGGCTCATACTTGGCTTTCAGCCACCAGCATTCTAGCCTTAAACTCTGTATATAAATTTTGGGTGGTCATGATAATAACAGGATGACATTCCTCATTCAAGACATGCACATTGCGCAATAAATTTTCTACAGGTCTAGTTTTTCTTTGACCTCTAGTCTGGGTGATGTTAGCCTGACACACAACTACAGAAGCAGCTGATAATCGTTGTTTATAAGAGTTGTCCTTTCAGTCTCCCTTCACGGCTGGGAAAAAAACTAATCTAAAAAAAATGGATCATGATTTACATTATATTCTGAAAATTAAGAAATGAACGTTGTGGGGAGCTAAGTGTTTGGGTGCCTAATGGCTAGTTATAAATCCTGGCACTATCAGCCTTTCCAATTTCATGAAGGGAGATGATAGGCCAGCTCCATGGCCTCATCTAAATTAATGTCAATCTCCAGAAAAGCCTTTAAAACTAATCATTAACTTAAAGGAGTGGTTCTCAACCTTGAGAGTGAATCAGAATAGCCTGGAGGGTTTGTCAAAATGCAGAGTCCTGGGTCCCATCCACAAAGTTTCTGATTCAGTAGGTCTAGGGCAAGGCCTGAGAATCTGCTTTTGTAATAAGTTCCCAGGCAATGCTGATACTGCTGGTCTGGGGACCACACTTGGAGAACCTTAAAAGACCATGTGGAGTATGATTTTTTTTCTTAATTTGAATGGAGATGGCAGAAAAAAATTATACTAGTATGATTTTTTGAGTGTAAAATAAATTCAATAAATACTTACCTACCTATATATTATGACCAAATCATAACTTACTTCCTTTAGGTGGCTTAGAATATATTTGGGAGGACAGGTCATAGGAATAAAAATAAGAATACAAGATGATGCAATGATTCTCAACGTTTGTTTAAAAAGTTCCCATGCCTGGCTGCACACCAGACCAATTTAGTTAGTCTTGGTGTTGTGGTTTTGGTTCTGTGTCCCCACCCCACCTACAATTCACACTACAGAACAGGTGTCAACAGACTCAGCTTAAGTCTGTGATGTCTCAGAGAGCTGGCTAAGATGGATACCTGGCTGCTGGTGCCTGCAGGCTCTGGGTGGGAGGGGGGCACTTTACAGGGGAGCCCAAGATAGCAAACTATAGAAAGGAAGGAAGAGAATTGGAGGGGATGAGTACTTATTTGCATTACAGGAGGATTATTGGTTTAAAGTGGGTTTCACCATGGGGTTCCTTTAGATAGAGCCTCAAGTACTCCGAAGTGTTTGTTTTGCCTTTCCTTAATGAGGTATTTATTACCTCTCTCTAAATATGATACCTGCAGTTTTAGAACATAACAAATCCATCTATAACATTTGCAGCTCTTCAGCAGAACTGAGCATACAGCCACTGACATTAATAGCATTTTTTGTAAGTAAAAACAAACAAACAAACCTTGGAGGAAAATGTCACAAGCCCTGGAGGAGGAAGGTGGATGGCTACAAGGGAGGCTCTAAGGAGCCCGTGATATTGCTGCAAGAGGCCCCAGGGTCAGAGTTGGGTGGGGTGGGACTTTCTATATTCTCGCAAATTTAAGCTCACCCCAGAGGGAGGCTCCTCCTGGTACAGCACTTCATCTCCATGGCAGAAAGGTTGTTCTGCCCCTGTGCCCTCCCTGGCCTTTCTGGGGATCCCTGCAGATGATGTATTGTGATGGAGCAGTGGACTTGGACGCTGCTGGTGTTGATATAATCATTGTTAACAGTAGCAACAGTAATAACAGCTAATGTGGCATGCATGGTGCTCAGTCTCAATTAATCCTTATAGGGATTCTGATTTTACAAATGAGGAAACAAGGCTCAGTGAGATTACCTAATGTGCCCATGGTTCTGCAACGAATGTGTGATGAGCTGGAATCAGAACTCAGGCTTGCCTTCTTCAATTCTTTACTCTTAAGGATTGCAGACCATACCAAAGGTCCCTCGGGTATGGCTTTGAGATTTGGTTGGCTGTGATCTGTCGTTCAAGGACCCCAGCTTTGATGGCTCTCTTTTTGGTTGAGTCCTACTCTAGGGAGAATTTGGCTGCATGTTTTGACGAATCATAGATGGTGGGGACGGGAATAGCAACCGAATGGTTGAGTGTTGTCTTATGCTGTGTGATTTGCAATGCAGCTGGATACACTTTAGCTCAATTAATCCTTACAAGTCTAGAGATGTTTTTCCTTCTGTTTAACAAATAGGGAGCCTGACACATAGGGTGGTCCTGTCTTGCCGAGCCGCCGCTTGCACTGAGGTCTTCTGACTCCATGTGCCCTCTGTGTCTCGCTGCTACCTTGGACCTACAGAGTCTCTGAGGGTCGGGAGCCACATTAAAGCTCATGCTGCCTATGACCTGTTGGGAACCACTTTCCTTATGTATCAAGAACATGATTGTTGGTCAATAACCCACTGGAGTGTAGTGCTGGCTTCTGTTGTTCCTGGCTTTAAAATAGGGCCGGGTTTGACCTCCAGCTCAGATTCAGAAGGCCAAGTCTGAGCTTGAGTATGTGTGGATAGCTGCCACTTAGTCCCAGTTTTGTAAGTGTGCCAATATCAGAACTTATCCTGTGCTGAATATAGACTCCTCCTTTGCTGAAAATAGTATATGCAGTAGGGTAGGGAAATGTTTTTCTTTCCTAGAAAATCGCTCCTTGCTCCTGTAGGTAACATTGACTTCTATGAAACCATCTGTTCCTTCCAATATAATTTCCAGACTATTAGATTAAACAGTTTCTCCTGACCCACTTTTGGCTTCTGCTTCTTTTCACTGTTCATTAACAAATTGTGTAGCAGAGTTTTTATGGAGAGTGTGTGTGTGTCTATTTATTTAATTTCAGTTTAGGCAAAAGCAACTGTTGGGTGCAGTGAAGTTATTTAACTTCCTACTTGTGTTTCATTTTTGTTTCCGGTTTCTATAATTGCTAAGAGTTGGTTTTTGTTTTTGAGATTCAGGCAAGGAAGTCAATGGCATGAGTTATGAGTTGAGGTTCTGGCTGGGAGGTGTGTTAAAAACAGACCCTGTTTTTAAACAGAAGATGCAAAGAGTAGTAAGGAAATCAGTTCCCATAAAACATGTCTCAAAGTGTATAAATATGCTCTTACAGTTTGAAGAGATTTTTAAAAGATAAATGAGATAATATGTGTGACGTAGCTTTAAGTTTTTCTGAGCAAAGCTGCTATATACATCTTTGGTATTGTTGCTTTTGATGTTGCAACCAAGTCTGCTATTAGCGTTAATGTTATTGTTAAATATTCACTAGTGGGAGTAATAAGATTAGATTTAAAAGAAAGGAAGGCATTCTTTACATTCCTTTGCATTCCTTTCTGAATGTAAAAACTGTTCATGCTCTTTTCCCAGCTACTCTAAATCCAGACCAAGAAGCAACACTAGTCAGTCTTGTATGAAAATGGGCCCAGGTGTGTGTGTGTGTGTGTGTGTGAGTGTGTGTGCGTATGTGTGTAACCCAAGCAGTAAATTTCAGCAACTAAGGCTGCCTTCAGTAAAATGAAATTCCTTGCTGATGACTGTTATCTGTCAAAGTAAAACCAAATTATTTTTCTGCAGGGATTCATAAAAGCAGCCTTGAGGTAGTGATAATAATTGTTATCTAATTTGGTTAAAGCGGAACAGAAAACAAGTTAATATTCTATGCACCCTGCTAATTATTATTAGCAATATTGCTTTAAAGAATTTTATAACGAAGATTTCTCTAATTTCACTGGGTCCACTGTCATTTCATAGTTTGACCAGATTTCACCAATGCTTCAGAAGACAGGAGTCCTGTTGAATTTTATCTACGAAATATTTTCAAAAGCAATTCTGGTGTGAAAAGGTAGGTGATTCTGGCCTCAAGCTGCATGCCACTGTCATTAAGTCTAGAAGGTCATTTCCTCAGTTCTATGTTTCAGGCATGCTGTTCTGTGTTTACAGGTCAGGTCTCCTGATAAATAAAAATTACTTGGGCCAGGAGTACCTGCTACGGTTAGCAGCCACTGAGATGTTTTTCCATTCTGTTGCGTAAACATACTTTGCAGGTGCATACACATGATTTATCAGGAAGAGTATACATTAGTTTGACAGCCTCACTGGGCCCTCTTAAGAGAGGAAAGGGATTATTTCACTTGGGCATCCCTAGTATAAGCTCAGAATTAGTTTGTAAGCATGAGTACAACATGGCACTATGAGGAATGTATGTTGCTTTGACACAAGATAGCTATAATAACATATTCCTAAGGGAGCTGACAAGCTTGTGGGTGGACTTTTTTTTTTTGGAGAAAGCAGTCTTGTATGGCAAAGTTACTCAACAAAATTGATCCATTCACTATTTATTGATTATCTACTCTTTTTCAGGCTCTGTATTGTGCATGCAATAGTGAACAAGATGGTGAGGTCTCTCAATGTAGGAAACAGTGTCTGAAACATCCCACCAAATTCTGGAGTTTTTAATGTCCTAGTCTGGTGTCTGTTCTCCTATATCTGGAAACCAGGCCAGCTGAGTCCTAATAGCCCTAATAGAGTCTGTGTGTTATCTTGGAGAAGCATCTGCCATGATTGACCATTATTTGCCTTTGGCCTGCTGCACCTTGCATGTCTAGAGACTTGTCTGCTGTTTGGAAAGTGCAGGAGGCCCTGGAAATCCTAAACCAAATCTAATCTTTGGGCCCACCAACCAAACTGCAGCTTGGAAAATGTGCCTCAATCAAACGAGCTTCCTGGGGGTGAGTGGACTCATCAGGGCTGCTGATGCCAACAGGCTGAGCTTTTAAGGCCTTAATAGATGCACTGAAGATGCCCTGGGCATTAGTGTTGTGAAGACTCACAGGTCTTCAGTCCATCATGGCTTGCTTGGTGAGAAATGGTTAAGATGAAGCATGTGAAAGAAAAGTTACTGATGTTTCTAATAGCCCAGGCTGAAATAATGCTATAAAGGTATGCAAGGAATGGGGAGAAGGACGTTGAGGTTTTCCTGGATTGCATTCCATATCTCTCAGACTGGTGACCCAACTGTTTCTATTCTTACCACTGTTTCTTGCCAATCTAGAGACGTAAGTTAAAACAAAAACTTACTTTCATGTTTATAAGTAGTTTCTTATTGTGGACTTCATTTAATGAATTAGCCTAAAACAACTAAAAACCAAGAAAATGTCTTTTTTCTTAATACCATTTACTTTCTTGGATATAAAGTGTGAATTCAGAAGTGGCTGAAGGCAAGTGATGGGGACCAGTGTCCCTGAGGGGTGAACCAGCTAAGGTTTTGTTCTCCTACCTGCAAGGAATGTTAGAGTACTTTACAGAGCTTGGGTTTGGGAGCCAAGTTACCTAATGAAAAAGCAACTTCAACTCAACTTTCCTGCTCATTAGTGTTGTGATATCAAATAGCACAGTGGACATCTGCCAAGATGGCCCCCAGTGACCCCTGCCTCCTGGTATTCACGGCCTTGTGTACCTAGTGAATTGCTTCTAGTGAACAGGATACAGCAAAAGTGATGGGTTATCACTTCTAAGATTAGGTTACAAAAAGATTGTAGCTTCCATCTTGTGCTCTTCTGCTCTCTCTTGATTACTGTCTCTGAGGGAAACTCGTTACCATGTTGTGAGCTGACCTGTGGAGAGACCCATGTGGCAAGGAACCGAGGGAGGCTTCCTGTGAACAGGCAGTGAGGAATTGGGACCCTAAGCCCAATAGCCCTGGAGGAAGTGAATCTGAATCTTGAGCGACAGCCGTGTGCATGAGCTTGGAAGTGAATCTTCCCCCAGTGGAGCCTTGAGATGACTTCAGCCCTGGCCAATGTCCTCAGGCAACCTCATAAAATATTTTGAGCCAGAGGCACCCAGATAAACTGCACCTGGATTCCTGACTCACAAAAACTGTGAGAAAATAAATGTTTTAAGCCACCGTTTTGTGGTAATTTGTTATATATTAATAATGCAGGCAGTTTATGTTAAAAATTCTTGCTCCTATATGAGAGACAACATTATGGAGTTGTTGGGAGCACAGACTCTTCAGCCAACCTGGCTTCAAATTCTGGCTCTGCTGTGTATTAGCTGTATGATCTTGGGAAAGTCACTTAACTTCTCTGTGCCTCAGTTTCTTTATTGGGAGATGGGAAATGTAGTTTTTGCCCCCCAGGCTCTATATTTCAGGAACATTAGCTAGAAAGGGGTGGAAATGGGTTCTAATTGACACAGTCCACAGTCTGTGTCATAGTGAGTATAACAAAGGGGTCACATTAATAGTTTTTGTGACACTCTTAATCACTTAAACTCCCAGACCAGGAAACTCCTGTTTGGTTGGGGACAATTTTCCAGAGGAAGGGGCAGCTGTGAGTGCTTAGCAGCCACCACACAGCACCTGGGAGATGGGAGCACTGGTCCTTTAAAGACCATTGACAAGAGTGGTCCCTATGATGTTCTTCTGCTAATCTAGAAGCAAATGATCACTGTGTTCATTTTTCCATTTTTGTCATTTTTTTGATACCATGGAGACACATCCTTAGCATGTTTTTCTAATTTCATGCCTTGGGCCTGTTGAGCAGAGCTCATCACTTCTCAAGATTAAATTATATGTTTAAGAAATGCCTTCTGCGTCAACCACAGTTATTCATTAGCCTGGTTGTAAGTGGCTAAGCCTGGCTTCCAGCTGTGAAAGTCAAGATTTGTGACATTTAAACATATTGATGAGATGCAAATGTCCTGTGGTTAGCCTTCCACAAGGCCCTAGCACTCATGTAAATAAAGGAGAAGGAATTGAAAGGGTGGGCAGCAGAGCCTTCCCTTGAATAGGAAAATTGTTTTTCACTGGGTGCCAGCATCTGGTTGCTGCCGTCAGTAGTAATGAGGTTCGGCTCTTCCCATATGTCCCTGATTCATTGCGGGTTGTTTATTTGTAGATACGGCTTGATTGTTTTTCTCCTTTTTCTTTTCTTTTTTCAAACTAGGTTTCCCTAATTCAGCACCACCACCGCCTCTCTAAAAATAAGCATCAAATTATTTGTCTAGGGAAACATTTATTTAAATGATACTAGCTCTCCTCAACTTGTGAAAGTTTCTTGTGTCTTCTTGCTGTTTTCACTTTATCTGCTCTCTAGCAGAAAAATAAAATTGCATTCTATTGATGCGCTCTCCTGCTGGGAATTCAAGACATATTACAGCCCTATCTGTGTGTTCTCAGTTGTGATGAAATGGTGGAAAATCCCCAGCAACCTTAAATGAGATAGGTGCAGGTGATTAATCCAGTTTCAGGAAGAAATCAAATAATTTACTCCTTGTTCCCCATTAAAGAAACAACCATGCATTGAGGTAGCTGATGCCATGTGAGCAGGAGTGTGCTTTAATGGAGGCGCCATTAATAATTTACCTTAATAGTGTAATAGTCGCCATTTTTGTGACCAAAAATTTGCTTCAGCCCCCGCTTTATGGATGAAAAGTAGGATCAATTAATATTGAGTGATGACAGCCTCCCTGCAGAGAGAAAATGGGAAATCTTGATGTCGTCATCCGCCTTATGACTAAGAAATAGCTTTTCTTAATTGTACGGAACAGAGAAACCCAGGGGGATGTAATTCATTTCTCTCCAGCTTGCGATGTAAACTGGAAGTAAAGAAAAATAACCACATGCCAGAGTGAGGACATGAACTCAACCACTAAGCTATATCTGATTTGTAGGATTTGCTGGAAATAAGCAGACAGTTTCCCCCACGATGGTGAGTCTCCTTCGACCGTGGCATTGCTCCAAATACCTCTTATAGCACATGACCCAGGGTGTTTCTCTCTGATCTGGTAATGGAGCCCCTCTGCCTAGAAGCTTTGGGTCCCAGGTCTTCTCCCAGCTCACTCCCTCTTCCTTCCCATCCTTATAGTCTCCACCTAAATGCCAGCTTTTCAGAGAGGCCTTCTTTTACCACCTTGCCCCAAACAGCCTCTTTCCTTGCCCAACTCACTGTCAACTTCTGCTTTCTATCTTATTTTCTTTGTGGAACTTACGATCATCTGAAATCATATTATGTTTATGTGATATTTACCACGTCCTCCAACCATAATGGTAAGCTCCATGAGGGCATGGTTTGTCCTTGCTCTCTAAGCAGCTAAATGCTTAGGGCCTCAGTGCTGAGGATGCTTGTTGAGTGACTGAATGAGTGAATGATTAATATGAAAATGCCATAATTCAGAATAATTTAAAACTCTTGCACATGCACACCAGCTTTCCTAAAGGTATATTGACTTTGAAGTTCCCCTCTGCCTTCTCCATCTTGAGCCCCTAACTGGCAGAACCCAATAGAAATTCAACTGACAAAGCGAGGATGCAGTTTGTGCAGTCCTTGCCCCACCACACAGGTCAGACTTGGATCAGAAAGACAGCAACTAAATGACCAGCACGGTCCAACCCTTCAGATCCTCAGCATTCACATATCCTCCTGCACATTTTCAACTTGGCAAAACAGCAGGACAGCTTTGTCGCTGCCTATGATATGTCTATGCTTCATACAGCGTTCACACTCTTAAGGGAAGACATAAAGTCCCAGTTGGCATGGTGTCTGTCTCTGGGTGGCATGAATTATTTTCCTGGTTTAATCTGTAGGATATGGAATATTTATCAGGGATTGGTGGAATGAGAGGAGGAATTGACATTGCTCCAATATGGAAACCGTGACTGCTGGGACTTGGCTTTTGCCCTCAGCCAGCTCCTTCTGTGGCAGAGGTTTATTTATTACCTGGTAGAATAACCTAGGGATCTCAATCCTCAGTGGTTCTCTCTGTATGTCTGTTAGTTGCTTTAGTTTTCCATTGGTTTTTAGTCTTGGATGTGGAAGTACCAAGAGGCACTCCAGAGACTCTCCAGGTGCCAGGCATACTCTTCTCTGCCCCTGTTGTATGGCAGCAATGGCAGCAGTCCAGTTTCCCTGTGGAAATTGGAATCATTCACCCCAGTCAATAGGGTAATTTTCTTCTTTGCCTTGTGTTTCTGTGGCATTGGTAATCTAAAATGGCCAAGGGGCAATCTCAACTTCTAGTTCAGTAAAACCATTGCAGTGTCCCCTGGAGGAAGCATTCCTCTCGGGAACCAGCAGCTCCAAATCTGCAGATTCAAAAATTGTGGGGCTGGTAAGCAAAACTCTAAGCATACTAGGTGTCTTGGTCTGTTTGTTTTGCCATAAAGGAATACTTGAAGCTGGGCAATTTATAAAGAAAAAAGGTTTATTTGTATTATGATTCCACCAGCTGTACAAGAAGCATGGCATCAGCATCTGTTTCTGGTGAGGCCTTACAGGAGCTTCCAAACATTGTGTAAGTGGAAGGGGAGCTGGTGTGTCACATGGTGAGTGAGGAAGCAAGAGAGGAGGAGGTGCCATGCTCTTTTTAACAACCAGTTCTCGCTCATTACCTCGAAGGAGGACACCAAGCCTTTAGTGAGGGATCTGCCCCTATGACCCGAACACCTCCCACTAGGCCCCACCTCCAATGTGGGAGATCAAATATCAATATGAGATTTGGAGGGGACAAATATCCAAATCATATCACTAGATTTAAGAGGAGAGGAGCCATTTTTGCTTCTACCCCTTGATGGCTAGTCCTGTGTATTCTGGCTGGGGAAGAAATAGAACTGATGTAGCTCGTTTTCCTTGTCCTGAAAGAGTTCAGCTTGTCAAGATGTCATCTCCCAACTGGCTCCACGGGGAACGTTGGGCTAACAAATGGTGCTTTTTAAAACAAAGTACAGAATTTTTGGAAATACAGTGGTGGCTAAGGCTCTTGTGACTTAAAAACTGCATTGCATGGTGAATCGGTGGTTGAAAAATTGCATTGGAGGGGAGCCTATTTTTTTCTTCTCCTCTCCTTGAGTGCTTTAAAGTGGCCATCAGATGCCCATAGACGTCCAGTCTGCTGTTCCCAGCATCACTCATCACCAGAGAATTGGCTGGTTTCCTGGGGGTGTACTGGTATCTTTCTTATGATCAGCCTTTGTTTATCTTAGGGGAGGAGGGCAAATAGCAGCAGCATTCACTAATTAATCAGCAGCTGTGTATCAGTCCATCACCCTGCACGTCAGGGAATAGTGCTGGCAGAGTGATTAAAAGCATGGGCTTTAGTGTGGCACAGATCTGGGCCGAGGCCTGCAGATTTGCTGGGAGACCCAGCTCTCTCATTTGCTCTGTGACCTCGGATGAGTTACTTAGGCCCTCTGGGTCTGAGTTTCTTATCTGTAAAATGCAGTATATTTCCTGGAGTTGTTAGAATTGAATAAAGTCATCAGAAAAGATATTAGTTAGGCCCCTAGATAATTCTCAGTAAATGATAGCTATTTTTATTATACCAAATGCAAAGAAGAGTCAAATGTAAGGACAAGATTTCCTCCCCAAGATGGGAAGGATGTAAAGAATTCCTTTGAACCTTCATTTCTTCATCTGCAAAATGAGGACGTTTGTCCTAATCGATCCCTCTCCAAGGGCTGTTGTGCATCATATTGGGTGGGCAATTGCACGATAGAACAGTGTGGAATGTGGCACAGCCAGGTCACCAGGGCCGCAGGCCCTGTGGTGAACACTGACACAGAGAAGTCAGTGTTCGCAAGAGCGAGGGCAGCCCAGAGATGGAAGTTTCGTACTTCTAAGACAGGAAAGGACAGGGAGAAGTGGGAGGACTTTGAGGGACACTCCGTCTCTGAGGTAGTAGCCAGCAGGGTGGAAGAAGGTAAAAATGCCTTGTACTAATAGAATGCTTTCAAGAATACAGAGAATTTGGCCGGGTGCAGTGGCTCACAACTGTAATCTCAGCACTTTGGGAGGCCAAGGCGGGTGGATTGCCTGAGCTCAGGAGTTCCAGGCCAGCGTGAGCAACACGGTGAAACCCCATTTCTACTAAAAAAAAATACAAAACAATTAGCCAGGCGTGGCAGTACATGCCTGTAGTCCCAGCTCCTTGGGAGGCTGAGGCAGGAGAATTGCTTGAACCCAGGAGGCAGAGATTGCAGTGAGCCGACATCACACTACTGCATTCCAGCCTTGGTGACAGAGCCAGACTCTATCTCAGGAAAAAAAAAGAGAAAAGAATACAGAGTATTTTTGTGGACTTTATTTAATCATCTGATAGGGAGGCACTTCCAGTCTTACTGGATTTATCAATAGGTGTGATAAGATGATCAGTATGTGGACATTTGGCACCCCACAGCACACCCAGTCACCTGGTATCATGGAGGCTCGCCCAGTGTTGGGGTGGAGGTAGTGTACTCTCATCAACAGCGCTGGCCTAATTGTACTGAAGGAATAGACAGTCACTTGCAGACTGAAAGTACTGTTTGTGTATGTGCGTACATGTGTGTACACCATGGTGTTCCAAAGTCACTTCCTCAGAAAATCTAAATGGGAAATGAGTGTTATCAATGAGTTCATTTATAGCCAACAGATTTCCTGGTATCATTTAGAAAAGAGATGAACTTTTGGGGTCACCCTAACTGTCTGACTCTGTGCAGATGAGGAGACTGAAGCCATTGATGGAGAAAGAAATCTCTCAGGACCAATCTGGTAGTGCCAGCCCCTGAAAGAATCCAGAGTTCTTGGTGACTCACCATGGCTCCACACTGGCCCTTTGCCTCAGCTTTCAGTCGTGTAACATTGTGTTAATCGCTTCAGCTTCCGACCTTACTCCTGTGTAATGAAGAGACCAGAATGTTGGCCTGTGAAGATCATCATGTGTTGGGACAAAGCCCTCCTCTATTTCAAACAGGAAGTCACATTCTCCTGGAGTGGGAAACATAACTGAGAATTGTCTCTGCCTTGCCGAGTTTCCGCATATTAATCAGGCCCGTTGTTCCTTGTAATTCTAGAACGTTCTGGCTGAGTTCTCATCAGTGCCTCCTGGTCCAGTCCTCCCACCATACGCCTGTCAGAAGTTCCTGCACCCCTTTGGGCTCCTCCAGATTTTCTGTCCTCTTCCTTGGCTTGGTTGTTTGGGATCTTATTCTGAAAACTTTTTAAGGTTCTAATTTCTTCTCACAAAACAAGAACTGGGCTAGAGGCTCCTGGCTTAGGTTTGGATCTGCCTATTTGGAGGATCTCTGTTTCTTCTTTACAGTTAGTGTTTAATCAATACTTCTATTTTATTTCTCAAGCCCTTCACTTGGTCACGGGGAGCAAGAGGGCTATGCAGAAAAGAACACTTTGCCTTTCTCAGTGGCTTTCCATCCCAACACCTGTTATATTTTTTTGAAGACAAAGTCCCAAGTTTCACAAACAGGTATAACAATCCTCACATTATTCAGGCAAAGAAATGTGACTTTTCCTCTGTAACTCCTCAAGCATTTTTTTTTTAACAGCTTAACTTCTTTAATGCTGTGTCAGCTGTTAGGGAAATGGGAAGGAAGAGAAAAGAAAAATGGTGAATGCAAAGAACCATATTCAGGAGGTGCTTGGTCTCTGCTTACAAAGGCTGTAGCGAGACCCCCCCAATATGAAGACGCTGTCGAGGATTATGTGTGAGTGAATTCTGAGGCTTGGTGTGGGTGCTGGTGAAAGTGATTGGAAATAGAAAAGCACTCAGTAAAATTTTCAGGGTCACATTTTAAAAAGGAGTGTGTCCTTCTAAACCACATCTTAAGACTTTCCAAATTCAAAGGAATAAAAAATAGTTTAAAAAATAAAATATTCTGATTTCTAAAATCATAATTTTTTGGTCAAACTTGTGCCATGACAGAGCTGCAATTTGTGTTTTTATGTGTGTATTTTAGAATGCTTAAGGAACTTGGGATAACCAATTTATAGTGCATGTGTGTCTATTTAAGAACTTGTGAGAAGAAGAGTTTTAAAAGTGGAAAAGTAGATCCAGGTTCTACTCCCTGTTCTGTAATTGCCTGGCTGGACAATGCTGGGCAAGTCCTCTTCTCTCCCTGACCTCCTTTGCAGTGGCTGCTATTTATTTAGCACTAGACTATGCACCAAGTTGCTATGGAGGCCTGTATGTGAATTATTGCAACAATCCTGAGAGGCAGGGACCATTAATATTGATATTTCCCAATAGAAAACTGATGTCCAAAGAGGCTAAGTAACTCACTTAGAAGAAAGCTTCCCTGTCATGAGGCTAGGATTTGAGCCCAGGTTGTCTAACTTCAGAACCAATAGTGGTAACCACTATGCATACTGTCTCCTCCCACTGCATAAAATAGACTGTGACATATGGCCTATTTTGCACTTTAAAATGATTTGTGGTATAATAGGCATTATGGGCCTTGATTTATAATCACACATTTTTGTCTTTGTGATTTATGTAAAAATAGGGTTTTGATCAGTCCTTGAGTATAACTTATTCCTAGAAGAAAGGTGATGCATATTAAAATGGTTTGCTTTATTCTGTGGTTTTAGGGAACAGATATAAAAAGTGGAGACCACTTCTATTTTTATTTTTTAGATGTAGTGTATGTGAAACTTTTCAAAGCACTTTTTGCTTGCATATTTTACCTTTAACAACTCTGTGAGGTAGGTTGGACTGATATTGAATTTAGTATCATAGTTATTTGGAAATTCTTGTTTGTTAATTCTAGCATCCTATGTAACTTGGGATTGGTCTTCATTGCCATATTTTTGAAAATGGGTAACATTTTTTATGACATTTTGTGGTAATTTTGAATTGTATCCTGGACATTGTGATTGTGATGGTGGAGACTCTGGATTCTGTTATATTCTTCTGATAACTGTTGATTTTGTTTGTTTGCTTTAGCAAACAAGCAGTTGGACTCCAGCTGCCAACTCCGTCTCTTGGGTGTCAGCTGAAATTTGTTCTTTTAGCCTTAGCTGGGTTGCTTAGGGAGTACCTTGTGCATACATGGTTCAGGAGTCTGCCAGAGATCTGGGCAGAGTTTATACACAGAATCTGGGGCTCTTTTCTGTGGCTCTCTCCTTTTTGGGGTTTTTTCTTCATATTCTACCAGCTGAAGTAGCCCTGTATTGTCTTCTGTTTCTTCAAGCCAGTAAGACTGTGGGTTACTGTCTGAGTTTTAGCTGCTCCTGTGGTACAAACTAGGGCCTGCCCTTGGGCTAAAAGCCATCAGAGACAAAACCTCACCCAGTGCAGTACCTTTCTTGCAAGTGTTGATGTGCTCCAGGATCTGCCTGCCTTGGCTTCCTCTCCAGTGCCCTCAGAAAGTTGCTTTGTTTTGTTTTGTTTTTATGTTTGTGTGTGTGTGTGTGTGTGTGTGTGTGTGTGCAGAGTTTATAGTTGTTATCTGTTATCTGCAGGAGACTTGATCTGATAGGAGCTTCCTCAGTCATACCAGAAGTGGAGCAGGAAGGATAAATATCCCCATTTTAAAGATAGACAAATTAAGGCCCAGAGAAATCCTATCTCTTGTGTCAGAACACAAGTTTCTGGGTCTGTAGCCTGGACCCCCATCTCTTTCTGACAGATCCAGGTTCAATTTTCACTTCTGCTCCTTGCTAACCCCATGACCTTGAGCAAGTCACTTAACCCTTTCTGAGCACACAGCTCCTCTCCTCTAGGTTATTTTCAGGGTGAAATGAGATAACATATCTGGAGTGGCTGGAGCAGAGTAAACCTTCAGAAAATGTCCCTGTGTCAACAGAAAGGGTCACTGGGGAAGTACTTACTGTGATTATTTGTCTTATCTTCCCCTGGGGTTGCAACACCTTGGCTTTGTGTCCAGTCAGTGCTGTTGTGCAAGGAGGGAAAAAGCAGCAGCTTCATGTTCAAGGTGAGCAAGCATCCTCTGGGCCCAAGGCCGTCCTCTGTGGAAGTCCTGGAGGGGCCTCAGGCTAGCGTGTCTGTCCCAAGCTCCTGGTCCTCTCTCTTCCCCTGTGGAGTACGACCTACCATGCTCCCTGGTGCGGCATCCTGGAGTCCCGCTTCACGTCTCCAGTCCCTTCCCACCTGCACCAGGCATCTGTGGAAGGTCGTGCACCTGCCTTTGCACTGTCTTTTGGTGTCAGCTTGTCTTCTCCATTCTTCTAACCGGTGGCCCAGATTTGTCCTGCCTGGATAAGCATAACAGCCTCACAACTGGTTGCTGATGGCATCTCTTGCTATTGTGAAGTGCTTAATAATAATGATGATGATGATAATGATACTACTGGGAAGTATGTAATAACAACAGCAACTAAGTCAGATAGCACTTAATATATGCCAGTCACGCTTCGAAGTTCTTCGTGTATATTAATTCTTTTAACCCTCACAACACTCAGCGAAGTATATACTATGATTATGCACATTTTACAGATGAGAAAACTGCTAGGGAGTTGTGCAGCTGGGATTTGAACCTTGGTGCCTAGCTCCGGAAGCTATGCCCTTAACTTCTTCAATAGACAGCTAGATATTTTTCGCACGTAACCTGTGGGATAAGGACACTGTTATTCTTGTACTTATTTGGATACAGGATAGGCAGGGAACTCAAGGATTGTTAGTGGCCTGTGGCCAAAGGAAACTCCACCTTAGTGGCCAGTGTCAGATGCGATTCAGGCAGGCTGAGTGATGGGGGGAATGGATTGGCCTTTTGGCAGTGAAGAAATGGCTGCATGCCTGCCCTAATGAGCCAGCCACAGGAAGGGGAAGCGTACGTACCCTTTTCTGGCTGTGTCTAATTATGTGGCATTTTTTGTCTCAGTTGTAAAGATTTAATCGCTCTATTGTACTGGGGCACAGGGCCTCTTATAAGTCATCTTTTACGATTGGTGATAATTGGCTCAGCTTGAATTGGCTACAGCTAGTTGCAATTTCCTTACCATTTTTAATCTGAGATCTGATTTTAGCCTTATCTTTTTTCTGAGTAAAGTTTTTTTTTTTTTTTTTTTAACTTAAATGCTGGGTTGTATGTGAGGAAATGCTTCAGCCTCTCCCCACTACTCCATCACTCTATTTGGGTTGATTTATGCATTAAGCATCTAATCTAAAGATAGGAAAGATATGAAAATGCATCTTAAAGTGTTTTAATGGCTTGGAAGAGAAAATCCCACCAAAGGGAGAAACGCGCCCTTTACTCTGTCAGTGCTGTTAGGATCTGATGCCTGATCACAGGGTGGGGACATTTTTGACAGTCATGGGGTGTAGGCAGACAGCATCTAAGGGAGCCCTGCTTATCTACCAGAAACTCAAGACAGAATGCAGGTACTTCAAAAATGAATGACAGTAAGGGTTTGGGAAATCCTACAGATAAGTTTCCAAATGAAAAAGATAAGAAGCCTGTTGGCTGAAAGGGAATGAGGAATGAGCCACGTAAATTAAGCCGACGGAATTTCTAGAGAATGAAGTGTGCTGAGGCATCACCAGCCGTGGGATGTAAATATAGCTCACCCTGTTATCATTCTGGGGTCTGCAGTCTCCATATTGATGTTTCTATGTTTTGAGTAAGCACTTCCTGAATGTTCCAGTCTTTGAGTCTGGCAGACTTGATTTATGAAGAAAAGATGATGATAATGAATGGAAAGGCTTGCTGAGGAATTAATTTGGGGGTAGTATTAAGAGCGAGCCTGCTTTTCTCACCCTCTTTCCCCAAAGAGGGTGAGTGCTGCCGAAACGCGCGGGTGGGGTGAGGGACGAAGCTCTTTTAGACTTCCTTCCTCTGGGGGTCTGCTCCCCGCTCTGTCTGCCAGAGATACTTGCTGTGAAAGGCTTTCACCCTTTTCTGTCTTCTTTCCTTCCTTTCTCTGTTCTTTTCTTCAACTGAACTTTGTTTCCATTCACTTGTATGCCCCTGAAGCTTTTGATGTGCATGAATTGCTGTTGGCTTTTGCATCTCTGGTTTCCCTTCCATGGCGCAGCATCATCACCTCTTTTGGCCACTCCTCTTTGAGGGCTTTTCTCTGCTTCCCCTTAACCCTGGGCATTCCCCGAGGCTCAGGTCCTGCCCACTCTCTTACAGAAGGCTCCTTCCGGGGCGCGAATGTGCTTGGCATGTTTGAGGATCATGAAGGAGTGAAGTGTCTGGATCCAGTAGAGATGAGGATGAGTGGCGGGCAGCGAAGGCAGCTGGGGCCATGTCCTGTGTGTAGGGCCTGTGCGGAACGTTGTGCATGGCACTGGAGCAGTCTGAGAAGGAGGAGGCTGCGTCCAAACGGCTGAGTTTGTGAGCCAAGGGGCCTCTGCGTAAGTGAGGTGTTATTGACCTTGGGCTCTTTGTTCCTCAAAATTGAAAGACCAAGGCGCTGTGGTTTATTCTCCTCCCTTCCCTCATTTCCAATGCCGTCATATCCACTTGATTCTTCTTTCTAGCATCTCTCTATTCATCCCTCTGTTTCATTCCTCCCACTGGTTCCCAGGCTCAGGCCTTTAGCTCAGGAGTGGACTGTGATCATGATTTCCTTCTACCCAAACCCTCACCCCCCTTTTTGTTTTGTGCATCTCTCACACACCATTAGGCTAAATGCTGCTGGTAACACGTTCTTCTCCACACTGACAAGATAAGAATTGACCTTAGGCCTGTCACTCTCTTCCCCCCCCCATCGGCCTTTGCATCCATCCCCCTACTAACCATCTCCTCTTCAATCAGAGTGACCTTCCTTTTTATCCTCCCTCCCTTTCTCTGTAGCGTAATTACTGTGTCTTGACTTATATTAGACACTCACTGTCTAGAAAGAACGTGATAAATATTGTTGCAGTTATCTTTTGCTGTGTCACAAACTACTCCGAAGTTCGTGGCTTAAAATAATGCCTTCTTATGATGCTATGGGTTGGCTGGGCTTAGCAGGGCCCTTCCTCTGCTCCACATGTTGTCAGCTGGGGTCACTCACGTGACTGCATCAGCTGGGACCTTGAATGGAAGGCTCATGATGGCTTCCTGCACACAATTGATGCTGACTGTTGATTGTGGCCTCTTGTTGCTCCTCCAAATGGTCTCTCTCTCGACTGAATGTCTAGTCTTTCAGTAGTCCGGCCTGAGCTGGCTCCTAAGAGGGTAAAAGTGCAAGCTGCCATGATTTTAGAACTGGGCCAGGAAATGGAACAGTGTCACTTCAACTACCATTCTATTCTATTGGTGAAGGAAAGTCACAAGGCCAGCCCAGACTCAATGGAATGGGAAATAGACTTCACCTCTTGGTGGGAAGAGCATACAGGAATGGAAGGGGTGGGGGCAGCTAATTTTACATACAGGTATGACAGTATTAATACAATACCAATGATTTCAGTATCCACAGTAGTATGCTTTCATTCATTTACTTGAGGTTTGTTAAATACTTTCTATGTCCCAAGAAGAGGTATTATGCAGAGGAGGATGTGCACTTTTTCTGAGACGTCCTCCAGAAAAGTTAAAGATTTAACTAGAGGTGCTAGGGATTAATCACCTCCAGCAGGCCACAGAAATGCCTGTTTCCCTGAGTCTTTTCCTTCCAGGGTGACATTTCTCTGCTGACTAGCAAGGTTGAACTTTATTTTTTTAATCTGGTTGCTAACCATTTGTATCTTTAAAAATAAATGACTGGGGTTTTGTTTTTTTTTTTTTTTTTTGTCTTCAACATTTTCTATTGGGATGCATGAATTTTGCTTACTGATTTTTGAAGTTGTTTATATGTTGGAGATTTTGAACTCCTTGCTCTCATAATAACCTCTGTTCAATAGTTAAGATGTTCTTTAAATTGTTATATGTTACAATGGTTAAATTTCATGATTAAAAAATATCTTAATTCCTGAGCTACATCATTAGTTTATTGGGCTCAGAGGCCCTTTTTATGTTTCATAGGATTATGTCTCATAGGCGGTCAAATTAATGCCTGGACTGCCTTCCATGTTTTCAGCCATGAGAAGCATGTGTGTGTCTGTGTATGTGTGTGTCCGTCTGTGTGTGTGTCCTTGTGTGTCTCCGTGTACATGAGTGTCTATACCTTCCTTAGTATAGTTCTTGCTTTGAGAAGCTGGCAGTCTTGTTTGGCAGACAGGAGGTATGATTTTGAAATTCTCAGGTAACAGGTTGGAAGAAACTTCTGCCCGTAAAGAAAGTTGGTTTCTGAGGATGGTTGGTGTTTTACTTTTTCCTTAAATTCAGGAAGGAGTCTGAGTTCAGGCCCAGAAGGAAAGGGGCGTAATGGCTGGTTCTCTCAAACGGCCTTTGAGTGTTCATCAGAGAGCAGAAGGAATCCTTTGCATCCTTTTCTGAGCTTCATGAACCACCAGTTGAGGAATTTGGAGTATATGATGTTGGAGGTCCCTTCACACTTCATAATTCAGTAACTTTTGCAGTATTTTTACTATCATAGGTAAATGACAACAGAGATTTCATAGATACTACATCTTTAAAAGTAAAGTAAAACACTGATTTTTATCCCCCACGTGAATCCCAGAAGTAGGAATGCAGTCCTCATGGGTACCTGTTCCTTTGCAAGCTGGGATGACAGGACGATGCAGGTTAAAAGTGTTCTTCGTTGCAAGAGCAGGACATGCTAGGCAGACAGTGGCTGAAAACTGAATGTGATGAGAGATACAAGATTGTGGTACACGGTGTATCCTGCATTCAAGGACTTGGACCCCAAAATTGAGCAATGGGGAGCCACAGAAGAATTCAGAGCATGGGAGTGGCATGGAGTGACGGGCATTTAAATGGCTCATTCAAAGAAATGTGAGCTAAATCTACTTCTGCCTTTCTGCCTCTGGAGAAATCTAAGTGCTGAGAGAAACAACTATGGAATCTTGTCAGGGAGGCCTGAGAGCCTTTTGCTTCTCACCTTTTAGAGGAGTTTGTGTTTCTCTTCTAAGAGCATGACTCCCTTATTTTTATGAATTAGTCTTTCTCTATCCTACATCTTGCTTTTCCTGCTCAAGTCGTCCCTGGGAAAATGGGGCTCCAGGGTTGGCAAGATGCAGACATGCCCTGCTCAGCCTTCTGCACAAGGTTTAGTGAGGAAAAAAAGACCTAGCTGTCCCCAGCAGGTCTCTTTGGTGAATGTGATAATTTTGGTGATCTTATAATTCTGAAATTTTTAGCATCCATAATTGACATGGGGGCTAAATTGCACCACTCATCAGATTGTACAAATTATTAAAAAGAAGCAAATTACCATGTACTTGTATTAAGCAGAAGAGGGAAAAAAGGAAGATGAAACAACTGGCCTTTCTTTTAAGTTATTGTGAAGTTTGGAACTGTATTGGATTTTTAAAAATTCTTTTGTTTAATCAGGCATGGGTGTGTGTGTCCCTCTGAGCTGCCATCCTCTGTTGGGGATATTTTTTTCGTCTGCTCAGAGAATTGCCTTGATGAAAGCGTTCAGCAATCAAATGGCTAAAAATTGAACACATTCTTCAGGATCATTTTCATTGTTCTTCCTTACATGTTCATTTTCTGAACAACAACAAAAACCTCTATGAAATATTAAGGCTTTTTTTTTTTTTACCTTGATGTGGCATCCTTGAATAGTTGCCTTCCATTATTTGTGTTAGCAGATTTCCAAGGTGACTGCCAAAATTCCCCAAATATTCCAGAAATAGAAAGACCCTTAATTGTGTTCGCTGAGACACCTCCCTTTTCCTTACGGGGACTGTCTGCTTCAAACTCATTCCCCTCTATCTCTCTCCTTGTTGTGTTAATCTTAAAAAATGTTTATAATAAATCATTGCAATGGGAAGCAAATTAGAAGAGTGGGGAGATGGCTGGAATAAGAATCAGGGGACCTTACGTGCAGTCTTTGCTCCAGAGTTAACTTGCGAGTCACTGAATGTGTCTGAGCTTCAGTTTAAATGAGCTTTAACTGATGAAGCAGGGGCTGGCAAACTTTCTGTAAAGGGAAAGATGGTAAATATTTTGGGCTTTGTGGGTGATGTGGTCTCTGTTACAACTACTCAAATCTGCAAAAGCTTCTGTAGTGCCAAAGCAGCCATAGACAATATGCACATTAGTGGACATGGCTGTATTCCAATAAAACTTTATTTACAAAACCAGGCAGTGGGCTGGACTTGGCCTGTGGGCCATAGTTTGCCCAAGACTGGCAAACTGTGGTCTAAAAGATTAGAGTAAAAAATACTGCCTTCTTCTTATTATTGGTTTATATGGGGGGAAATTAATTATGACTATGAAAGCACTTTGAAAAATATAAACAAGAGATTTGTGTTTCTGGCTAGGATTGGGTAGTTTGAGGCAAATTAATGATCCCAAGAAGAACAACAGAAACTGTATAGACACAGAAAGCAACATTCTGTTTAAATCTGGGAAGTGCTGAAACAATGAGGAGTAGGGGGGTTAAAATATCAGGAAGAAGAGAACTGTGGAGAGGTGAGCTGACGATCTGTAGCTACTTTATTTTTGGGAGATTTCTAATTCTGAGTGCTGACAAAATAATGGGGACCTAGGCTTTGCTTGGATGGAATGTTGCTGCTCTGGGAAAAATAAACCTGCAGAGCTTTTGGTGTTCTCTTGGGACTGGAGTGGAGAGACAAAATTGGAGACTTGAGGAGCCGGAAATGCACAGTTGGCTTTCCCTTGAAGATAGTTGCTAAATTCTGGACTGCGTGGGACAAGAGGTTCAAAAGATAAGCAGAATCTCTCCGGAAATCTAAAGGGGTGTTGAGTAATTTTCTGGTGCTGAGACAATAAGGATTTGCAATTTAGGACTGGCTTTTGGAGGTTGGGAGGGGTGGGGGCATGGTGAGCACTCCAGGCTCTCAGTGAAGTCCAGGAGGGCTAAGTCCTGGCAAAAGGTCTAAGCCAGGAGCAACCTGCGTCTTGTAATAGTGCCTCATTGGTTTAGGTCATCAGCCTGCACCCCCATCCCCAACTCTATTTTCCTGAGAGAAGAAAGGAGAGCCATCTCTTGAGGAAAATAGCTTCATCAGAAGGTATCTTTCTAATACATGATGTCTGGTATTCAATAAAAAATTATTAGGTGTGTCAAGGAGACCATCCCCTAGAAATGAGAGAAAACAAATGACAGAAACAAATTCACAGATGATCCAGAGTGTGAATAGAATTGTATTTAGTGAAAGAGGGATTTAAAAATAACTAATTAATATGTTCAAGAAAATAAATTTTTAATGGATAAAATAGATGAAATATGAAAAATTTAAACAAAGAATTGGAATGTATAAAGAATCAAATGGAATTTCTATTACTTGGAAAAGATATCTGCAATTAAGAACTCGTTGGATGGGGTTTTAACAGAAAGATCATATACAGCAGAAGACAAGAATAGCGATCTGGAAGAAAGGTTAATAGAAACGATTTAAGCTGAACTGCAGAGGGAAAAATGGAAAATGGAACATATAGAAAAAAGCATAAGAGACAAGTGGGGCACAATGAAAAGTCTAAGATATGTATAACTGGAGTCTCAGAAGGAGCAGAGAGGAAAGGAATGAGATAGAAGCAGTGTTTGAGGCTAAGAATTTCCCCAGATTTGTAAGAGAGATCAACCCATACATTCAAGAAGTTGTACAAACTCCAAGCATAATAAATAAAAAGAAAAAGCATAGAGTACTGAAATTGATAAACATGTTATTTAGAAACAAACAATGCACTGGCATTGTAGATTTCTGTCTCTAGTGGACGAGACCCATTACAGGATGAGGTTCTAGCCTCATGCTTCCTGTGTTTTCTTCCCCTAACCCTTGTGTATCCTTCAACCAAACCTCTTTGCTCATTGTCTCTTTTATTCTTCTGCTTCTTTACTTTGTTAAGCTCAATTCATAACACCAGCCCTTGGTGTTTCTCGTTTCTTAGGCACCTTTACCTTTGGCCTTATCATTGTCATTGTTAACATCTGCAAGTTGTAGTTTAAAGGTCAAACAAGAGCTGCACCCATTGAGGTAGTGTATTAGTTTCCTGGGGCTGCTGTCTGTAACAAATTACCACACATGTGGTGGTTTAAAGCAATAGATATGTAGTCTCTTGGAGCTCTGGAGGCCAGAAGTCTGAAATCAAGGTGTCAACAGAGTCGCACCCCTTCTTGAGGCTCGAGAGGGAAAATCTATCCCTTGCTTCTTCCAGCATCTGGCAGCTGTCTGCATTCATTGGCTTGCAGCTGCAGCTCTCTGCTCTGTCTTCATATTGCCTTCTGCTCCGTGTGCCTATGTCCTGTCCTGTGTGTCTGTCTCAAAACTCTCTGTGCCTGTCTATTATAAGGATCCATGAGACTGCATTTAGGGACTACTTGTATAAAACAGGATAAGCACCTTTTCCCAAGGTCCTTAACTTAATCACATCCTTTGTTATATAAGGTAATATTCTTAGGTTCTAGGGATTAGGACATGGACACATCCTTTGGGGAAACCTATTAAAGGTGGTGCTGCTATAAGAGTAATAGTAGTACGGGTTTAACAATAGTAGTTATGTGCCAAGAAGCATGCTAAGTGCATTATGTGGATTATCTCATTTAATCCTTGTTCTGACTCTATAAATCAGGTTCCTTTATTACCACCATTGTACAGAAGAGGACTCTGAGGCTTGGCGAGGTTTAGGAACTTGCCAAGACCATTCAGCTTGTAAGTGGCAGAGCCAGGATTTGAACCCAAGCATCTGGACTTCAGACCTCCTTGCCTTATGTGCTATGAGTGAGCAGGCTGGATTTCTGGTTGGACTGCTTCCAGGAGCTGGCTTTTAGACTGTGGGCCCTGGATGGTGCTTCCTAGCTCTAAAATTCTGTGGTCCAGTGAGTTTTTGTCAGAAAAGAAAACCTCAACCTGGATTATTAAGAGTATAACAAATTTTAATCTGCCAGATAATGGAGAGAATGTGCTGACACTGCTTATAGATGAAACTGATAGGAGTTTGCCGTTGTGCATTTTGATATTTGCTGATGGTTTAAGGTGTGTGTACTGGAAGGAAAAATTACTTGTGGACACACAGGCCAAATGTATACCATATGAATGAATTGAAGTAATTACTCAGGTTATTTAGACCCTGCCTGCCAGATAATTGAGGTAAATGGGGTTATTAATTTGAAGTAGCTAGGTAATTTGGTCTGCTTCCCGTTGATAATGTAAACATGGTCATATCGTGTAATTGTAAAATTGACTGAAAGGGCTCTATTCTTTCTCTTGAAGCGTCTGCTATTGTCTGTGGCCAGGCCATTGGGTTATAGTGTGTTAGTGTGTTCAATTATTACAGACAAACGCTAGGTACTTAGTGTGGGTTTCCTGGTGGAAAATTCGTACATGTATGTGTATGTATTTATGTATGTGTATATATTTTAATTAACAATGGAAATATAAAAAGTATTTTAAAATGGATGATTATTCCTGATTATTCATGTAAGAGTTTTAGAGAAATATATGCTTCCAAGTCAAACCACCTTAGAGTCTATCAGAGGAGATCAGCTCCTTTGTGAGAGTTTTTTTGTTTGTTTTTTATTGAACCCCACTGTAATGTCTATATTTGCATTGCCTAGGAAACTCATTATAGCGGAGTTTATTCCTTGTCAAAGATGGTCAGAAGAAAATCAGATTCAGTTCATTAGCTTCTACCTAAACCTTGCTTAATGGGGCCCGTGTTGTGATCTTGTTATTGGATCACAAACATTTAACTTGATCCTTCCTATTCCTGGCACCGGCCCATACTGTCACGGCAGCTGTGCTGCCCGAGGGCCTCTGTGGCATGGCCTCCTCATCTCACTCTCCCAAATGGCTGAGCAGTGGGTTCTGAGACTTCATTTTACACTGGGACCAAGCCTGCTTTGTCTCTCATTTGTTGGAGAAATCTGGCCAGCCTCGAGTAGAGGCTGCCTTATTAAGGGTAAGAAACTCTGGGGTGGGTAGGTAGGAGAGAGTGGGCCACATCACAGCTGTGGTGGCCACATGTCTCAGATTTTCTGGAACCATCTGGCTCTAAAATATTCTCTATGGTTTTAGACCTTAAATCCTGAATTTTGGCATGGAAAATGAGGCTCAAGTGACGTCTGATCACGTGTCTCTCACATTAGTTATCTGTGTAACACGCCTCTTACATGATATTTCTACCCTCACCAAAAAAGGAGAAAATGAGAAGAAGATTTAGGTTAAAAAAAATACATATTCCCCACCTAGTCTCTGCTTGAAATGTGAGGTTTTGGTTTTGGACAGCAGCGTTGGTTGTTGACGTCATTGATCCAACTATTTTATTTCCCACTTCACTTTACTTGCCCAGAGGTGGTCCAAAGAGTATGAGGGCTGTTGAGATAAAACCAGGGTTAGGAAATTCAAATGAAATGTCTACCTGAACCTCCTCAAGTCTTTCCTGTGGGCTGTGTATTTATTTATAAGCCTATTGGGCTTTGGCAGCAGAAAAAAAGAAGAGAGGAGGAATTTGTTTCTAAAATGAAAACCAAATTTAGTTAATATAAATGTTACCCATGTGCAACTCATCCTGCCAGCTCCCAGTAAATGTACAAATGTCAAAATAGCACAATAGATAAAAATCACAGTGGAAAAAGAGAAATTGAGACACTTCTGTGTTTTGCAGGGCCAGAATAATCCACACAGTTTACTCCTTCCACCATGCGTATTTTACATACTACATTATTATCTGATTTTATATAGTATTCACATTGTAATTTCTGAATCAACTCTAAAATCCAAAAAAATTTAGAATAAAGCTATGCCCACTCAAAGCATTGAAATAAGTCAATCATATGGAAAATTCATGTTCTCAAAAATGTCTTGGCTTCAGTTATCTGAGAAGAAAAAAAAATCACATTTAATTTTCTCAGTTTTCCAGTTTAGTTTGCAAATGTCAAATAACTAAAAATGATAGGAACCAAAAAATGATAAACTTCTCTCAAAACTTATTGTATATAAATCTTAGAGGCTTTTTCTAGCATTTAAATAAACAACAATGGCCAATAATTCTATAATATGTTCCTTTTTGAACTTATTTCTATAACATGATAATATTGGCTAGATATAAGTGATAGCTTATTTAAACAAGTGAATTCTGCACATGGACTATAATTTTTAAGAAAAATTTTAAGAAAATTCTGACTGTAGGGTTGAGTTTTATTTTTAATTTTCATTTATTTACTTATTATTATTATTATTTTAGAAACAGGGTCTCTCGCTCTGTCACCTAGGCTGAGTGCCTAGTGGCACTCAGCTCAGTGTAGCCTTGGACTCCTGAGCTTAAACAATGCCCCACCTCAGCCTCCCAAGTAGCTGGGATAAAGGCACACACTGTTATTCCTGGCTAATTTTTACATTTTTAAAGTAGAGACTCCCGCTTCAGCCTCCCAAAGTGCTAGGATTTGTAATTTTCAATCTTTTGAGAGACGCGAAAATGGAAAATCGTTTTTCACTAGGGCACATAATTCTTCATGTAAGAGTTTAGGTGTCTGATATACTTTGTGGATACTACTTAGTCCTTTCTGGTTCTGTTAAAACTAATTTCCTTCAGAAAACACAGTAGTGGTCAGGAACAGTGGCTCATACCTGTAATTCCAGCACTTTGGGAGGTTAAGGCGAGTGGATTGCTTGAGCCCGGGGGTTCAAGACTAGCCTGAGCAACAGCAAAACCTCATCTATACAAAAAATACAAAAAATTAGCTGGGCATGGTGGCACATGCCTGTGGGCCACCAGGAGGCTGAGGTGGGAGAATCACCTGAGTCTGGGAGGTCAAGGCTGCAGTGACCTGTGATGGCATCACTGCACTCCAGCCTGGTGACAGAGTGAGACACTGTCTCAAAGAAAAGAAAAGAAAAGAAAAGAAAAGAAAAGAAAAGAAAAGAAAAGAAAACCCAGTAGCCCTGGGTTGTAACTTTTAGGGAATTCATGAAGCTAAGCACCATGTTTTCAAATGACTCCCTGATTTTTGTACTTCTAATCTGCTAGAAAAACAGATGAACAGACTCATTATAAATGTGTATTTAAAAAGAACAGCTATATGGCCTGAAGGACTGCCCAAAGGGAACTGAAGTTTATGGAAAGTATCATGGCTTTGAGAATTATTTGGCTTCTTGCTGTTTTGTGGATCTGAGTTTTTAGTTGCTGGAATTTGACATCTAAATAAGAGGCTGTTGCTATGATATGTAAATAGAGTGTGTGGGTCGAAATGCTTGTCATTATGCATGTTGAAAGGACAATTTACGATTTACAAAGATGGAAAAGCTCAATAAAGATCCACTATTGAAAAGCTACTGCGAAAGGAAAGCTATAGATAGATGGGCTTCTTGCAGATGAACAGAATTAATGACAAGTGAAAGGAAAAATTCACATGATGAGGAGGAAAATGTCTTCCAAATGTCAGTGAGGGGATCACTTTTCCTTTTCCTTTCTGCTGTATCCTGGGCATAGCACCCTACCGCCTAAAACCCCAGCACCCCTAGTGTACCTGGACCTGAATAATACAGCAGAACACATGCTGTGACAATCTATTTCCACACTTGCCCCTGCTGGCTTTGTACACCTCCACTGGCTAATCATCTCATCTTGTTTCCTTTTATCTTCCTGGTACCTAGCACAAGCATGGCACATAGTAGGTGCTCAGTGAATGTCTGTCTTAGTCCACTTTGTGGTGTTGAAACAAAATACCCAAGACTGGGTAGTTTATAAAGAACAGAGATTTTTTTTGCTCACAGTTCTGGAGGCTGGGAAGTCCAAGATCAAGCTGCTGGCAGGTTTGGTGTCTGGTGAGGGCTGATCTCCACTTCCAAGATGGTGCCTTGTTTCTGCATTCTCCAGAGAGGAGGAATGCTGTGTCATCACATGGTGGAAGGCAGAAGGCAAAAAGGACCAAACTCTGTCTGTGAAACCCTTTTATAATGATATCAATCCACTCATAAGGGCTGAGCCCTCATGACCCAAACATCTCTCAAAAGGACCCACCTCCCTTCACTGTTGCATTGAGGATTAAGTTTTCAACACATAAATTTGGGGGAGACACATTCAGACCACAGCCATGTCTATCAAATTAAATCTTAATGGTAAAAAGTCTCCTTTGTCTAACAGTTGTGTGCACACTTATTCCCTGCTCCACTATGAGATTAATAATGTAATTTTTGTTTCAGGAAGCACTTGCCACTTTCAATCAGAGGCACCGAAACAAAAAACTAAAATTTTGTGACTTAAAATTTACAGAACTAAATAAATGGTATTTGAGGTAAGTTTGTAATGCTTATATTTCTGAAATTTCAGCATAAAACCATACTGAGACTTTTGGGATGCCTTGTATATCGTAAAAGAAGGTATAATGATAACTGGCATTTATTGAGTACTATGTCCTAGAAATGTAACCGTTCACAGGATTCCTATGAAGATCCTAACAGGTAAATATTGTTATTCTCCCTTTTTATACTTGGAGGAAGATAAAGAACTCACCCAAGGTCACTTGGCAAGAGGCCAAGCCAGGATTTGAACCCAGGAAGTCTAAATCTAGAGCCTAGGCTCTTAACCACTGGGTTAAACTGCTTCTTAAAGTGACTTGCCTCCCTGCGTGTTTACTGAAGGGAATGGATTTACCCAGAGAGGCCTGGCCCTTGGTAGAAACACTGCACAGCTCTGCGTAGAAGCAGTTAGCATCTGTACTTGCAGAGGCCGTAAAACAAATGTGGTGAACTGTAAAAGATTAAAGAGCCAGTTTTCCTGCCAGCTACCAGAAAGTTTCACATACACTTATTAAAGTTCTTATAGCAATGGCATCTGTCGTTAAAAATACCTTTTTATTGACACATAATACACAGAGTGTTTGTTTTTCTGACAGAAGTGGTTCTTGGAAGAGTTGACATCTCTATAACTCTCACACATTTCTATGTCAACCAGACATGACTCTAGGTCAGTGGTTCTCAGAGTGGTCTGGGGACCCCTGGGAGTTCTTAAGGTCCCAACTATTTTCAGAATGATACTAAGACCTTTGTTCGCCTTTTCCACTCTTAATTCTCTGACAGGCGTACAATGGAGTTTTCCAGTGGCTACATGACACATAATGGCATCATCACTAATTAATATGTGCTTGGATATTCGTATTTTTAAAATGTCTTAGTTTTCAACATTCTAATGTGATGAATATAGATAGATGTAACCCACATACATGAAAGTTCACAGGGAGGTCCTCAAGAATTTTTCAAAGTGAAAAGTGGTTCTGTCATCCTTTTCTAAGAGTTTGGTCAGCAGAGGTTGTTTATTACTTTTTAATAATAAACTTATTCCTAACATACCTGAGTTTACAATCACCTTCCAATGTGTAAGAAGTTGAATGAGATGAAATTAGAAAGATAAAACATTCAGAAAGATAAGCCATTCTCCTTGAGTTTCCTCTCATCTTTTAGGATGCTCCCAAAGCCCGGAGTAACTTATTTTCTAAAAAGAGGGGTGTTCTTTCTACCACAGATCTCCAAAGATGGGGTCTTTATCCTAACGTGCAAAGCATTCTTTTGAAAAGAACAACTCTAGTTACTGTAATTGTTAATAAGGCAGCCTGTCGAGTGCCGGAATCCATTTTTCTGTGTGATCAGAACCCGGCTGCATTCCTCCTTCCTGACATTTCATCCACTCTGCTTAGAGGTCTTAAGAATTAGCTGTTCTTGGATTAAGTGCCCTTAATCAGCTCGTTTTACATTACAATGTAAAGTTTCTCTCATGTTCTGCAGAGAACTTGATTTTCATTTGCTGTCCATGATCACAGAATAGTAAGTGGATTCCCAAGAAATTTCATGAAGTGGAATGATAATGCAGAGACGGGGGTAGGTGGCGGGGGATGTGAAGCTAATTGATTAGTTTAGAATCTTCTAATTTCCATGAGGAATGGAGGAGCCCAATTTGTATTTCTTCTTCTTGGCATCGTGTTCTCACAGATTGTCTGATGTTTCATTATCATCTTGACAGAACAGCCAATGTAGAATTCTGTTGACTAGGATATCAGTTGAGTTTTTGCCATGTGCATTAATAGTCCATGATTAGATTATTTTGACTCTACTAGTTGATTATCTGAGAGCTTGAGGAGGTAAGAGGAGAGTGTCTCTGAGTTTTCAGTGCCACTGTCCTTTGAACACAGCAGACACCTCCACTCCCAATACGAATATACTGGGCTTTGAGGACCGTAAATGACTGGTGTTAATGTCCTCTCCTAACAAAACTTGTGGGCAGAATGCTTCCCTATTTAGAATTTTCCTAATCCTTACATAGAGCTGGCTTGAGTGTTTTCATCTGTCAGCACTAGTCCTTTGCCTGGTTTCAGTGTTAATTTGCACGCTTGGCATCCTAGGGTTTTGTTTTCCTGCCTCCAACCTGTTTTTAGAGTCTCTTCCCAGTGGATTCGAAAACTGGCTACTAGTGTGAGGGTTTTCACATATACACACAAAGTGGAAGTGAACAGATTATGGCTTTTGCCAAATAAGCCTCTTTGGTATTCCTCACCCCCTGAAAATAACATCATTTCTCCAAGTAATCGTTATAGAAAAACACCACAGAGCAAGTTTTCCTCACAGACACACGCCACCTAAACAAACTGCACGGATCATGCGCCGCTGTTGCTGCAGCTGTTTGCTAATCCCAACAGGGTCCAACTCCTGTGAGCAAGAAGGTGTTTATGGCCTGGAGACAAAGCCTGGCTGCAGTGGGAGGGTTGCTGGTTGCCAGACCTCATTTATCAGCCTGTTTTCCCTTACCCTTGGAAGACCTGGAATCTTCATGGGAGACATGGTGGAGAGGAGGAGGCCGGGGTTTTCCATCTTGTCTTACCCAGTAACTGGTTCTGTATTTGCTCTATCCTTTGTTTTTGTTTTTTCAGTCACGTAGTCATTTGCTAAGGATTTGTTGAATTCTAGTTATGGACTAGGCAAAAAGCTAGTTGTGAGGAGAACAAAATGAACAAGACAAAGTCCTTGCCTTCCCTGGGAGACAGGCCAGAAATGGTGAGTGCTAGATGGTGCCCTGACACAAGGAGGGAGGCCTTGGCGTGTAGGTTGAAGAAGTCTCTGCTAGGAAGAGTTGTGAAGGATGAGAAGGAGTTCTCCAAGCAGTCAGGGGATGAGGAGGAGAGGAGAAAGTAGAGATTGGTGTCTTATGTATCCATCTACCCAATTCCCCCATTCCTGCCACCATGCAGGCATTATGAATTGATTGGGAACTGTTTGCTAGTGAGCTCACCTTTGGCTTCACAGTCTTTCTCCAGACTTGGCTCCAGACAGCCTCTCACACAATCATCCTCAGACTTGAGTGAGCAAACAAATCAATGGCCCTGGTTATTGAAATGCAGGTCTGATGTAGTAGATCCAGGGATAGCCTGGGACCCGCATTCCTAATGTAAACACACTCTTCCCACCCCTCGATGATCCTGATGCAGGTGTGCTCAACAGCTGCTACTTTGCTGAGAAGTCAGCGCGGCATGGTCTCACTCTGTAGATGGACTGTGAATTGATAAGACCAATGTGGGGCAATTTGGCAATTCCAATTAAATTTTGACCCTGTAAAGATATATAAGAGTGGGTTTTTAGAAAAGCATCATTGTGATGGAAACTATTGGAAACTATGGAAATGATTCTCATTAGGAGAGCAGAGAGGTGACTAAGGAGACCTGGTTACAGTGGCAGCCTTGTCATCCAGGGAAGCTGAGATCAGGTGGAGCTCATACTCCTCATAGAGGTCTGGCATGATGCCCTGTTCACCCCTGGCTTTGACTTTTGTCTTCTGCCTTCTATTTCTGCACTGTGGGAAGGAAGTCCTGGGACACGGAGAAGGTCAATAACATGTTATTTGCATTTTGCTTGCCTTAATTAGATCACTCTCTCTTTATAAATGTCTTTGAATAACACTTTTAAAATTAAAATTGGAAAGTTGAATTTGCTTTTAAATATTTGCTTCATTTATTTTCTTGCATCATACCCTGAAATTAAGCATGTCTTGTTTATGCTGGATATTTGTAATCACTGTGTAACTATTCTTATTTTTCTGGTTCTTCCATTGTAGACTCCCTTGGCAGTAAACATGTTACACACGTTCATGCTTTTCTTCCAATTACAATTATACCACTAAATTCACCGAGGAAATAAACATTACATTTTTAAAAGACTTTCTTTTTCTTAGCTGTAATCAACCTTTGGAGGAAAACCTGAGCCCAAGAAGCTGACTATTGATGGAACTTAAACAAAAAGCAGAGCCTAGCAAGGAACACTTTGGAGGCACACAATTGTGTAGAAGCAAGGAGGCAGCACTTGTTGGTTTTTAGGATCAACAAGTTTTTTAGGATCAACAACATTTTGTTCTGATCTCACTGTACTCACTTGCTGCAGTACTGTGGTATAGTAGAAAAAGCATAGGATTGAGATCTGAGGGCATTTTCTATAGTCCTGGTGCTGCTATGTTTCTTTAACCAATTGTTTAATCCCTCTGGACATCATTTTATGATCTATAGAATGAGAACATTAGCTTAGTTAATTAGGGAGACTTCATAGTTTAGTCAGAATCAACTGTTAGTGGCTCTGCGGGCTTGGGAAAGTTACTCAACTTCTCTGATCCAGAGTTTTCTCATCTTTAAAATGGAAGTAATAATAGTACATAGCTGAGAGATTCAGAATTAAGCCAGGATGCTTGTAAAGCATATAAAACAATGTGTGGTGGACAACATATGTCCAGTGGAAGCTAGCTATCATTGTTACTGTTGTTAATATTATTTCCATAATACTTCTATCTTCATCATCATCCTCCTCATTCTCATTTTAAGGGCTTTTTCCGCTGTAAAATACATTGAAACCATTGCTCAAAAAAGGAGATTAAAAAGCAGCATTTAAATTCTAAAACACTAAGTGCAAAAGAACTTGATAGAGAAGAATGACTTGTGACATTGTCACATAACAGTTGACTGTCTTGAGCCTGACTTGATTGCATTTCTCCACTCCCGGTGATCTCTCAATCCAGTGGGTGTCTCCGTTCCTCATCTTACTGAAGGGCCTGGCAACACTGACTGCTCCTTCACTGTCACAGTCAAGACCATAATTGGTCAGTAAATGAAAAAGGTTGGTTGGAACAGGGAATTATTTTTTAAAAGTATATATTGTAAACATTTTATTTTAGCTTAAATCACAAAAACTGATTGTGTTTTCACAATGAATTCATTGAAAACATACATTCATCTGCCCATCGTTAGGTGCAGAACTGTGGGCTTTGACAGTATTTCTGCTGACTAGATCTGCGTTATCTTTTGGCATAAACCTATGATACAGCAGCTAAGCGTTTCAATCAACATTGTGAAGATGAAGGGAGACCTTAGATGTGTACAAAATATCTGAGTGTAACCCCGCACATTTTAAAATTACTTTTCCCTTCCCCTTCTGTTATATCCTTACCTTCATCTACCTTGGCAGCTATTTTTTTTACGGTTTTCTTTAGAATCTTTGGTTTCTTAGGAACAACTCTCATTCACTGTTTGTACAGTGGTTCCCCCTTATCCTTGGTTTCATTTTCTGTGGTTTTGGTTAACTGTGATCAACCATGGTTCCAAAATATGAAATGAAAAATTCTAGAAATAATACGTAAGTTTTCAATTGCTCACTCTTCTGAGCAGCATGGTGAAATCTCTGTTCCATGCCATTCCACTCTATTCCTCCCAGAACGTGGATCGTCTCCTTGTCCTGTGTATCCATGCTGTCCTTAATACCTACCCGTTAACTCACTGGCCACTCAGCTATCAGTTCCACTGTCTTGGGATTGAACTGCTTGTGTTCAAGTCACCCTTATTTTACTCAACAGTGGCCCCAAAGCACAAGGCTAGTGATGCTGGCAATTCAGATATGCCAGAATGAAACTGTAAAGTGCTTCCTTTAAGTGAGAAAGAAAAAAACTCATATGCTGAAGTTGCTAAGATCTACAGTAAGAATGAATCTTCCATCTGTGAAATTGTGAGGAAGGGAAAAAAAATCTTGCTAGTAGTTTTGCTGTCACACCTCAGGCTGCAAAAGTTATGGCCATAGTGCATGACAAGTGCTTAGTGAAGATGAAAAAGGCATTAAATTTATAGGTGGAAGACATGAAGAGAAATGTGCTCTGATTGGCAGCAATCAGGTTCTTTACTATCTGTGGTTTCAGGCATATCCCCTGTGGAGAAGAGGAGACCACTCTATTTCAGTTTGTATTCATATAATATTTGATCAGGCTTCTTCATTATAACCAGTGCAACTGGCCTAAACAGGATTGAGACTACACCTAGCCAGCTGTTGGTTAGCCCACAACCCAGCTAGTGAAACAGAAAGTCATGGATGTACTGGAGACCTATTAGACTTCATGTCCAGCGTACAGGGGCATCTGCCGTGTGTCCTGGAAGGAATGAAGGGCTTTGGGGGATCTGGCACGGTGGGTAAGGGGAGGTCACTGGCGAGCCGTTCTGCTGTTCCGTCTTCCCTTGGCTTCTAGGACAGCACTCTTCTGCTTTGCTTCTTGCCTCTTGGGCTGCTCCTCTGCCCCCTTTGCAGATCTGCCCATCTGCGCTCGGCCACTAAATATTGAGAGAGTGATAATTCTTGGTTGGAGACCTGCTCTTCTGTCTGCATGTTCTCTCATAAGGAAAGTTTATCCAAGCCCCTGACCTTAGTGAACATTTATGCACGGGTACACGAGCCTCAGTTTTCTATCCCCAATCCAGAGTTCTCCTTCTGAGTTGAAGATCCTATATTAATGGCCTGACTTAATGTTTCCTCTGGGATGTCACAGAGGCCCTTTAGTCAACATGACCAAAACCAAGTGGTGAAAGTCACCACCATCTGCTCAGGTCCATGCAAACCAAAGACCTAGGAGCTGTCTTTGCCGTCCTCTCCCTCATCTCCCAGCCATCGCTTTGGCTTTGTTTTCTTATGATGGGGGAAAAAAAAAAAGAAAAGAAAGAAAGAGACTTGAGAACAGGGTCTGATGAAAAGGTAAGAGAAGGCAAAATAACACCTTCTCTGATGCGTGTGAAACAGATACTAGGTTAGTTTTATAGCGTTTCTTAAACTAACTGCTTTAATCCTGGGTTAGGAGTACCTGTCCTGCCTCAGGAGCCGTTAGAGACAGGAGGTAGAAACAGGCCAAGGCCTACCTAGTGTTGTTTGATGAAGCTAATTTGCCTGTGGAAGCCACCTGAGGGAGCACAGACATGGGAGACATGTTAACCTGAACAGGATGCTGGTGGACTTCAGGTCATGCAGCATCATGGTGCAGTGGGAGAGCCCTTGGACAGGCCTCAGGTTCTCACCCTGCCTTCCTTCCTTCTGTGAGGCCACCACCTCTGTGTGCCTGAAAGTGGCCAGACACTATCTCTTCAGCCTTCCCTTTCAATGCCATAGCTAAGGATAGACATTTAGGGCTTATTTTTTCATTTTAAATGTTTTGCCTGAAATGCTCCCAGACAGAGCTGCAGGCAAGACAGGCCTAAGGTGGGAGGACAATTTAAGATGTGAGCCCTTGTTCTGGCAGTTAGTAGAGGAAATTAAAAATTGTGGGTTAGGAAGGAAAGTGGAGAAGCTGACATTTTATGACTCTTTCAGAGAAATATTTTCTGTTTGCACATTTAATTTTACAAATTGGGATGGATTTGAGACAGCGTGGAGAATGGTCAGGATGGGGGTGACAAGTCTTCTGCCTTTGCTTTGTGTGCTGTGTCCTAAATGTATTCCTGCCACAATTCCACCTCTTTCCCCTGCTGCACCTCCCTGGGGCCTCCTGCACCCTACCTTCTGCTGCTTCCTGGTCACTTCTAGAGATGGGGCTGTTGTCCAGAACCAGCTCTCTAGGCTTCTGCAGTTCCACTGCAGACATGCCCTGCCCTTTCCTCCTCATGCCCCTTTCCATAAGTACTTCAGCAGCCTGTAGTGGAGTTCGGTGCAAGTCAGAGGCAGCAGTCTGTCAACATGGCTTTTGCCTCATTGATTTTTCTGAGTCTTGATGTTCTAGACCATTTTTGGCTCACATTCAGAAATGGCTGAGAAGTTAAAGTCAGGTGTGAAACCTGAAGAATATTGATGCAGAGCTGGAGTGATTTCAAGACACAAGAATCAAGTCGTGGACATGACAGTCTGTCACTCTTAGTAACAATGTGTGAGGTGATTAGGGTTATGAATAATGGTGATAACAACAATGATTTTAGCAGCTCCCATGTATGGGGGAGTTACCATTTCCAGGCGCAGTTCTAGTACTTTATGTGCATTATCTCAATCCTCATAGCAGCCCGATGAGAAAGGTGTTATTGTTATCCTCTGTAGACAAAAAATGAGGCCCATTAGCATTCAGAATTCATCCAAAGTCATATGGCTAGTAAGGGATGGCACTGAAATTTGAACCCAGGTAATCTGGCCCCAGATCAGGAACTGGAGCCAATACACCACCCATCTGCCTGAGCCAGATTTGGTGAATAATCAACTTTCTCTCCTATAATTCAATTCCAGATTTCTGTTCTTTATTTGCCTAATAGGATCTGCATAATTTAGAACTAAGATAAAGTGCACTCTGGTTAAAACAAAGTAGTAATCCTACTCACTTCTTATGAATTTGTGGGGATTTCAGATATCATGAAACCTTCCCACTCCACTCCCCAAGGAACCAGACCAGAAAGAACAGGAAGGCGAAAGCTATGTTAAGTTGAAACATTAATACCACACGGATACATTTTATTAAGTGTGTGAGGGAGACATTGCCGTTCTGGAGCATAACATAAATCATCTAGAAAATTCAGTACAAAGCATTTCCAAGGACTCAACACAACCAACTGGAGGGCCTACTGTCTATTGATATTTCTGCTATGAATAATCTCTGTGGGATGCCGGCTGGCTGCTCGCCTCCAGCAGTTATTTCTAGTTTTGCTAGAGCAGTGATTCGCAGCCTGTAATCCCCGCATGGGGTGAGATGTGTGACTCAGGAGGATGTTTGGGGCCTGCCAACGGGGCAGAAGAAGATCGGGAACGCAGTGGCTTCTGAGAGGTAAACACTTTAGAAGCCGTGTGATTGTGTTACTAGAGATTCTTGAAGAGCAGGCATTTAAGGGACACAGGGAGCAACCCATCAAACATGAAGGCAGTAAAAAGTTGTACTTTTTTTCCTCCAATTTGGAATAGCGACAGTTACAAAAAAAAAAAACCCAAAGATTTAGTGTGCCTCAAGGAAGGTTACTCTTTTGACCCCACATTGTAAGGGTTGTGACAGCTTGTCCCCATTCCTTGGTGTTACGAATTTATTTTGGGAAAAAGAAGTGACCTCAACTTGTAGCTGTAGGTAAAGAATGTTGAAAAAGGAATTAAATTGGCACCTCCATAAAAGTCAACAAGGGATCATGTTTTTTTTTGGACTGTAAGAAAATGCATCTGTTTAAAACAAAAGGTTCTAGAACAGGACAGTGCAATAGAAATACAATATGACTTGTGAATGCCATTGAAAAATTTTCTAGTAACCACACTAAAAAATAAAAACAGGCAAGTTAATATTCAGATATATTTTATTTAATCCAATATCTTAGACAATTTATCATTTCAATATGGAATCAATAAAAAATTATTATTGGGAGACATCTTTTTTTTCCAAGTCTTTGAAACCCTCTGTGTATTTATACTTTGGGCACATCTCAGTCACACTGGCCACATTTCAGATGCTCAATAGCCACACGTGGCTGGTGGCTCCCTGGGTGGAAGGGAGGAAGAAAAGCAAAAAGAAAGAAAAGAAGGAGAGAGGAAGAGAGGGAAGAAATAATATATTAGAGAAAATCTAAAGATTCCTTATAAGCACATAAATGCCTCATACGCAACCTCAAAGGCCAAACTTCTCCATGGTCCATCTCAGTAAATGATCACTAGCAAGTCCAGAAAGTACATTCCTTTGCCTGATTAAAAATCTTTCTTTCCTTTCTTGTGCCAACTGTTAATAGATTGTATTTTTCTTCTGGGTGTAATTAGAAATGATTTTCACCTGATTGCTTCATTGTATTAGTCTGAAGAGCATCCCCCTGACCATTGGCTGTCACCTAATTGTTTACTTGATCTCATTCTCAAACTTTTCTCCTTTTCACTGGAATGCCTGAGAAGGCAGCTGGGAGTTACATGTGCACGTGCGCCCAAACACCATTAGGGACTCTGTTTTTTTTAATGGGAACCAAAATGCCGCTGAAAAGCAGACTCCCAAGGCATCCTAAATGCCATCTCTTACATAGGCACAAAATAGACCAGAGAGTGCTGATGTCGATTTTGCATGCAAATTGGTTAATGGAGCCAGAGCTGCTCAACTTGTGTGTATGATTTTCTATTTCCATGCACCAATTTGGGAGTTTACGCAGGAAGGTGGTAATCCTTCATGCAAAGTGAAAATGCAGGTGTGGGAGCCTGTTTTAGAGCACAAGGACTGTCTGGTCCTGTTCTCATTTGACTGAATTTTGTTGACTCTTTTGTGATGTCATAAGACAGAGGAGTATGATTGTTAAAATGCGTTTACAATGCATAGAACTTTGTGTAGACTTAGTGAATGGTTATGTGACTGCACTGCTGAATATATGGTGTGTCTACACTACAGGGAGGAAAAGGAGAATCCACTGATAGGAATTTGCTGATGTGTCTTTGGGTGGTGTCTTTGAACAAATGAGTGGGCTTCTTTTGTGGAGAGAAGTTGTGCCAAGCCCCCAGAGTGTGGAATTTATTCTGTCATAAGCCTCTTGAAACTGGTCTTGCATGTGGTCTTTATGCTTTCCAACAGTTTCCATAATTCATCATTTTATATTATTCAGAAACTTTGGAAAATGCACCTAAGACTTTATTGATAAACCAGTGTGAAATTTTGTTACAGAGTTGAGACCTTGATGATAACTCAGGAGAAAAAAGAAATGACCCCGTTTCTTGTGTAGATACCAAACTCAAGTGTGCGCATACCCTCAGGTATCATACTTCTTGGGAAATCTCTTATTTTCCATTTTCTGCTGTTTGGAGTTGAGATTTCCAGTCACTTTCTTGTAGATAACCATGGTCTTTGTCCTGTTATTATTTGGTCATCTTTACAAAGTGAAATTTTTACATTCTTCCTTTGCTTTTGTTGTCATATCAACCTTTGATTTTCCCAGTGGCATGTTTTTGAATTATCCCAACTCAGCAGCTTCTTTTTTCTTCCTGTTGCTTTTGTAACTCCTGCTCACACTAGCAGGGACAGAGAAGGGTAGTTGGTGACCTGAAAGTGAGGTGTCCCTTCTGCTTGTTGGAGGTGGACTGAGAGAGAAGGCTGATGAAGATTTCCTGGAGATAGATGGTGGTGATGGTTGCATGACAATGTGAATTTCCCTAATGAAACTTAAAATTGTTAGAATAATAAGGTTGATGTTAGGCATATTTTACCACGGTTTTTTTAAAAAAGGTTTCTAGGTTTCCTCTGAGCTTTACACTGGTTGGCTCTTTTCCAGGACTCATTATAGTTCTTTCATCTTGGCCTTGTGGCTAATCTGCTTTAGGGCCCAGGGAGTATGGGGACCCCAGAGTTCACCATCCACCAGAGTGACTGCAGGTAGCAGTTTGCATTGGATTTTCTTTGATGGAGAGAGTGCTACTGCAGTCCTGACATGGACTGTGGCCTTATCAGAGGAGAATTTCTTCATTTAATGATGGCTACTAGTGAGCCTTCTCCAGGCACTCTTGGGTTGGCCAGCTTGTTGGTGAATAAATTCAGCATGGGTTCTGGCCTGGTGGAACTTATTTAGTAGGGAAGACAGGAAAAAAATAAAAAACTTCAATGAACAATTTGTAGAGTTAAAAGTTGTGATAGATGCTATGAAACAAATGATTGGTAATTAATGATACAGAACAGAGCTGTCCAATGGAAATATACTTTGAGCCACATATGTAAGTTTAAACTTTTTAAAAGCCACATTTTTAAAAGGTAAAAAGAAACACATGAAATTAATATCAATATATTTTATTTAACCTTAATATATCCAAAGTATTGTTGTTTCAGTGTTATTAATATAAAAAACTTCTTACTTAGATATTTTACATTCTCTTTTTCATGCTAAGTCTTTGAAATTGGTTGAACATTTTATTCTTATAGCACATTCATTCAGACTAGCCACATTTTGAGTGCTCAATAGCCACATGTCTTGGATAGCACAGGTAGAGAGAGCTGTGTGTGTTTGTGTGTGTGTCAGAGAGAGAGAGAGAGAGAGGGAAAGAATGGCAACAGACAGAGTGAGGGGAAGAGAGAGAGAGAGGAAGAGAGATAGTTTTATGCATGAAGGATGGGGACTCATCTTTGGATGGTGTGGATAAAGAAAGCCTCCCTATCCCTATCCGGCCACCGCACTCCAGCCCGGGTGACAGAGCGAGACTCCATCTCAAAAAAAAAAGAAAGCCTCCCTGTATCTCCTTTTTGTCTCGCTCTCTTTCTCTCTCTTTTTCTCTTCCTTGAATTTGTTAGGCCCATGAAGTTTAGAGGATGACTCTGGCCCTGACTTTGGTGGTTGAAACACTTAATGGTGTTATTCCATTGTCATTGTCCTCTTATACAGTTCTGTCTCATTAACATTATTTCTGTTATTTTGAAATGAAACCATGAAAGTAAGTTATTGAAAAAACAGTTGATCTCTACTTGCCCCAGCCCCAGTCCCCAACCCCCTGATTTAATAATGTTAACCTCCAAGTGGGTCTCCTTCTACAGCTTCCCTGTACCAGCTGCGTACCTAGACACATTTACAGGGGTTCAGTTTGGTTTTCTAACAATGAGCACATAGAATATGTGTGTCACTCTGCCTCATGTTTTTCTCAGTCTGTGCTGGATACTCTTCCAGGTCAAAGCTATGGATCCAACTCATTTTCAGTTTTTCTACTTAGTAGTCTAATATGGATGAGCTGTAGTGTCTTAGCAGTTCTACTGCTGATGAATGGTATTGCCTGGATGTGGGGAATTAAAATGGTGCTTGGTTGTTTCAGACTTGAAAAATCCGCCATGGCTCTTCTTGTTCTGAAAGACTTGGTAGCCTGCCTGGGTCCTAGTTCGACTTTTCAGATAGTGGGTAGGTGGGAATATACGTGGGCTGTGAGGGGCTCTGTGGACTCAAGGGTCAAAGTGTGTTTGCAGCCTCAGCACCTGCTACCCATCAAAGGCGCTCCTTTGGTGGGATCCTCTGCCTTCAACACACCTGTCTGAGAAGGTATCAGAGCAATCATACTCTTAGTTGAATCTGAGACTCCTCAAAAGTGCCTTGTAAAGATGCATTATTTTTCTTATATGTTTTCTCTAAGAGCTTGGCTGCAACAGCATTGTTTTCGGTACTGTTTACCTCTGCATAGTAAGTCCTCACTTAACATTGTCAGTAGGTTCTTGGAAACTGCAACTGTAAGTGAAACAGTGTATAATGAAACCAGTTTTACCATAGGCTAATTGAGGAAATCAAGAGTTAAATTCCTATGGCATATTTCTGGCCACAAAAACATTACCAAACTTCTCCATAAACACCAAAGCATCTCTAATACTAAACATGGAAATAAATGTGAGCTGTACATACAGTTAAGAAAGATTAATAAAAACAAGTAAGATAATGACTTACCCAATTTTTGGTAAAACAGTGAGTGATGGTGGTTGTAGTGGTGGTGGGTTAAATCAAGGAATAAATGTCTGCAAAGTGAAACTTGTAAGGAGCACTTCTTTCCAACACGAAGTTCAAAAACAATAACAAATTTGGTGGGCTCGCCAAGTTCTTTCATTCCACATTGTTTATTGTTGTGCATCTGTGTGATTATCATGGACTTTACACATTTTCATTTACAATTATTTGTATTCATTCCTTTATTCATTTTCCAGCTCACTTATTCCAGTTCAGGGTCTTGGGTGGCCGGAGCCTGTCCCAGCAGCTCAGGATGCAAGGCAGGCACCAGCCCTAGACAGGATGCCATTCCATTGCAGGACGACTCTCACACACACCCTCACACTCGCTCAAACTGGGGCAGTGTAGACATGCCTGTTTACCTAACGTGCACATCTTTGGGATGTGGGAGGAAGCCGCAGTGCCTGGAAAAAACCCATAAGGACATGGAGAAATTAAGTCTTGAGATTTTATAATAGAAAATCCATACAGGATTTCTATGACAAATCATTTTACATTGTAAATACAGTAGTTTAATTTTTATATTGTTTGTACATATTCATTAGTGGTTAGTCTTTGATGCCATCAGCATAATGTACTCTCAAAATCAGGAGAACTACCAAGAATGTCAGCTATCATATTCATTAGGAAAATGGCTTAAAACATCATAATTTGCTTTCTTCTGACTCACAAAAAGCTCTTCTTGGATTTGGTATGGATGAGTTTGGTTACCGATTCTGAATAATTGGTGATCCTTTGTGTCTTCTCTAACAAAAGTACTTTTAAATGTATGAAATATTTTATTAATACTCGAGGCTCCATTTCTAGCTGGTTGCTTTTAATATTTGAGTACCCACTAGTAAACCTAAGCATCAGGGGACCTGGTGTTTCTTAAAAAGGCTTCTTGATGTATCTTAGCCTGTGTCTTCTCTGACAAAATGTACTGGTGAGATGAGCAATAATGCTATCTTCTGGGTTTTATTAATGGATACACTCAATGGAAATTGTTGAGGCAGTCTCCTTACAAATACCTGGACACTGAATTTTTACGGTACAGTGGTGTGTGTGTGTGTGTGTGTGTAATTCATTGACTATGTGTGATTCTCTGAAATGACAAGCAAACCAATAACAATCTAACTCTCCCTGCCCTCCCATTGTCACCACAGCCTGATGCTTTAACAGTCATTTGTGGTCTGGTGTCTGGTAACTTAATTCATTTGATGAGGCATCTGTCGCTTTGCCAGTTACTCCCTAATTGACCTGCAGAATCTTAGGTTTATATAAACTTGAAGAAGTTCTTTTAGTCTTACTGAGATTTCCCTGTGTGTTCATCCATGGTTTAATTAAGTTATTAAGAATAGTGTTTCAGAACTCAGCTCAATAGCAAAAATACAAATAACCCAACTTGAAAAATGGGCAGAGGGCCTGAATAGACATATCTCCTAAGGAGATATAAAAGTGGCCCACACATATATGAAAGGATGCTTATTAACGTCACTAAACGTCAGAGAAATGCAAATCAAAACCACAGTGAGATATCAGCTCACACCTGTTAGAATGGCTACTATCAAAAATACAAGAGATAAGAAGTGCTAGTGAGGATGTGGAGAATAAGAGAACCCTTGCACTCTGTTGGTGGGAATGTAAACTAGCACAGCCATTATGGAAAACAATACGGAGGTTCATCAAAAATTAAAAATAGAGATATCATATGATCTAGCAATCCCATTACTGGGTATTTCTCCAAAGGAAATGAAATCAGTATGTTGAAGAGATATCTGTGCTCCATGCAGCATTATTCACAATAGCCAGGATATGGAAACAAACCTACATGTCCATCAGTAGATGACTGGATAAATAAACTATGGTATATATACACAATGGAATATTATTCAGTCTTTAAAAAGAAGATGATCCTCCATTTACAACAGCATGGGTGAATCTAGAGGACATTCTGCTAAGTGAAGTAAGCCAGACACAGAAGGAAAAATACTACATAATCTCGCATATATGTGCAATCTTAAACTAAAAATCAAATACACAGAAACAGAGAGTAGAACTGTAGTTTAGGGGGTCAGGGAGATGGGGAGATGTCGGTCAAAGGTACAAAGTTGCAGTTATGTATGATAAGTAAATCTAGAGATCTAATGTACAACACTATAGCTAATAGCATCGTATACTGGAAATCTGCCCAGAGAATAGATTTTAGGTACTCTTACCACACAAAAAAAAGAAAACTAACTGTGTGAGATGATGGTTATGTTGGTTTTCTTAACTGTAGTCATCATCTGAGCTAAGTACATGTACATCAAAGCATCATGTTGTACACTTTAAATATACACAACAAAAATCAATTAAAATTTAAAAAAAGAATAGTTCTTTTGTGAAAGCATGTTGGCGATTGCTAGGGCTTGGGGAGAGAGGGGAATGGGAAGAGTAACTGCGTAATGGACTTGGGGTTTCCTTTGAGGGTGATAAAAATGTTTCAGAACCTATAGATAGAGTTTATGGTTATGCAACATCATGAATGTACTAAATGCCACCAAATTGTTCACTTTAAAATGATTAATTTTATGTTATGGAAATTTCACTTCAAATTTTTAAAATAGTATTTTAATGATGTGGTCTCTTGAGCCTGGATATGTGTGTGTGTGTGTGTGTGTTTTTTTAAGTTGCAGAAACATGAATTTGTTTAATGAGAAAATGACAGAAGTCTAAATTTTTAAAGCCCTGGAACAAACATTTTAACTTATTCCACAGATTTAGAAGTGACGTACACAGAAGACATGGCTTTGTCTTCTGCAAACATTATTTTAAAAATTGGACTCCTATTTCCTACCCATACAATAAAAAGTCCTGCATCGAAAAGTGATGGATTTTAGTGTTTTGCTAAATTGGATCTACTGCAAAGCCCAGGCAGATTGATGTTATAGCACCAGCAGTCTTGAAGGAACTTTTTTGAAAAGAGAGACTTGGTTGAGCAGTGTCATTATCAGCTTCACCTGTGAGGGAAATTTCCCGAGGGAGACGGCGTCTGTCTCATGTTGCACTCCTTCGTATTGACAGATCCATTAGCAAATGTAATTAGAAAAGCAAAGTTGGACTTTGAATAATTAGGTTAAAGTCACAAATGATTTCTGGGCAAAATAATAGAAGCTGTTGCAGTTCAGCCTGCTGTTTCCTGCTTTACAGAGCTGAGTGAAATGAGCAGTTGCTGTATGCAGTGGTTTCTTTCTTGTGTTGGAGGCTGATACTTTCCCAATAATAAAGTTTGAAATAGCAAAGACCTCACTTTGGTCCTTTGCAAATGTCTGAAGGGCTTCGTTTCCAGGGAATAAATGGGGCTGCAGAATGTTTTTGCTAAACAAAACATAGTCATAGCAAAAACAAAATTTACTTTATCCCAGGAGTGTTAAGAAATGTGTGGTTTTGTGGATTATGTTTTTTTCTCTGTTTTCATTCCTTTCTTTTCCTTTTTTTTTTTTTTTTTGTTCTTGGAATAATGGTTTATTTATTTATATGGAATTATTTTCTGAAAGAAAAACAAAACACTTATTTCAAAAGACGTTTGGACTCTCATGCCACCCAAAATACCTTTTCAGCAGTAGTTTCTATATTTTGATTTTAGAAAAGTCTGTTATTGGTAATAGAGTCCAGAATAAAAAAAAGATTTCCCAAAGATTCAAAATGCAATCATGTGAGTCTAAACTTTTCGTTCATCTCAGTGCCAATACAGAAAAAAGAGGAATTAGGAAATAGAGGCCAGTGTCAAATACCTGCAGATGTGTCCTTGAAGCTTTTGATGTACTTTGTGATGATATGGGAATGAACAGAATGGCATCCTCCTCCGTGCATGATGACTGATGCTCACACTGTGCCTGGACAGTGCCAGGGTCAGTGATAGGAAGGAGTGCAGGGCATCCATCCCCCATCTTTATCAAATGCCCCCATCCATACTCTGCAGGCTGCCAGGTCTTGGCTTTGGCCATATGGGATTGAAAATAAAATTATAATTACTTGCCACATTTGAAGATTAGGAAGATTAAGATTTCAGACTTCTTGAAAGTAAGAGTGAGAAGTTCTGACACCATTGGGCCCACTTGCCTATTAGCAGCAACCAGGCAAGAAGGACAAGATGCTGCCCCCTTGGGCAAGATGGGGCCTAGGTGTTCATTGCTGTCCCCCTGGCTTGTGTCTCTTGTTTACTTATTTCCCTGGCCCGCAGATGTCTCTGTTACTGGCATTGGGATCTGCACCAAGCCCTCGGTGCAGTAAGGAGATGAGACTCTGCCCCTGCCCAGGCTGGGGAGAAGCCAGGAGAGAACTGTCCTTTGCACTGCAGCAGGACAAAGCCCTGGTATGGGATGAAGATGGGCAGGAGTTCAAGACCAGCCTGGCCAACATGGTGAAACCCTGTCTCTACTAAAAATACAAAAATTAGTGGGGCATGTTGGCGCACACCTCTAATCCCAGCTACTCAAGGGGCTGAGGCAGGAGGATCACTTGAGTCCAGAAGGCGGAGGTTTCAGTGAGCCAAGATTATGGCAGTGTGGGAGCACGTGGGTGTCCTTCCCAGATAAGGCGAGTGGGATCACTATAGATAGACTACAGAACCTGATGGATAAGAAAGTGGAGAAAAAGGTGTGGTCAGCCCTCACGGCAGCAGCCCACTCTGAGTAGGCCGGCATTTTCTCTTTTTGGAGGTAACGGTGGCTAAGACAGCTTCACCAGTGTCCCTTGTCTTCAGACTATGAAGTTATAATTAGACATTTTAACTTATTTAACTACATGAGACAGTTCATGTAGTTCAGCCTTATAGTCAGGTCCTGGTCAAAGGCCAGGCAGCCAAAGTAACTTCAGAGTAACTCACGCCGTTTCCTTGTAGCTCTCCTCTAGGATGAAGGAGACCCATCATCCTCAGTGATACTTAAAACATTCGTTTTCTCTCCCACCACTGGGCAGGCCTCTCTTCCCTGGAACTCCTCTGAAAAGCTCCCCACACTGCCCCGGAGGACAGTTAACCAGAATCCCTAGTGCCTGGGCAGGCAGAAGGCCGGAACCCTCGGGCAGCAGTAATGTTTCTCCCGCCCACTGGCAGCGGGTATCTTCCAGCCTGTCCTTCCTCACTGCAGCCACCCACACATGCCATGTGGGTGTTCCTTATTCCAATTCTAGCTCTGCTTTGGGGGAACTCTTTCAGTGAACATTGAAAACATTTGTTATATTATCCAATGTTACTTTTCAGTTAGAAACTGGTACCTTAGCCTCCAAATTGAAATACTAAAATTACTGCATTTTAAAGTTGAAAGCGCCTTTTGCAATTGCCCATTCAAAGTCTTCATTTTGTAAATGAGGGTCCCAAGAGATGGGGAGGGAGCTATATAGCTTGCCCAAGGTTACATAATTTGTAAATGAAATCAGGCAACTATTACAAAACAAAATAGTGGAGAGGTTACTCTGATAAGTAGGGTGAGAAAGAGACCAACAGGCTACAATTGGTATGTCCATCCAAATGGAGAAACCATTCCTTTGTTTATTTGCCTAGGAGCAACACTGGGGAATTGGTCACTTTGTAAGAACTGTGTTTTCTTTTGTATTTTTAAGGTTAGGGTTCAAATAGAAGCATGAGATTAAGGCCTTTAATCATACTTACCAATAGGAGCCTTTTTTTTTTTATTGCTTTAAGATCATTGAGATTCATTTTTATTTGTTTCTTTTAACCATGAAGCTGAACTTACTTTGACAGCATGCATACGAAAAATTAAAGCCATAAAATTGCTTAGCTTTGACAGGAGATACATCTTTAGATTTGAAGATAAAAATTTAAAAGGTATTATGTTTTATTCAGGAAGCATTTAAATATAAAGTGGTTGATTGACTAACATTTTTAGTGCACTGATTTGGGAGCATGGAGGTTAAGGGGTGTGGGTGGGGATGGGGAAGGATTTCATGGCCCCACATCACGTGGTCATCCCATCCCAGGATGACCAGTCCTCCCATTGGCCACAGCCAGCGCCACCGCCCGTGATTGTTTTGTGCTCTGTAGATTACACGCACGTAATCCCACTTGATCCTCACAGTGATGCTATGATGGAAGACAAGTTGATGTTGTTATCAACATTTCATACAAAGAAATTGAGTGTTCACATGCCTGGGGTTAGCAGGCAGTGAGGAGAGCAGCTGGTATAGAACCCTGTCTTTTTTTTTTTTGTCTGAGACAGAGGTCTTAGTCTGTCTCCCAGGCTGGAGTGCAGTGGTGTGATTTCAGCTCACTGCAACCTCCGCCTCCTGGACTCAAGTGATCCTCCCGCCTCAGCCCCCAGAGTAGCCGGGACTATAGGCGCACGCCAACATGCACAGCTAATTTTTGTATTTTTGGTAGAGACAGAGTTTCACCATGTTGGCCAGGCTGGTCTTGAACTCCTGCTCTCAAGTGAACTACCCGCCTCAGCCTCCCAAAGTGCTGCGATTACAAGTGTGAGCCACCATGCCCAGCAAGAACCCTGTCTTCTAAACATATTAACTACTTTTATTTTTTATTTTAGCGTGGTGCATAAGAGGAAGCAAATATATTAATTATCAAACTCTCAAGGTTTATTTTATTATAGCAGGAAGAGTTTGAAAAATTTGAAACGTTTAAAGAATATTGAACTGTAGAGACTGGCTGAGTTTGAGGGCTCATATTCGATGCCTCACAGATGCTGTTTGTATATAGTTTTATCAAAGAAGAGGGATCTTGGTGCTGGATAGTAGTTTTAGGTTTGATTGACAACGTGCGGTTGCCCTCCATAAAGGCTTACACTCCTACCAAAAGTCCATTCAGTTTTTCAAATAAAACAGTGTCTCCGCCACATGTGGTTTTGCCCTTTTGGTTCAGCAGCCTTGTAATCTGTTGACAGCAGATGAAACCTGCCCCTGATTTCCATAAGGTCCACACCCAGCATTTGCAGGATCTGGGACAAGAGGACGAAAGATCTTGGGCTGGGCCAGGATTAGGGGAGGGGAGTGAGGCAACATTTTATAATAAATAAAGACAGGATTAGTGACAGTACTGTGCGAGCTGTATTGTGGCTTAAGGTGAAAGGAAAAAACACTGATCCTAACCTTTATTATTTATTTATTTATTTATAAGGTAACTCTGTCACTCCAGGCTGGAGTGCAGTGGTGCAATCTCAGCTCATTGCATCCTCGACCTCTCTGGGCTCAAGTGATCCTCCCATCTCAGCCTCCCTAGTAACTGGCCCTACAGGCACATGCCACCACACTCAGCTAATTTTTGTATTTTTTTGTACACATGGAGTTTTGCCGTATTGCCTGGGCTCAGGCGATTCTCCTGCCTCGGCCTCCCACAAGTGCTGGGATTACAGGCATGAGCTACTGGCACTCAGCCTGATCTTATCTTTATCAAAAATTTTGATATGTTGTTCATCATTAATTTTTTGCCCTGATTATTATTTTATCAGATATTACATTAAATATTTATTTATCTTGAATATTGAGCTTTTGGTGCTCCTTTAAAGTTTGTACCTGTGGTGAGTTATCTCCTCACTTGCCTCCTCTTAGCTCTTAGTCTCTGCCCTGCCTTGGGCCTGGGAGTGCACACAAAAGGGCACCATCCACCCTCCCTGCAGACTGAGGAGTAAGTCTGCATGGCCCCCAGATTGGGCCCAGGGCTGGCAAGGCAGGGGATTCTAGGGGCTGGGCTATGTGAAGCTGGGTGCTGGTCACAGGTTTTCTTGCCTGTGGAGAATAGAGTGGGTGGAGGAGGGCCAAGGAGGTGAAACTCTTTGGGGCAGTCGAACTCCCTGGGGAGCTTGTGAGCCACAGATGGCTCAGATTCTGATTCTGTAAGTCTAGGGTAGGACCCAAGCTTTCTCATTTCTTGGTGTTTTTTTTTTTTTTTTTTTTTTGAGATGGAGTCTTGCGCTGTCACCCAGGTTGGAGTACCGTGGTGCCATCTCGGCTCACTGCAACCTCCGCCTCCCAGATTCAAGCGATTCTCCTGCCTCAGCCTCCCGAGTAGCTGGGACTACAGGCATGTGCCACCACACCTGGCTAATTTTTGTATTTTTAGTAGAGACGGGGTTTCACCGTGTTAGCTAGGATGGTCTTGATCTCCTGACCTTATGATCCGCCCGCCTCGGTTTCCCAAAGTGCTAAGATTACAGGTGTGAGCCACCGCGCCTGGGTAAGTTTTCTCATTTCTAACAAGTTCCCAAGTGCTGCTGGACCAGGGTGTGTACTTTGAGGACCCTTGCTCTAAAGCAGCAGTTCCCACCCTTTTTGGCGCCAGGGACTGGTTTATGGAAGGGGGTTTTTCCGCAGATAGGGTTGGGCGGGGCAGGGATTTTGGGATGATTCAAGTGCATTACATTTACTGTACACTTTATTTCTATTATTATTACATTATAATATATATTGAAATAATTATACAACTCACCATAATGCAGACTCAGTGCGAGCCCTGAGCTTGTTTTCCTGCAACTAGACGGTCCCATCTAGAGGTGATGGGAGACAGTGACAGATCATCAGGCATTAGATTCTCATAAGGAGATCTTATAGATCGCTCATATGTGCAGTTCACAATAGGGTTCACTCTCCTAAGAGAATCTAAAACCTCTGTTGATCTGACAGGAAGCAGAGCTCAGGTGATAATGCTCGCTCACCTCCTGCTGTGCAGCCTCTAGTATGGACAGCCCCTAGTACCCGTCCGTGGCCCCAGGCTTGGGGACCCCTGCTGTAACAAGGTTTAGAGCAGGGGTCCCTCTTGCCTGCATCTAAGAAGCTGCTTGTGAGACTCCTTGACAGGTTTCCGTGCACGGGGAATATGGAGAGGCTTGGGATTCTTTACCATACTTACCTTTGGATTTGTTTATCTAGCAGCATATCCTGAATGTACCTTTCAGGAGAAAGATTGCATACTTTTCTGCTTTCCTGACCAGTCCTACATTTGTCACTCTTATTAATAGAGCCTTCTCCAGGATGCTGAATGCTTGTGTTAGAGTCAATTATTGCTATAGATTTTTTTTCCTGTAAATTTCTTGCATGATGTATGGAAATGAGAGTTACAGTATCTGATGTTAGGTGGTTCTTAAGTACCCCTAGGTTTTGTTTTAAATTTGTTTTTAAAAAGAGGACATTGACTGGGCACGGTGTCTCATGCCTGTAATCCCAGCACTTTAGGGAGAGGCTGAGGTGGGTCGACCGAGATCATCCTGGCCAACATGGTGAAACCCGTCTCTACTAAAATTACAAAAATTAGCTAGGCATGCTGGCATGTGCCTGAGTCCAGCTACTCAGGAGGCTGAGGCAGGAGAATCACTTGAACCTGGGAGGCGGAGGTTGCAGTGAGCCAAGATCGTGCCACTGCACTCCAGCCTGGGCCAAAGAGGGAGACTGTCTCAAAAAAAAAAAAAGAAACCCCCCCCCCAAAAAAAAACAGTACGTTAAGCCCCAGGCAGGAAGATCGTTTAAAACCAGGAGTTTGTGACCAGCCTGGGCAGCATGGCAAGACCCTGTCTCTACAAGAAATTTAAAAATTAGGTGGACATGCCGGCATGTGCCTGTAGTCCCAGCAACTCTGGAGGCTGAGGGAATAGAAGGATCGCTTGAGCCCAGGAGATTAAGGCTGCAGGGAGCTGTGATCGTACCACTTTACTCCAGCCTGGGTGACAGAACGAGACTCTGTCTCAAAATAAATAGAGAAGAATAAATTTAAGAAAAATTAGAAAATTTAAAAAGCACATTATTTTTAAGGTACATTAAAAACTTTTTAATAATATTGTTTTTATATACAAAGAGAAAAATAAAAATGACTCATAAGCCTTCCACCCAAATGACTCCTGTTGGTGGTAATGGGATCAAAAGTATAAAATACAGTAAAAACGACTTTCTACCCTTTCCTCCCTACTCTAGTCCCTCTCTTCAATGCTGATGTTTTTGTGATTTCTTCCAGGAAAAAAAAAAGATTTTTATTTATATCTGTCCATCCTTCTAATATTATTTACACAAGAGTGACCATACCATTAACACTGTTAGGCACCTTTTTTTTTTTTTTTTCACTTAGCAATGTATCTTGGACTCATTTCTGTATCAGCACATAGCAGATTTACTCTAATCTTCTTAATGGTTCCTAGGATTAATCACTGGGGTATTCCAGTGTTTAACTAGTCCTGCAATTAAGATTGCTGTTAGAGCAACCCAGTAGTAAATATCTTTGTCCATATATCTTGAAAGACATTTGTGAGTCCAGTCATAGAAGTACTACCAGTAGTGGGGTTGCTGAACAAAAAGTGTGTGCATTTTTAGTTTTGAAGGCCAATAGCATCCTGCCCTCAAGAAAGGTTCACTGCCACCACGATGAGGGCCATGCATGTTTCCCCAACATCCTTGCACGCAGTGACTATCACAGAAGTGAAAAAGGAAAACATATTATTCCAATAGCAATAAAATATAGAATAACTAGGAATAAACCTGATAAATATGTACTATCTGTGTGAAAAAACTTTAGTATGCTCCAGAGGGACCCAAAGGAAGACTTGAACAAATCAAAATTTTGCCAGTTTCTTGCATGGGAACTTGCAGCATGGTGAAAATACTCATTCTCAGTTAAGCAATGATTTGAATGTGACCCAATAAAAATACTCACAAGCTTTTTTTAGTGGAGGAAGGGGAATTTACTGAGCTGATTTTTAAAGATCATTTAGAAAAACAAATTAGGAAGATTCAAAATATAAATAGGAATATAGGAAGATTTGACAAATAGTTTAAGCAGATATTAAAACACAATACGAAATTAAAATTATTTAAACTAGGGTTTTATACAAATAGATTCATGGATCACAGTCATAAACTGATATTTGAGAATATAATGAATGACAAGTGGCATATGATATATGATATATGGCATCTCAAATCAATGAGAAAACATGGATAAACCCCTGTGGTGGGGGGGGGAGTTAAATTTCATACTGCACACTTTACGTGGGATAAATGCCAAATCGATAAAAGATTTATATGCAAAAAATGAAATATGTATTATGAGAATTCACAAGAGAATTGTTTTATAATCCCAGGTCTTTCTATTATGACATAAAACTCGGAAGCCACTGAAAGCAAGATTGGTAAATTCAGCTTCATTTAAAAAGTTTTTCATGGAATCACTTGAACCCAGGAGGCAGAGTTCGCAGTGAGCAGGGATAGCGCCACTGCACTCCAGCCTGGGCAACAGAGCAAGACTTCATCTAAAAAAAAAAAAAAAAAGTTTTTCATGGCAAAACCCACCATATGCAAAGTCAAAAGGCAAGCACCAAATTGGGGACAGATAAATAAAAACTAAATTTCCTAATATGTAAAGAGTTCTTACAAACCAATAGAAAAACGTCCAATGACCCAATAGGACACCAGGTAAAGATAACGGACAGAGAGTTCACAGACAAGGAAACACAGCATTTAAATATGAAATGTTTAATAAGAAAAAAATACAAATTACATAATAAGAGAAATATAAGTTACCATCTCACAGGGATCTTTTTTTTCCACTGAGAATAGCCAGAGTATGGGAAAAGAAACAACTGTATACATCACTGATAGCAGATAAATCCATACTACTTACTCTATGGAGGAAATGTAGCACTTGCTGAAAAAAATTACAATGCACACATATATATGAGTGTGATATATATATATATTTACACCTCTGATTATTTATTTATTTTTTTATTTTTTGTGGGTACATAGTAGGTGTATGTATTTACAGCGTACATGAGATGTTTTGATGCAGGCATACAATGCATATATTTTTAACCCAGCAATTCCACATCTAGGAATTTATTTTTTATATGTACTATAAGCACACACACATGAAATCATGTAGGAATGATATTTTTCACTAAAAGATTACTTACAAAAGCAGAAATTTGCATACTCCATGGTATATCACACAATGGATCTGTAGAAAAGAATGAGAAAGAACTCTGTGTAGTGCTATGAAATGGTCTCTAAGAAAAGTATACTGTTTTGTTTTGTTGTTTATTTGTTTGTTGAGACAGGGTTTAGCTCTTGTTGCTCAGGCTGGAGTGCAGTGGCGCAATCTTGGCTCACTGCAACCTCTGCCTCCTGGGTTCAAGAGATTCTTCGGCCTCAGCCTCCTGAGTAGCTGGGATTACAGGCATGCACCACCACACTCAACTAATTTTTTGTATTTTTAGTAGAGATGAGGTTTCATTATGTTGGCCAGGCTGGTCTCAAACTCCTGACCTCAAGTGATCCGTCCGCTTTGGCCTCCCAAAGTGCAGGGATTATAGGTGTGAGCCACCGCCCCTGGCTGAAAAGTATACTGTTAATTGATAAAAATTGATTTTAAAAAGCTAGGTGTTTAATGTTATGCTGACATTTGTGTAGAAGAGGAGGGAAATATATCGACCTATTTACTTTTGTATGAATTATTTGATTGTTAATGCATATACACACAAACAGATAATACTGATTGCCTCTAAGGAAATAAATGTAGGAAGCAGAGGATAGGCTAGGATGTAGACTTTTCACTGAATACACATTTGTACCTTTTGACTTTTGAACCTTATTTGCCCTTCTCAAAAATAAGTAAATTAAAAATCCAAATTTTAAAATAATTCAATAGGTAAAAATATTCCTGGTTTTGACTTGTGTAATTCTAATGCTGAATTAGAGTATCTTTTCAAATATTGGTTAGCCTTTTACATTTTTAAGGCAATTGCCTATTCATATATTTTGCCCATTTAAACATTATTTTGGGGTCGGAGGGGGGGTTTCACAAATTAAGGAAATTAGCCCTTTGTCTTAAGGGTCACAGAAATTTTGTTCCAGTTTGTCTTTTGACTTTGTTTATACTGCTTTTTGCCACCTAGTATTTTTATATTTGCTCAATGTATTTTTCTTCTTTTCCCTTCCTTTCTTTCTTTATTTCTGTATTGTTGTGTTGTTTTTTATTGTTTTGTTTTGTTTTAGAGGGTGGGAATGACTTTTTCGTTGTGATCAGTGAGAAGACAACTCTAGACCTAAGACATTCCATTATTATTTTATTTCATTTCATTTTTGAGACAACGTCTTGCTCTGTTGCCCAGGCTAGAGTGCAGTGGCCCGATCATGGCTCACTGCAAACCTCCCCGTTTCCGGCTGAAGCGATCTTCCCACCTCAGCCTCCTGGGTAGCCAGGACCACAAGCACTGGCTAATTTTGAGGGTTTTTTTCTTTTTTTTTTTTTTTTAGAGATCAGGTTTCACCATGTTGCCTAGGCTGGTCTCAAACTTCTGGGCTCAAGTGATCTATCTGCCTCGGCCTCGCAGAGTGCTGGGATTATAGGCCTGAGCCACCACGCCTGGCCGACATCCAATTATTAATGCCTTTGGGTGATTTGGAAAATGACAGGCTGCTTATAAAGTCTGTTTGAAGACAGTAAAAACTGGGACAAACTCATTTTAGCAGTGACCTAGAGGATCCTCCCCGAGGGGAAGGGAAGCGGGGCTTGGTCAGGGCTGGGTGGGCGATGTGGTGGGTTTCTGATGAGCCTCTCCTCTCTCCACTCCAGCGGAGCTCCCTGCGTCTTCAGCGGTGAGGCTGGCCTCCCTGCGTGACCTGCCCGCCCAGCTCCTGGAGCTGTACCAGCAGGGCTTCTCTCTGGCAGCCCTGCACCCCTTCGTGCAGCCCACCCATGAGCGGGAGAAGACGCCCCTGGAGCACATTTTTAGAGCCATCCTGATCAAGAAAACCGACAGGTAAGGCTCCATGGGTGAACGGGTAGCATCCTGTTGTGGCTAAGGTATGCTGAATAGAGGAGGGGAAGTGAGAGGATGGGGTTGGGGGTTGAAATTTGCATGCTGTCCTCAGGGCCTCAGCCCTCAGACAAGTAAGGCAAAAAGTTAGACAACCAGAGAGGTTTCCTAGCATCCTGCCATGAAAAGCAAATGCATGTCCAACTGCAAGTAGAGAGTTCCATTTTGCATTCTTTCTCTCTTTTAACTCACTGGATTAAACTCAGCTAGAAAAATGTCTCCTTAGGAGAAGTATACACCCAGAATGATGCAGCCAGTAAAAGTGCAATACTCTTAAACTGAAAGGCATGGCCGGAAAACACAATGATTTTGTTTAGAGGCTATATACAAACTTAATGGCTTCCCCCAAAGTCTAGAAATACTTGAACATTTCGCGCCTACCATAAATTCTGTCAATCGCTTGACAGTCAAAAAAATACAAAAAGTAAACACCGCCTAAATAAAATGCTATAATTGGTTTGGTCTTGATTTAGATTTTCAGGGCTTGGGGATGTTTTTCCGATTGGCTTGCCTGGTTGAATGTTTATGCCTATATTTCAATTGAGCCTAATTAAGAAAAAAGAAGTGGAGTTAGTCTTTCAAAAGGAACAATATTAATTTTGTTTTTCTTAAAAAAAAACAATGAGGGTGGGATGGAGAGAGCAGTATGTTTTTCCTGCTTTCATAAAAATTAAAATTAAAATGAAGTCTGGGAAAGGAAATCAAATTTGTCTTTTGGCCAACTATCATAGAAGGAATGACAGCATGTGCCACATTTTTAAAAGGGAGTGCAGAGCAGCTCCTCCTTGTTCTTTCTTTTTAAAGTCACTTTGCAGGTAGACAAAGCATTTGGCTGGTGTGCTCACAAGGGACAGCTGTGAGGCATGAGGTTGCGTGACTAAGAGTGACTCCTCTTTCCTTTCCTTTCCTGTATTTCTTCATGGTTGATCAAGCTCTGGGGCTCTTAGACTATATCAACACACATTAGAATTTGAAGTGAAAGGTGGTGCATGTTTTTGCTCAAACCCAGAATTCACACATTTTTGGGCAGGGCGAGACTTTTCTCAATGTCTGCCTTTTGTGTGTATTTCTCTCTCTCTCCGTCTTTCTCTCTCTCTCTCTCTTCCCACCCGCC
>NW_012114141.1:3405162-3416306 GCF_000951035.1 Colobus angolensis palliatus | reverse complement strand
CCGTAGAAACGAGGTCTCGCTATGTTGCCTAGGCTGGTCTTGAAATCCTGGCCTCAAGCCATCCTCTCACCTTGGCCTCCCAAACCACTGGGATTACAGGTGTGAACCACTGAGCCTGGCTGCATATTGGTTTCTTTTATTTTCTTTTTTATTTCTTTGAGATGGGGTCTCACTCTGTCACGCAGGCTGGAGCACAGTGGCATGATCTCAGCTCACTTCAACTTTTGCCTCTCAGGCTCAAGCCATCCTCCCACCTCATCCTCCCAGGTAGCTGGGACTGCAGGTGCACGCCACCACACCTGGCTAATTTTTTTATTTTTGGTAGAGACCAGGTTTTGCCATGTTGCCCAGACTGGTCTGGAACTTCCCAGCTCAAGAGAGTTTCCCACATAGGTCTCCCAAAGTGCTGGGATTATAGGTGCAAGCCACCACGCCCAGTCCATTATTGGTTCCTTTATGTTGATTGGCTGTTGATCATTATCTAGGTCAATCACGAGAAGAAACTATTCTGGGGGCCGCAGTGGTTTTAAATGACCCTGACACATAGGATATGTATAATGACAGTAGCTTATATTTAGTGAGCACTCACTGTATGCCAGGCTTGATCATTATCATTTCATCTGTATCATATGCCTATGAGGTTTCCTAGCATCCTGCGATGAAAAGCAAAAGTGTTATTTTTGTTCCCATTTTAAAGGCAGAAGATTCTCTTGATCTCAGAAGTTCCAGACCAGCCTGGGCAACATAGCGAGACCTAGTATCTACTAAAAATTTTAAAAATGAGCTGATTGTAGTGGCGCATGCCTGTAGTCCCAGCTACCCGGGAGGCTGAGGTGGGAGGATTACTTGAGCCCAGGAACTGGAGGCTCCTAGGATGTGACTGTGTGACGGCACTCCAGCCTGGGTGACAGAATGAGATCCTGTCTCAAAAAACAAACAAACAAACAAACAGAAAAAAAAAGCAAAAAAACCCCACAGTACTGAGACACAAAGGTTGAGTCGTCAAGGTCGCACGGATGGCAGCCAGCAGAGCTCTGCCTTGCTCCCAGGAAGGCTGACTCCTGTACCTGCATTCTTAATCCGGCGTGAAGCATGTGCTGAGTTCCTTTACCCACAATTCTTATGGAGAACCACGTTAGGAAAAAAAAAAGTGGGGGAGGATATATTTGATCTTCCATAAAGAAGTACTTTTATTACTCAACATTTCCCCCATTTTACCCCTCAGTAGTCTGTAAGTAAATCAGAATTTCAGCAAGGAAACAAAACAGACAAATGTGTTGTATGGATTACATAAGGCATCCACGGGGCTCCAGGGATTCTATTCTGCAGATTATCCGAGCCGCCTTAGCGTTTAAAGGAGACAAGTCCATTTGGGTCAGATCACCGGGGCGTCCTTCAGTGTGATCTGCCATAGGAGGTGACATGAGCTCAGTCTGAGCTCAGTCTGAGCTTAACTCAGAAAGTGAAAGCATATCTTTTTTTTTTTTCTCCCTGCTGTGGAGCAACACTTCTCAAACTTTAATGTGCCTGTGAGTCTCCTGGGGATACGGTTAAAGAGCAGAGTCTGATACAGCAGGTCTCCGGGGAGGCCTGGGACTCGACATTTCTAACTGGTTTCCAGATGGGGCAGATGCTGATGGTCCGTGGTGTGCACTTTGAGTAGCAAGGGTGTAGAGGACCGAATTCTTGCCTAGCTTCATGCCTGGCACTGAGCAACACTGCTGGGGCTTGCCATTCTTCTCCTAGGAGAGCTGTAAACACGAGGCTAGGTAAGAAAGAACACAGGACTCGTGGCCAGGAGGCCTGCGTTCTAGGCTGCACTTGGTTACTAGTAACTAGTGTTGTGCAAGGGGCACATCAGTGGATTTTTCTTGGCCTCCGTTTTCTAGCTGCTACAATGAGGGGCTGGTACTACATGATTTGCAAGGCTTGCACCAAACTCTGAGTTATCTGATGGGAACCACCTCGTTGGGGAATAGTGCATTACAAGCCAGCAGTGAAGCTGGGGTCTCAATAGGGGTTATTTACTTCCACTGAGGTAGCGTGAACAAATGAACTTACTTTCCAGAAGACAAAAATGAGCAAACTATTGAGAGGAATGAGACATTGTATGCAGGAGGATTTTCAAGAAAGGGAAGTTGGCAGTCTCCTTGGGTTTGAGCTCACTTTCGTCCAGAGTTCTTGAACTGCCTGCCTGGTGACCTCAATGAACATTTCAGCTCCTGGACAAGCAGATCCAGAGAAGGATATTCCTTGGGTAACTTTTTGTTGGGTCTTTGGAACTGCCTTTTTTGGGAAAAAAAAAGCAAAAGTTTGACAATTTATCATGTAAAACAAGGCAAAAATAATCAAGAGGATCACCCCCACTTCCAGCCCCAATAGTATTGGGTGGGAGGAGTGGTGGAGGTTGGAAGCAGAGTCATTGTAAAATATAATTTTAAAGTACAGGAATTTTCTCTCCTAGCAAATGCAATAACTGCATTTTTTTTTTTTTTTTTTTATTGTGAGGAAAAGACCTCAACGATCTTAAAAATAAGCAAACAAAAAAAATCAGGGCCAGGCACAGTGGCTCACACCTATAATCCCAGCACTTTGGGAGACCAAGGCAGAAGATTCTCTTGAGCTCAGAAGTTCCAGGCTAGCCTGGGCAATGTAGCGAGACCTAGTATCTACTAAAAATTTTAAAAATTAGCTGGGTGTAGTGGTGCATGCCTGTAGTCCCAGTTACCCGGGAGGCTGAGGTGGGAGGATTACTTGAGCCCAGGAGCTGGAGGCTCCTGGGATGTGACTGTGTGACTGCACTCCAGCCTGGGTGACAGAATAAGATCCTGTCTCAAAAAACAAACAAACAAACAAAAGCAAAAAACCCCACAGTACTTTTTCTTTATCAATAGGGAGTTTAAGTGGTAAAAACAAAACAAAGGAAGACTTTTGTGATTAATTTTTAATTCAGAGAGTTAAAGTGATACTTTTCACAAAGTCTGCCAAAGTTCTGACAGCTATAGATGCTGTTAAATGAAATGAGTTAGCTGTTAAAAGAGAAAGAAATACTTGACTAATATTTTTCAAGTGGCGCACATTGAAAGGGATGTAGATACACGTTCTCAATTATTGTTGGTCCAAATGAAGTTCATTACCAAGAATCACCATGAGATGACTGTGTGAAACTTCGATATCAACCTAATGTGTTTGAAGGGTTCACATAAAATTTTTAGCAAATAACTGGGCTTTGGGATATGTCAGAACCACCAAACAGAACCCCTCAAGCCTGCATTTATTCCCTTACCCATTCACGAACACTTGCTGGGCGTGTACTCTTTTCAGGGTATCGTGCTAGGAGCCCTATGTGGTGGGAAGTTAGAGGGTGCAAGTACCAGGCTCAGTTGAATGTGGAGCCTGCCTTCCAGGCACTTGCAGTCTAATTAAGTAAATGAGATATGTGTCTCATGCCATGGGAGTTTGGGAGAAGGAGATGCCACTTCTCACTGGAAGGGAAACCAAGGAAATGTTTCTGGAGGGGCAGCTTTTAACTTGGGCCTGATTTCTTTTGGGCAGACATGGGGATTAATGAGCATGAGGCAGGAAGAGTTTATTTAAATCTCCTAATGAAATGTTTTCTAGTGGTATTTGAGTAATTGGAGAGCATCGTTGACAGTCTAACTAAATTATTAATGAGTCATTCCAAAAGTAGTTCTCAAGTGCAGTAACATTCCTCTGAGCTCACTGCCATTTTGACAGATTTCACTTACATCCATGAAAAATTACCTGATCTTTTCTTTTGAAAATTCTAATAACTGCCATTTCATTTTACCATGGCAGGCCTAGCCACACATCTAACTGTAAATTGTTCTTAATTCTAAGTGCGTTGAATTTAGGCAAGTCAGTTACTTTGACTCAAGTTACTTTGACTCAAGAATGAATAGCTGAATACGAAATACTTAGCGAACAAGTAGAAAGAGTTTGTACTTCATTTTCTCAACTCTTTCTTTGGAACACTTAGTGATTTTTAATAGACAATATAGTTGCACTCACTCTGAATTCTAAGTACAGTTAAGTGATCCTTCATTTTTTTCAAGCAGTTTTCCTTAGAATGAGTTGCTAAAGATCTTGAAACTTGATGGCTATAGAGAAGTCAGTTATTAGAACGTCACTTCTGATGTTTCACCAGTGTGGGTTTAATTCTAGGTTGTTTCATGGTTTTAGATGTAAGTGCAGTACCAAAATGCATAGTGCTGGTCATTTTTCAGCTGTTGAATTGTCATTGTTCACACTTGGAGCTAGGGTGTCATTGGTGTGTTTTTCATCATGGATGAGTTGAAGTCATTTGGCTATAGCTTTCGTAGAGTAATGCCTTACATGGTCCAGGGACCAGGACACTAAGGAACTCTGTGGACATTTATCGGGCACCTTTTGGCCTAGGACTGGGATGGGGGCACATGGAGGAGCTATAGTTAATGCAGAGGCTGCAATTCTAAAACTCTTTTGGAAGGTGGAAAATGTGTACAATCAAAGTTACCCTTGAAAATCTTTTGAAGTGCCCATAAAATGTAATACTGTGGCATCTCTCTACCTGACCGATGCATGTTGTCCTTCAGGACTGAATCAGATTGCTTTTCCAACAGTGAACCCCATGGGTAGGTAAGCTGGTTTGGGTTTATAGTGAGTATTCATTGGAATCACACCTAGGGTGGTGAAATGTTTGCACCTAGGGAGGTGTTTGTGGGAATTAACATTGAGAGAACAGGAACTCCACGTCTCCCTTCTCGAGTTCATTCTGGGGCACACCTGCCTATTGAATAGAATAACTGGCACTGTTTTAAGTGGTAAACATTTATCCCTTTTAGTTGGATTTTTCTAAGGTAAGCATGTGTATGTAATTCACCATGCAAAGATGACTCTAAGGAGCTCCTAGATTTCAAGAAACTTATCTATCTACTAGGGCGCTGCAAAAAATATATATACAAATTATATAATTGCCCAGCTAAGTCTACAGGTCTTGGTTTGAATCTCTAACCTGAAATTTGTTAGTAAGAGTGTTTTAGAAAAGGAGGCTCTGCGGCTCTCATTTGCTCTAAGTTGGGCATGATGGGTAGATTGGAATAGGGAGAGAAATAGTGGGAAGGGCCTCCTCATTATTGACACTGTGGAACAAGTGGAACGTGGTGTCCAAAGGGAAACAGTGAGAGGGCAGGCATGAGAAGTCTGGGGGCCTGATGCTGGAAACAAGCCTGGGGGAGGCTGTGTGTGGAGCTGTGGTGAGCCCCTCAGGCCAGGGCCCACTTCTATAGCTGCTGACTTAGCCAAGGCTTGTTCTAGTCCTTGTTCTAGAACAGATTCCTCCAGTGATCCTTAGCAGAGATGCAGTGGGTTACTGAGAGCTACAGTGAGCTGCTTCATCCCAAATTGACCATATGCTTGGAGTCTGTGAAATGTTTCCTCTTAGGCCATATCAGCAAGCTGTACTCAGCAACACAGATGACTCATTGAGTCAGCCTTGACCACCCAGGGTCAAGTGATGCAAGAGAAACAATTCTTTTGGCTTTTGCTGTTTTATTTCCAGGAAAGTAAATCTCAGAGAATGCTCAGCCCTTATCCTTTGTTTCTCCTCTTGAGGCCCAGAACCTAAAATCCTGAAGACTCTGTCTTTATTCTAAGACAGAGCTTGCAAAATCAGATACCTACAGCGGCCTGGCTCGTTGAATGGGAACTCTTGGGAAGTGGTGAGTCAATGCCTCACCTCTGTCCTACGGTTATCAGGTGTTGCCAGTTCTTGTACTTTTTTCAAGAAAAGCCAGAAATCTGGGTTTTTATGTGAAAACTTCTCTTTTAGCCTCACTTTTCCAAAGTAGAATTCTTTGCCCGTAACCCATGCCACTGACTGCCATCTTGCAGCCTCTGAGATTTCTGTGTAATGCTTACATCAGTAAAGGTAATCATGCACCCTTTAAGCTGCTCATCCTGCCTTCGACACACAGCAATTGCTGGAATCTCAGTCTCTCCTGTTACTGTGTTTCAGATGTCTGCCCACCTCCACTCCCTTTGCTGAATCCTCTTCCATCTTTGGATTCGGATTGCTTGCTCAGAGTGCCAGGCCTTGAATAGATGTTGCTCAATAGATTTCGCATGAATTGAGTGGGATAAAACCATGCCCTGGAATTTTGCTACAGATTTTCACTAAAGGACCATAAATTCCTTATAAGATAGATCTGTCTTTGGTTTACATATTTATCAGTAACAAAAGTATATCTTGATAATGCAGCCACATAGCACAGACCTCAAGTAATGGAACAGACACACACACACACACACACACACACACACACAATCCTTTCATTGCCAAAATAACAGTGATTTGCCACAAGAATAGATGTCCATTATTTTTCACTCTTCTTTTTCTTTTAAAAGACATTCAAAGGATGGCCTTCAAAGAAAGGAAATCTTTGCAGACCTTAAGTGAAGTACAAATGCATTATATTGCCTTTTTTTTATAGCCTACAAGATAATATGAACATTTTCTTTGGCATTTGAAAAGGGCAAAATTGGGAAAGTACAAAATTATATTGAAACTAAAAAGAAAATCCTTTAAAAAATTATAGTAGAAAGTGTCCTCTTTAAGTGGCCTTGTGTCTCTTCATGTCTAATTTTTACCAATTACCTTGACTCTTGGGAGAATTATAGGGCTTCTAGAAAAAGGTTTCATAATTAAGCGAAATACACAGGGGGTGGTAACGCCTACTGGGGTGTGCCCTAGAAAATGCTCACACGTGAGGCTGAGGATCAGCCCTGGAGTGCGCTGATTGTTGGAATCACACGTAGGGAAGAAAGTAACGGTGGGTTTAGCACTGATTGATGCATGCTACTGTGATGGGAAACTGCAGCCGCCGGTTTATTCTCAGAGAGCAGACATTGAGGAAGGTGAATTCAGAGGTCTTGCTTAAGGCAGAGCGGGGAATGAGAAGGTGTTTGTTTAGCTAGTCGGTCATTATTTTGGATTCCGATTTAGGAAGGGCAAACACCCATTGCTGGCAGCTGCCCCTCCTTTCTGGTGTATCTTTCCTCATCAGTTTTCTCGAGCTTTCTGAGGGGTGTGGAGGATTTGATTAGCTCTCAGGGCTGCCACCGTACCCCCTGAGGAGCTGTCCAGCATCACCAAGACTACCTCAATTTATTCCTCCTATTTTCCCATCTCACTCTGGAGTGACACCCTTTTTCTGGTGTGTTGAAGTTTCAGGATTCACCGTTAATTATTGTGTTTGCACTTTCCAATCTAATATGCCAGCGTAAAGCCACATTCTCTTGGGGGAAAGAATTTTTTCCAATCCACACTCCTAAATGGCTTGCCGAGTTACTCTTATTCTCTTCCTCCAAAGCATCGGCCTTATCCTGGTGGAGAGAACGAGAGAGACGTGCATGGTTCGTGTGAGAGCTCATTTTCCCCACTGCTGTTCTATAGCTGTCCTTGATTGACCTGTGTCTTTCCCCACATTTTATTTTTTATTTTTATTTTTTTGTTTCTTCTGAGAGAATTAGCACACTAGTGATTTCCAACCTCTCCCCAGAACTATTTTGAAATGACAGAGAACAGCGAGCAGGTACCCAAACAAAAGCAAAAGCACTAAATTTCTTTGAAATTTCCTGTTAATCTTAAAACTCAGGTGAATACTTCACTACCATGAAATGTCTATATTTGTTTTTTAAATAAAATAGAGGTCTCCTCTTCCCACATGTACATACAATCTTTAAATAAAAATTGACTCTCTAGAAATATTTATTTGGTAGCATTGCAAGGTAGACTACAGGGACACTGAGACATGATTTTGAGAATCGTATGCATACAGTGTAGGTAATTTAGTTGCAAATAATTTTACTAAAGCGTTTGAGTTTTCTATTTATATGTCTATCTCATATGAAATGTAGGAACTCAGATTGTCTTACTTTAAATTTTGTGGCAGTCTTGTATGGAATAGTCTATCTATTCAACTCTGTTGAATTGAAAATTGAAATTTTTTCCTCTTTGTCAATCAGAAGTAACTTAGATTTTTTTGTGTGTGTTTTTCAAGCTGAAAAAGATATAATGGGCATTACCAGTGATGGGTCCTGGATAAGACTAGTAATAGAGTTTTACACTTTTAGATATGAATGCAGAAGTAGGTGAGATATAATGTTCAGATGCATATAAGTACATTATTAGTGGTTTAAGTGTTCTTGAGATTTTGATATAATGGTTGTCTCTAAACTCTATCCAAATTTTATATTTTAAATGATTGAAAGATTGAACCATTTACAAAGATGTAAATGCTATAAACATGCTATAAGTATATGAAGATATGATAAATATGAGTACATCATTTCATTCACTTCCTATTCATCGACCATGAGTTGCAACTTAAAATGGCTACAAAGACTTTAAGAACCAAATTAGCAACTTGTATTCACGTAACACCTGTTTCTGAGAGTTTGAGAGCACTTTGCTTCATTCCTGTATGTTTTCAGTATTATAATTAATTCTCACTATGTCTTCATGATGGTTGTTTTTGTTGTTAATATTTGTCAAAAACATTATTGTGCTTTCAGCAGAGGTTTTAGACATGCACTCTTTTGTAACTGAAAGGTACCATGATCTTCCTTCATTCCCCACTTCTTATTTTATGTCTAGGAAAATGAGGCTGAAGAAGTTCTTAATGACTTCTCAGTTCTGAAGTTTAGAGTGGGTAGTGGGAGTGTGTGGTGAGTATAGAACTCAAGTTCCATCTTGAGACTCATGGCACAGAAATACATCGTCTTTCAACTCAGAAGCCCCAGAGCTTATAGAAACATCCTCAGAGAATTCTGAGAATTTTCTGGGCTTTGTAGCATCCCCAGTCCCCATGGCTACACTGGTGGGGTGAGAGGCTTTGCTAATTCCCCAGCTGGTTTTAGAATATAGGGCTACTACTGCAAACCACTTAGAGCTCCCCACATGGCCCCATTCAGCAGGCTGGCTGGGTCTTGTCAGTTTCTGCACCAAATGATTATATGTAAATAATGGTTCTAAGATTATCAGTGTGTTTTTTTCTCTCTGCTCCCTAAAAACAAAATAAAAATGTATTTATTACGTGTCTGTTGGGTCCTCTAAGGTAGCAGTCTTTGTTAGAGAGAATGAGATGGAACAGTTCCTGCTCGCGGGGAATTTGTAATATATTGCTATAGTTTAAGTCTCCAAAATTGCTCTATCAAGCAACCTGGATCTCTTAGGAACATAATGCCCCCTTTTCTCGTAAAGAACATTTATGTGTTTGCAGGTACTTCTTCATATGATTTCTCATTTTTGATAACAGCCGTCATAGCTACCATTTATTTACTGCTGTGACTGGCTGGAGTCCTTGGTCATTGCTTCATGATATACATTATCGTTATTCCCAAAAGCCAAGATGAAGGAAATGAGACTCAGAGTGGTACTTCTCCAAGCCAGTGTCCACACATTTCGTGAGTGGAGAAACCAAGTTTCACATTGGCACCTGTCTTCTAATAGCATTCTTCTTTAATTGTTTAGCTATGAGGGTTAAGGTAGGTAAGGGTAGAATTTCTCAGCCTTGGTACTATTGACATTTTTGTGTATGGGACTGTCCTGTACATTGTGGGACATTAAGCAGACTCTCTGGTGTCTACTCACAAGATTCTACTAGCAAACCCCCCATCTCTGTGGTTGTGACAGATTCCAGACATTGCCTAAAGTCTGCTGATGGGCAGAACTGCCCCCATTTGAGAACCAGTGGGTTACTTAGGGAGTAAGACAGGGAGTCTAACTTTTATTTTCTTCTAGGTAGCCACCTTTGCCAAGAGCACTTACTAAGTTAACATAACTTTGCCATTGAATAAATGCCACCTTTATTATAGTTAGGATTTCTATATGTACATCCCAATCTATTCCTGATTCTTTATTGTTTCTTTGATCTACTTATTGATTTTTGTGCCAGAACCATGTTATTTTGATAACAAATTTGTAATGTATATTAACACCTAGTAGGGCACTATTCTTTTTTTTTTTTTTTTTTTTTCTTTTTTTTTGACAGAGTCTCGCTCTGTCACCAGGCTGGAGTGCAGCGGTGTAATCTCGGCTCACTGCAACCTCTGCCTCCCAGGTTCAAGTGATTCTCCTGCCTCAGCCTCCCGAGTAGCTGGCATTACAGGCGCCCGCCACCACGCCCAGCTAATTTTTTTTTTTTTTTAGTAGAGATGGGGTTTCACCATGTTGGCCAGGATGGTCTCTATCTCCTGACCTCACGATCCGCCTGCCTTGGCCTCCCAAAGTGCTGGGATTACAGGCATGAGCCACCACGCCTGGCCAGGGCACTATTCTTTTTTAGGATCTTGACAACTTTTGGACATTGATTTTTCCATATAAAGCCTGAAGTAATTTTCTTCAGTTCCTGGTAAACTCTGTTGAAATTGTAGTTACATTAACATACTAATTTAAGAAGAATTTCCACCTTGTGTTTTCAAGAATGTAATGTTCAATATTATTGTTGGAGGTAAATTTTATTTCAGAACTTCATAATAATTCTGGAAAATTCTATGTACTGTGTAAACAGTGGTTACCAAAGTGGGGTAGACATATTTAATCTTGAAGGAGAACTGAGGTGTCCATTTTTATATATTTTATTGAAAAATTAGGAAAGAGATGATGTATCATAATATTTAGCATTCAGGTTGAAGGTGGTGTCCTGGCTTGATGTGTACGTCAGAGGTCACCTGTGCTGTATGAAGCAGAGGGGACTGCAGAAGAGCTGGGTTCAGGGAAGCACTTTCAACTGAGATGTCAGTGAGGTGAATTAGTGGATCGCTTTTGGTAATTTTAGCTAAATTAACTCTCATGAAATATATACATGACTTTAAAAATTTTCTATGAAGTGATTGCAAATGGAAGAGAATACCAGTAATGTAAATGTAAAATCCTTCTCTCTCTCTCATGCACACCTGCGGAAATGGCTACACTGACCCATCTCTCCCTGTAAGAGCTTTGTGGGACACAGTGTGAGATTAAAACACAATGTCGGGCTGGGCACGGGGGCTCACACCTGTAATCCCAGCACTTTGGGAGGCCAAGGCGGGTGGATCACGAGGTCAGGAGATCGAGACCATCCTGGCTAACACAGTGAAACCCT